>NW_005187436.1:2741309-2796635 GCF_000239375.1 Pundamilia nyererei | reverse complement strand
CACACACACACACACACACACACACACCCCTTCAGACAGGTGAAGGAGGCGATATAGATACTGACGGAAGGCTTTTGGATGATCCCCCCCACCCCATCGCGACCAGGCGATGAGTTTCTTGGTATCACTTCTCCGTCTCGTCCTCCTTTTTGCCCCTCACTCTCGCCCCCTGCTTTCCATTCCAGTCTCTACCTCTCTCTCTCGCTCCCTCTCTCTCCGATCCTCTCCTCCCCTCCTCCTCCTCACTCATCCTCTCTCATATGATAATCTGTTCTGACTCCTAACCAGCTGCCTCTCTCTGATACAATATTCTGGTTTTACTGCAATCCAGCCTTGGCCAATAACCATTTGGCATTTCCACGAATAAGCTGGTGCTGGTATCATCTTGTCTGAAGACAAACATCACACAGCTTCGGTTTCAAACACTGCAATATTTCACATCTAAAAAAGAAACTAGTGATTTTTTTTTTTACATTTCTTTTTTACTTTTTTTTTTACAAAGTCAATATTTCACATGTAGAAATGTGAATTTTACACCCTCGTTTTCTCAACTTCTCTATATTTGTTTCATTTTACTAAACCTTTTATTAACCCCACTGTATCCACGCCACAGAATTATAGAGAATTGCCTCCTGTTACGACTGCTTAACAAAGCAGTTGCAACATGAAATTGAATTATTTATTCCCACGTTACACTTGAAATATCTATATTCATTTGGTGTCTTCCGCTGTGTACTGCTCATTGAATAAAGGTACATCTAACCACATATAAAATGGAAATGAGAACTCAGCAGCTTGCAACATAAATCTTCCCATGACAATGTTTCATTAGCACCTCTATGATCCATTAGAGTCTCTAAACACATTAACTCAGGTTGTGTCAACACTGGTCTCTTATTGCACACTGTCTAATGGGCAAAATATCATTCAGAGGCTGATAGAATCAAATGGAGCGTGCCTGGTATACAAACTAGATGCAGACACGCATGCACGGCAAACTATTCGAAACAATATGATGTAACAGAAGGTACAGTCCTCTCATTTTGATGTAGGCATCTCCCCGCAAGATCTTCAAAGTTCAACAGATGAGTCAGAGGGCGAAGGCCCACGCACAAGCAGGTTTAACTGTCACTATCTGTGGTTGTCTCTCAGAAACTGGCTGCTGCATCAGACTCTCTGGAACCGAGCACGGCGCGACACACTGGGACATAACACCGAGGTACCGTTAAGGGGAAACAAACAAGCACAATATGATAGCAGGGACATAGAGAAGGACAACACCCATACAGTACTCCAACCTGAGCATCAGGAGAGAGCTGAAAGGAGTGCATGCTTTCTACATTATGTTTCTGCAGCGTGAATGTGACGAATAGCTTCTGACAAGAGAGAGAGGTTCATAAAATAACCATGAAAATGAAATAGCCGTGCTTCTAATAAAACCTATTTGTTTCCTCGTAAAAGAAAAGAAAAGAAAACAAAGTTAAATGCTACAGCAAAATAGAGACGTGTAACTCTCTCTCTCTATATATATATAAATATATATATAATTAATATGAAAAAAAAACTACATAAAAACGAAACACAAGATACAGAGCTTTTGTGTAAATTGCAAGGTTAAATAAGGATCACACTGTACACTCAGTCCTCCTTTTCAGCTTTCTTGCAATGCAAAAAAAATGTTCAATAAAAGAACAGTTGACAGTGTTTATGTGGATCATACAGAGTGAAACTGGAAAACGACGCTGCTGCTGCTGCTCTGTCTGTCAGCCATGCAACAAATATAGTGCCTCCAACTGTATATAATTGTGCTTAAAAGCCGAAGCTTCCCTAAGGACAAATGTTTCCAGCAAGGCTGGTTCATTAGCTTTTGATCACACACTTCCTTGACTGCTTCACATTACCAGTGACAGTATGCCAATACGCTGCTGATAGTTGCTCATTAGGGTATTGATTAAGCCACAGAGGGACTGATGGTCAGCTGTCTATGGGTATTAATGCAGCGATGTGGAGCCCTCAATAGAACTGTTTTAGCTGATAATTTCTTTATATCCCTGAGGGGGGAAAAAAAAAGTCTTGGTGGTGGATGCTGACACTGAACTGAAGCGGACACAACACAGTAAATTTCTGCATTTAGACTGGCCAAGTCATGTATCTCACACTCCTCGTGGATTAATTCAAGCAAATGTATTTACCGTAAACAAGCCCTGTGGAATGAAATTCAATTGAGATGTGGTACAGAACATCCACCGGTGCCCCGGGAGAAGAGAAGAGGACGAGACCTGATAATGGCCTCATTAGCAGTCTGTCAGTAGCCATTCCCTGCACAGGCTCACCATGCAGCTGATCCACGTTAACTCTTACAACTCTGGACTCGCCTCTTAAGAGCGCGGACCCAGTCGGCTGCGTGGTGTTCCGCTCCGCAGCCGTTAACCCCGCAAGATAAACACTTTTGGACTTACTCATTTTGCGTCCCAGTCATGTGAGATATTTTAGAGAGCCGAGGCTTATATTCCACCGCGCCACCTGGGTGTTTGGAGCTACACCACCTGCCTGAAGCAGCGGCAGAATTAACAAGCTCCAACAGGCACTCCATGAAAACAATACAGATCAATTTAATATAGATGCCAAGGAGTGGAGGGCATAATATTAGAACCATAACAGCACCGGCCCACACCACGCAATCATAAACCAATTTAAGGCCATTCCAGGCAATTTCCTGGGGGCTTCCACTTGTGGGAAGACTTCAATAAATCACACAGACAACAAAGGAAATACCTATTTCAGTGAAAATAGAGGACACTATTGGGTTACGTCCAGAGCACTGCGGAGGGTTGCATTTAAAGACAAGTTTAAATAAGAAAGGTGTGAATTTAAAACCATTCATGCCACTGCTGTGCCAGCATTTCATAGCACGTGTAGCTACAGGAAATGCTGTTAACTCATTACCGCTAATGGATTTTCCACAAAGCAGTGCAATATGTCTCCTCTAAGCAAAGTAGCAGCTGCAGGTAAGTAATGTACTTTTGAAATTTTTAAAGTTCCTCTCAGATCAGATGACGATATACACTGCCCTTCCTTTGTATGCACAGCAGCCCCAGGGCCAGATCAGCCCTAGTCTGTCTCTAAATACAAATACACACAAACACAATATTTATAGAATAGTAGGGTCAAAAGCAAAAGGCATGAAAGCAATTCATTCCTACATAGGTGAAGTATACACCTGTCAACTGTCATGTAATCAGAATCAACAACACAGCACTTATAGTGAATGGCTGACAGGGCTATAGCCTTTTGTTTTACAGGTAGTTATTTATAGACTTCATTTAAATATTTTTTGAAGGAAAAAGAACAAGTCCAGTTTTCCGAATCAACTGAATCATCACGTTTTTGTCAAACAAATTAAAAGTACTGTGTCACTTTTACAGCTAAGCCGATTTATTCTCCACGGACTGACCAAGTCTCGCTTCATTTAAGGCATCCTTACATGCCTGTTCCACATTAAATGATCTCCTCAAGGTACAGATGTGGTGATGACAAGATGATGGGGACAATAATATAAATTACAATGGAAAAGAACTGCTCTCAGCTGCCTTTTTATTTGCTTGTTATTTAAGATTTAAAGCGAGGCTATTTCTGGTTATTTTGGGTGTTTCTAGAGTAAGAAAAAGTGATTAAATGGATGTTCAATTGGTCGAATCAGCCTTGAAAAAAATACCAACTTCACACGCAAAGCTGTTGAATAGAGGCCGTCATTTAAGTAACCAGTATAAATCGGGTTATTTATTTATTTTGTTATATGGAAATGTGGCGGCAAAGTGAGCCCGTGGACACTGCCGGAGCGCTACCACACATCTCCCGGAACAATTTTTCAATAGGTCAATAGAAATCAGATTTATCAATGAATTGTACTGCATCTCTTTTGTGTGAGGCTGCCCTTGGGGACAGAAAGGAAAGGAATAGAAGGATAGAGAAAGAAGAAGCGAAAGGGAACGAGGAGAGGAGATTATCACAGGCATGGCAGCCTGTGTGAGAGGCTTAGCTTGGCTAGGCAGGGAGGTGGAACCCTGTGAATTCTAATGAACTGGCAAGACTCCCCCAAAACCAGCTCCATCTCCATGGCATGAGGACGATAGGAGGGAAGAAGGAGGTGATTAGGAAGGCGCAGCCCCTCTACGGCAAACCAAACAGAGGAGGTCATTTTCCCTGTGATAATTATGGCTATAACCAGGCATGAGGGATTGGTAATGGAGCTGCTTATTCTTCATGCTCTGCAAAGGCAACCACTGAGTCTGTCAAGGAGAAAAGCATGATGATGTTTTTTTTTCTCACTCTGTTAGTAGGGTGACTCTGGTAAGAGTTGCAATGGCTGCTGAAAAGGGCAGCGGGGGAACTTGGCCTTTGAGGGAGAAGTTAACGAATGAACTTCATTATTGAGGAGCATACCAGGGAGACCCCCTGGTGTGTTTGATGTATTACCTAGCGCCAAACTTACTCACTCCCCCAACATCACCAGTAAAGCCTGACATCAGCTCTAGGGGGAGGCAGGCGTGTAAACTAAAATAGTTTAACCTTCTGGCTCAAAGCTAGAAGAAGACAACAGAGGAGCAACCTGATGTACAAGATTTGCATCCAAAAAGTTGTTTCCAAAGAAAAAACACACACAAAGTTGTGAAACAACAAAGTGAATAATGAGGGAGCGCCTTTTTGTTCCTCAGAAGAAAACCCTTTTAGCTTAAACTAACACACATTTAATGTTCTCTCTGTGACTTCTGGTAATGTAGGTCCAGGGAGGCATTCCACATCAACACAATGTAGATTACTCTCATTTATTAAAATACAGCTCTGGTCAAGCATGAAAGTAACTTTTCCTGAGTTCTATGAGCTTTAAAAAAAAACCAAGTGACCCACTCGAGGGACTAATGTTTTTCCTCAAGATTGAGGGAGATCTTCAGGCTATGCGTGATGTGCACCACTTAGCCTTCCCCCTTTCCCTTCTTCCAGCGGACCGGGATCGAGCTGCTCTACGGTGGACAGTGCGAAGGATCTCTTTACTGAGCGCACTCTCAACACTTTTACTCTTGACTTATGAGGATGCCATGGGTGCAGGGGAGTGATTCATCATTGGATGTGTTCCTCTTGCACCCTCACACATTAGTAATGTGGTCCGCTGAGGAGGAGTCCTGTCATCAGTCTGTACCTGGACCCTCTGAACAAGGTAGGTCAACAGGAGGCAGCAGCGGCTGGCCCACTTTTAGTCTTTCACAGCACCTTTAAGTTTCCTCCAGCTCTGCCACAGCTGAGCCTGACGGACACACTAAGACCAGTTTGGTCAAGGGGAGGCACAGCCTTCGCTATAGTCGCTATATCTGTTGACTCAGTGAAGCCCGTCCTCTGAGCGGCCAAGTACGGAAAGCCACAACTTGTTGAGAGGTTAAAGTGAGGCGGAAATCTTATTTTCATTGAACGTTTTTACAAAGAAAATGGCACAAAAACAAACAAGCTCCGAGTCGCAGTTTGGATAAAAAGTTCCCACACTTACCCATCTGAAACTCCCTGCGGGAATTTCATCACAAGACTCCCTAGTATTCCGTAATAAAGCAGCAACAAAATAACAAATGGCTGTCTGTTCCGTCACAAAATATACAGCCACTTTGAGTCAGCGTAAGCCTTTGACCTTAACATTGCAGGTAATGCACATTTAAATACCTACCTCTGTATTCATGTTTGTCATTTTACTTGTGAAGATTAGGTGTAAAAAGGCTATTTGAAACCAAAACACAGGATTAAGGGATAATGCTGCTCTGTGTCTTGTGAGTCGACCTTGATTCTGTAATCCAGCACAATACTGGAGAACAGCGTATTTCTCGCTCTTGTACATTCAATACTCTCACTGTAGAACAGCTCACACTGATGTAATGGCACATAATGGCACCACGCTGACTGACAAAGTAATCTGAATTAAGGGGAACTTCATTGTTATATCTGTGTAACAGACCTGGAAATATTATTACAAGATTTGTACAAAGAAAAAAAATATTCACAGCACTTTTATATATCGATTACAAATGAAAGGAGGAGGTATACACAGAAAATTGTGTTGCAGGTACGGTAAAAATACAGAGATGGCAAATAATGACCAAAACAACACAAATGAATTGTTTTGAGTCACCTGAACTTTAATGACCACATTGAGGAATGAACTTGATCTTTAAAAGTAAGCCAGTTTGAGGTCAACCATGGTGTTATTAAGGGCTGTGCCACTTAATCAGAGTGGATGCCAATTTAGCAAAGGGCTAACTATGCAGGAGGGACCATCTGAGGCATCAAACAGATCACTGAGTATTGTGTCACCTGCCTCTGCATACCTCTGTACAGTATACACGCGCTCCTTTCCACTCAAAATCTGCTTTATTTTCCTGACTCCATATCTCCTTACCTGTTTTTTTCTTCTTCTTTCCTTCACCATGCAGCAGACACAGTAGAATGAAAACCTGCCTTTGATGTCTGGGATCCTATAATGCTGAGCAGTAGAAATCCGCATGCCTGTTATCTCCTGAATCTTAATGATGACGGCTAACTTCACAATGGGTTAACCACATCTCTCTGTTCTCGCGCTGCACACCCACAGAAACACAAATTAATAGCAACGTGGAAAAAAAACAAAAAAACAGCATTCCTCTAATAAAGCAGATTCAACAAAATGGGCACAATGCGATCAGCACAAATGTCAATGTATAACATCACCAAAAGCTTTTGTGAGCACGTCTGCTTTCGTCTCTGTGTAGGAAGTTTATTTTCCCTCCTCTCCTTTACTTTTTGAACAGCTTATTTGTTGTAAAGTTCTGATCCTCACTTGAAATTATCTTTTTTCCTTTCATGATGCAGTAGCTGTTTTGATGGCACATATTTGTTTATATTTGTTTTTGTTAATGCACGAAACTGTCGATTTTTATTGCTAAAAAATTGAAAAGAGTAGAAAATAGATTTTGCTTCACTTTCCTTTTGCATAACTTCTATGAAAAGACCAACAATATTATAAACACACTGATCAATGAAGAGCTCAGTGAAAGCTGAGGAAGGCACGTCAAATTATGGACCCATCATTTAAAATTTCCCCATCAGCATTAGTGAGGATCATATCTTATAGAGCTCTGTGACCTCTGCAGCTGTCGCCCTCCATGAATCAAACCTTTCATTACATGCTGACACTCCTGTCCTATGCCGAGTGTGTATACACCATAGGAAAGTGATGAGGCATTGGAAACCCGATGAGAGACGGCTAACCTGCGCTTTTGCAAATGCTGGCTGACTGCGTGCCGCAGCGAGCGAGAGGCCAGCCGTGCCCTCCCAGCCATGCCAACTGCTTCGCCTGGCAGAAGCCACCATCCCAGCACAGCCCCTCGCTCCTTGGCCCCTTTCACCTGAGGCGGCAGACAGCCGGCATAAGAGAAATCGCCCGCAGCAGATGGGGCCACTTACTTTGGCTGGCCCATCCGAGCATTGTGTCCTTGTCACATGTCACTTACTCTTGTTTTCCGGTCTGACAACACTTCAAGACAGTGCTTTCGGTTTTGTGTGAGACACAAAAGGAAGAGGAAGAAAAAAAGGTGAGGAAAAGCTGACGAGGTGTCTCTTCACTCAAGCTCAAATTTTCTGAAAGAGCCGGCACCACGAGAAGAACCAGATTATGCGCCAACAAAAGCAGAGCAACCCCCCCGACAAGAAGCGGTCTTGCACCCCTACGGCTCCCCTCACCACACTTCCCCTTAGAAAACAAGCAGGGCCCCTCGGAGGTGATAAGACGAAGAGACTTTACATCCAGAAACTTATGCAAAGAAAGTGCACGCACAAAAGGCCATTTGCAATTTTACAAAATGGCAGACGTAATGCTTTTACTGAAAAATGAGGACCTGCCATATTGAGTCGGAGAGGAAAAGACAAGGCAGGAGGGAAAAAATAGAGAAAAATCATGTTGGCCTGGTTTACGACAAATAGATAGCTCTATTGATTTCCCTGTTACAGTGACTGTCCATCCCTCACTGTTGTGATTACACTGACCTATTTCAGAAAAAAAAAGCCATCTATTATAGATTAAACCAAAATGTCCAAAAAGAAAATACTCCCTTTGTGGAACAAACAAATAGAGTAAGACGAAAACATAACCTACAGTACACAGAGAGAGAAAAATATTGTGTCAATTTAAGCATTCAATGTTGCTGTGGGAGAAGAGGAAACAACCAGTTCTAGTACCATGCTGAGAATCAAATAACTTTCCAGTGAAATAGAGGTGGTGTGTTGTGAGGCCCTTTTTATTGTCAATTTCACATCCAACAAAAAAAACAAAAAAAACCCCACAATATTAAAATGACTGCGTTATTGCTCAACTAATGTTTAAACATCATAATGCCAATTTAACAAATTCAGGAAAATGGCCGGTAAGAAGAACAGATTATAATGGATTTCATAATCTACCTATGCAATACTCTGTACTGCATTGTGTTTTTCAGTGCACCACAGTACAGCGCGGTTCGGTGTTGTATGTTTTTGTGCTGATGATTCCTTTGTGTCTGTATGTATTGCTGCGTGCGCTCGTCCTGCTCCACTATGTCTGTAGCAGCGCGTCTCACTAGACTATCTCTCTCCGCTTAGCTCAGGGGACTCTGGCTGGCTGATCTTCATTATCAGCCCTAGCTTAACAATGTACTGGATGCACTTCCCACATGAGTGCAACTAACAAATCCCCACAGAGCTGAATCAAGGCAACAATGTGATGAAATACCTTCAAACAACCACTGAGCATGGAACACTGAGCTATGCAGAGACAACTCACACTGCCCTGGGCGATTCCACAGGAGTGCGCCTGTTGCCAAGCAAAATTAGACAGCAACTGGGACATATTATTCTCCTAAATTGGCAATGTACAGCACTATTAAGTACCATAAATCTCATGTTTGATTAGCTGAAAATACCTCGACTCACAGAGCCAGTGCATTAACATTCTACAACTCAGACATCCAAGCCGGATCTGCCATGGCATTTTTTTTTTAATAAAGTAGATTCTTTACAAGGCGAAAACTGTCATTGTGTTATGTGAAGACAGACTGCATTATTTGGATTAATAAGGCTGTTAGCATATTTTTAAAAAACATGTATCAGTCAACTTTTAAGAGTGTTCTGTAAAAAGAAAAAGAAAAAAAACCCCACACACAAAACAAAGACATGAAGTCTACAGACTCTTATAACTTTGAGAGCGCATCAATGGGCGATATAACTTCTCTGTAACTCGGAACTGAAAGCAGCGCAGAAGAGTCTGAATCATCGGGTTTCTTTTGGAACAGATTAGCCGTACTATTAGTATGTGAATGCACATCGCTGACGAGAGAAACTCAATAAAAGCTGCTAGTAAATAAATGATGATTCATGAGCGAGGCCATGTTTCTCAATCAGTGCGAGAAGTCTACCAACACAATGGAGATAAATATAGGGTGAGGGGGGAAAAGAAACGCGGGGCTCTCCAAAATGTATCTGTGGACCGATGAAAGGAAATCGTCTGTCTCTTTTTCTCCTTTCCCCGGGTTACATTTGTACTACTGCCTCCCTCTGGTAAGTCTATTCCCAGTCAGATATATTACACATAGACTGCTACACACTGACACTGGTATATTAATGTAAACACTGATAAATATATCACAATACCATGACAGGATTAATTAAGAATAATATATTTTTCAGCTAAATTAGCTATACAAAGAGTTTTCTACTTTTAAAAATTTTCTGTGCTGGCTCTCTGATGGTTCTGTTATTTAGATATATTTGGGTGTTATTATATTGTTATGGATGTTCTATTTATGCTTTCATAGATAAAGCTGTGCAACTACAAGTGGATTTGCAGATCTTTGTCTTGCTGCGAATTATGGTCTGAACAGTCATCAAACAATCAGTATACTGTAAATCTATAGCTGCAAGTAAGAAAGACAGGGAGGATTAGCTCTAAGTAATCATCAGATCTGCTCTGTTCAAGCAAGAGCATCCTGTCCACACGACCTGCGTGTGTATGTGTTAGCTAGTGCTCTGCTATTCGAGCTGTGAGACCCAGACTGCTGATGGTAGATTAGAGGTGAGACGCCTAATCTCAGTGTAATCAGCTACTGCATCTGAGCCTCCGCTCCACACCATCTCTCTCAACAGGTTCAAACAGGAAGTCATCTCACAGCAAAACAGCCCCGCTGAGGTAGAAGAAGGTGAAGAGACATATCTGGTGTCCAACATCAACGCAAGAGGGGGAAAAAGTGCAAAATTTAATTATCTTTTACTGTCACCTCTTCCTGACATGGGCAGTTTGAGACATAAAGATGGAAGGAGAAATGAAAGGGAAAAACCAACAAGAAATGTGCTGGGGGGTTATAGCAAGGACAAGTGGAGCCAGCAAAATCCCCCAACAGCATACAAAAGCGCTGTTGAATCAGACATTACGCATTCGGGGTTTTCCTTTAATTTGTCACAAGTGCGTAAATCAACTGCTACTCAGAGAGTCCATAAAACAGATGTAAAACTGCCAGGGAAAGGTGCAGGAAAACCACAGCTGACTTCTTGCTCAGAACTGAAGCTTTGTTGTAAGAAGAAGTGATGGCGAGGGACAGCCCCTTTGAGGAAATGAAGAAAGAAAGGGGGAGACAGATAAAGAGGCTCAGACAATAAATCTATGTAAGTCCTGAATGGGGAGAGGACATTACAGTCAATGACACAATGATATAAGTATCTGTTTTCATCTAGAATACTTCACTTTCTGATGGCTCAATGATTAGCGATGAAGGGGGTTCGAGAGGAGAGGAGAGGAGAAGAGACGAGAGGAGAGGAGAGGAGAGGAGAGGAGAGGCGAGGAAAGGAGAGGAGAGGAGTCTGCCAGTGAACAGCTGCCCCTGTAATTTATATTGATGAGGGGACTGGCATGGCGGGGAGCTTCCAGCAGTTTGATCACTCAGGCAGAGTGGGGAGTTAGTCAGAGACACAGCCCATCCCTGTGGTCCGGGTTGGACCGAGAAGACCTCCTAAACACACACACAGAAACTAACATACTTGCACACATATGCACATGAAATCAAGGCTGCCAAGCTCACATTACGAGTGGCAGCGCGGACTGGCGTATTGGGGAAGCCAATGTTTTCACTCCGGGAACAGAAATAGATCTACATCTTGGCTATAACCATGCAGGGCAGAGCCATCTCCCTCATTATTACTCCACCAGCCATATAATCACCAGGCTTCTCAGACCGTCCGCCCGCATTCTCAATGACCATTAACTGGCCCTTGAACTTCTTCTTGTGCACGCAGCTCTGACGAGGCTCCACAGCCGCTTCCTGTCTGTAAGGCACAGCAATCAACTACTTGTTAAGGGGCTTTACTTTGATTTCCGCACATGGATAAGATTTGAATATTTCTCACTGAAATGAGACAGCGTAGTCCAGTCTCTGCCCAGGGCTTTGAACCCAAGACTCCTAAATCATGCTCTTTGATTTGAGCCCCCTTCCAGTGTAGAGGTGCTTAGCGCCGCACTAATTAAGATAGCGGGGTGGTGGATGGCGGGTCAAAGCGTTTCTGTTCTACCTTGAAGATATCCTGACACAAACATGAACACTGACACACGCATAAAAAAAATAAAAAATAAATTAAAAAAAATACCATAGCCCCTCCAGACAAGCAAATAGCTTAACACACAACCATGCTGCTGTTTTGACGGGGCTGTTTGAGTAAGGTAGAGCTGTCTAGCACTGAAGATCATATCCCTTTGCCCTGCTGTCTGATGTAAGAAAGAGCCGGGGTGTTTAACAGGGGGAGATGCAGCCTCTCACAATCTGAAACACTCCGACCGCTCTTACAGAAAAGCCCCCTGGCCTTCCCTCTCCACAAGTTTCATCAGAGTGATCAGAGAGAAAGGATAGCCTTCAGGGCTAGTTTCTTCCATTCACACAGTGGGGTATGAACACACATATGGATGTACACGCATGCACAGACACACTGCAGAACACCGCACAAAAGCGTTTTTACATGCTTTCTCGATTGCACTTCACATGTGTCAAAATACAGTACAAATCTCTTGGAAATCATTGATTTCTGCAGGTTTGACTGCTCATCAATTCTTCATAAGCGCACCGAAATTGAAAAGGCAGCGGTGGTAAGAAAAGGCTGTGTACTATTGTTGTATTGCACAAAAGGAGCCTTGCATCTAGCATGTGATACATGTGTCACATACAGTGTCTGTATCTTTCAATTTTAGTGATAGGATCTGCACTTGAAGAACACAAAGTCTGGTAGTTAATGCAGCCTCAGAGGTTAGAAACCACCACGCTGCACCA
Source organism: Pundamilia nyererei (assembly GCF_000239375.1). Classification (NCBI taxonomy): domain Eukaryota; kingdom Metazoa; phylum Chordata; class Actinopteri; order Cichliformes; family Cichlidae; genus Pundamilia; species Pundamilia nyererei. Next base: position 2,784,282 of record NW_005187436.1, on the reverse strand, counting down.
CATCCGTGTTTTTCAGCTGCAAGGCCTTGCAGAAAACAAAGAGGTGCTTCACCACACTGCCTGCTTCAAATGTGCATGATTACCAAGCAGTCATAAGACTGCATAGCATTTTAATTTCCTCTCTGGGGTTATCATCATATTCTCTCCAGTATGGAGACGGAGAGATACAAAACAGTGAAAGTGGATGAACAGAAATCTAATTGAAGGCCTTGATTTATGACAGTAGTAGGCAGACAACAGCACATTTATAGGCAATGATGAAAAAGAGTCAACATAGACACAAACATAATGATCTCACCATCTCCACTATACATGAGGCAAGGGGTTGTTTGTTGTTGTTTTTCACATTAAGTATGGGATTCTTCTTTGAATTAAGTATCACTTTTACTGTCTTAAAATTGTAGTAGAATAAAAACCACATTAATAAAAATTGTACTTACAAGTATGTGTCTTCTTTGTTACTGAGATACCTGTGAAGAAAAAAAGCAAATAAAAATGAGAAAATATATTTAAAAAAACAAATAACATGAACTATTCACATGGGGCTCTTATTAATAACTTATAATATGATAACAGCAGCAAAGAAGGAAACCCTGTGTTGCAACAGATTGCAACAGACCAAGGTCACTTAGGTGGCCCTGAGTAATTATGTGTGTAGGCTGGTGTTTAACTTAGGGCCATTCTATAGCAACATCTATGACAAGGTGGCTGAAACCCCATTTTCTTCAGGCAGTGAATAAAATTTCAAACTAAAGGGAAAAAAAACATTTGGAATGCTAATGTGTTGAGTCTCCTCTCCGATTGGGTCCGAGTGCATGACTAAGCCACTGGCCCTGAGGGAGATAAAGGCATTTTGACCTTAATGTTAGCTAATCCTTTATTTAAACGGTTTCAATACAAAAGGGATTTTTGAAGTTATTTTGTAAATAAATTGTAAGCCCTCGCTCGTCTGACCGGCTCAGGAGGCAAAGAGATGGCTCACAAAAACTCCCTTCTTAATGTGTGACAGAGTCTCCATTTAAAAAACTGTAACATGATCAAAGAGAAAAACGATTGGATACACTATAGAACAGATATAAGCAGTGCCAATGTGGGTACAAACGGCTTATAAGAAGCAGGCAGTCTGACCAGGTTGAGTCAAACCTGGGCTGTACTGCAACCGCAACTTATACTTCCCATCTTCACCCCTTCAGGTGTCAGCTCCTTGAGTGAGCCACTTTGGGGTTCTTATTTTTTTTTTATTTTTTGGCTCTGGCTCCTTCTCCTGTCTGCAACATTGGTCTAATGCCCCAGGAGCCTGACGCGGACAAGCACACAGCCAGCCGAGGTCCCCTGCGGCCCCTAAGATGCTCATGCTTTGCAGGACGAGAGCACACTAATAGATCCCACTTGTCATGCGGAAGCAATGGCTAATTTTTCTACAGCTTGCATTTGAAACTCGGGGGACGGCAAGTTGACATGATTCAATAACTCTCTGTGAAAAAAGGCGTCTGGCCAGAGATAACAATGTTTGAGACACGTTTGAGGGGAAACGAGTCAAAGTGCAACGAGGGGGAAAACAAATAAGCCCTTCGGTCTCCTATAGACATACACAGAGAAACACATAACTGATATCAACTCCACTGAGCAGGAAGAGGGAAAGCCGTCACCTAGGGGCCAGCAGCCTGTGATGGAGCTAGCATTGTTCCATTGCTCAGGGCCAAAAGCTTCTGTTCTCTCCAACTGTGACATTACGCAAGAAGAAAATAAACAGTACTCGAGTCTTAATTCTGCACTAAAATCAGATGACATGGGAGCCAGCGAGACCTGATGGTTCATTAAAAACCAGCAGTGTCAAAGCTTCTGTTCTAAGCTTCAGCTTATGCACAAGGCAGCTGCAAAGGACTGTATCAAGCAGCTAACTGGCTGATGGTTAAGACAACTCGTTAACCTACGAAGGAACACAGTGGCTGTGCTTAGCAGAAACCGAAAGAGCAAATAGGGTGGCTTTCTGTCAGAGCCTACGCTACTGCATAAAACAGACACTTCACAGCTTTCAAGAGGAGTGTGGTCAATGACACATATGAGATATTATTTGATTTAAGGGCACGATATATTTCTACATAAAACATACAGAATATGCAAAAAGTTACAGAGAATTTAAACCACTTGCTTCCGGTTTTCTTTTTTCTTTTTTTGAGTTTTTACCAAAAGTGTGGCGGCCTGGCTGGAGAACTTAAAGTTGTAAACAACCCTTTGCTTTGTGAAATGTTTGTGACAGAGGAAGTGAAAGAAACAGCTTGTGTGAGGGTGTGTACATACAGTACATGTGGAGGCTTTCACCCAGCTTTAGCCACACAGACCACACTGATAATGTTGAGTAGATGCTTTGCTGTCACTGACTATTTCGCAGTCAAAGTCAAGAAGAAACCATTCACGTGAGGACGTATGCTTCTAAAACTCAAGTTTTCAGCGCTGCAGTCTGCCTGCCTGATCATTTTTACGTTGCTTCATTGCCTAGCTGATACACTGAAGCCGTCATGAACTCGGTGCAGAGCAGTTCTCACTCTTGTGCCTACCACATAAATGCTTCATTAAGTCAACTCCATGCAAAAGGGGGATTTGCCATAAAAGGTTTTAGGGTATTTTCAGAAGTAAACCATTTTGTTTAGCTTATCACCAAAATTTTTGTGTGCTCACTTGGAACAACAACAAAAAAAATCATATCGAGTGCATTTCCAGCGTGTTTGAAAAACTGCATTATTTAAATCATCCTGCAGTCGCCTCATTTTTTTCACACACGATAACCTATTATGAAACTTTTACTGATAGCAGCTGATAATATGCAGTCGGTAGAAATGTTTACAACATGCTTTTGGTGTGTGTTCTCACGCAAACATTTCCTAGAAACCGTTAAAAACAACAACAACAATTTCATAGCTTACTCGCTATCAGGTTTGTTACTGTCAATAAGCCAGATGTGCTGAAAATGACAAAAGCCAAAGACATATTGTGCCTGTAAATGTAAGTAAAGTGAGAGAAACACAGAAACTGGTAAGACAGCAGAGCTTGTATTATTTGCACTGTAAATAATAAGGGCTCCAACCAACTACTGTGCTACTCCCATCTACTTAATGCAGCACGCCTAATGATAACAAAACTACTCCCACGGTAATATTTTCCAGGGTGCTGATATAAAACTATCACCATACAGACAAAGGCTCATCCTTCCTGTTGCTATGCAGGTTAGAAGAAGTAGGAGGGGAGGTTAGTGGGCCCACTTCCTCCTCTATGTGTCATTCAAAACCCTGTGATTGGAGGTGGCAAGGAGAAGGGGCCACAAAGCCAATGAATGAGTCAGGCGGTGAGAAAGAAGGAGTTAGCTCTGGGCACTGACATTGGCAATGCCTGCCAGCTCCTGTCTTCTCCACTGGATGGCAGGTTCAGAGGTCAGTCTGGAGGTGAAACTCTCCTTGGCTGATAAGCAGGCTGCTATAAACAGACGTATAGCTTGTGGATTTTCTTTTCTAAACATCTACTGTGCGTGTTTATGAGCGTTAATAGAAATTCAAGTTAAAAGGCTGTTGCCTGTGTGAACTTGTAGCTGAATTCCAATTTCTAAATTATACATTTGTCACAGTGGAAGGAGGGACACTCTTCGCTGCCTTTGATCAGTCATACTTTCCCCTGCCTGGGTAAACAATTCAGCATTTGTTCTCATGAGACACTGCCTATGCTATAGAGGAAGAGAGGTACCGTGCAAACGACTGGAGGTTAGCCTCCACCACATCTATCTGCAGGGGGGCACACATCCTGTAAACATGCCACTTAAACAGGAGGAGAGTGAGTCGGGGGTTTGGCAGTCACAGCGCTGCAGCCGGCTGTGGAGTGCGGTGCCATCGCAGGCGACTCAAAGTGACAGCACTGTAATGAAGTCTGAGGCACACGGCAGGCTGTACGTCATAATTTCAGGTTCCTTAAAGCCTGACAGGGAATGATTATCATGGATGGTTATTGTCACCCTGCCTCCCTGGTAGACGAGGCGTGCTCTGGGGTTGTTGCACCATGACATTCAAAGTTACAGTCTCCTTCATATAATGGAGCTGTCCTCTCAGCGCGCTAATGGGAGCGATCCATTTAACCTGTGCCAGAAACACACAGACGAGGAAGTTCCTAATGCGAGGCCTCTCCCGTGGGGACGTCACACTCCCCCCCCGGCTGCTCCCTTCCTGCTGCTTGATTCATTGACTGGTGCTCCTCACTTATCCTCATTCACTGTTCAGTCTGGGGAGACAGGGAGGCTCGCTTCCCGCTGCCTGCTCCACATGCCGCTGCTGCACGCCCGCCGCACACAAGGACGGCGCCGCCGCTGCAGACCCAATTGCAGTAGGAGGCAGTGAGGGTCCAGTGAGGGACTGGCTAGACACCTACTGGAATTACGGGTCAATACCATAGGCCTTGGGAATGCTAGCAGTATCCACTCTCCACAGTTAATTAGTTAATATGGCCTCGAAGATAGAAAAACACAGATCATAATGGAACGTTTGCTTATTGTCTTAATGATGGCAGCTGTATGGGACTGTTAATTTTAGGCTACTCCTGAGGTTGCTGGTTAATAATGGTGGGTAAGACGAACATCTTAAGAATGATCGATGTGGTCGCGTTCAGCGGTCCATCTCTTGACTGCTGCTACCTGCCCAATTAACAAATTGCTGCTACATTCCTGAGAGAAAATAATTAGAAATAATTAATGTGTTGCTCTTCTTAGCCATCACAAAGCTCCAACGAGCGGCTCGAATCGTTTAGGAAACGTGATCTTTGGAGCTGTGCTTTTAAGAAATTCAACAGTGGTACAAATTCAGGCTTGGAGGAAATTAGAATATTCAGTGGGCTAGGTGACTCATTTAGGTAGTCAGCAATCCATGAATGCATTAAAGGGGGAAAAAACGAACATAGTGGGTTAGACAGTACAAAGCGCTGTTAAAAGCATAAAGATATAATGCAAGGTCGCTCTTAAATTAATGCTCGTCTCATCAAAAGTCAAAAAATGTGGTTTAGCTGATTCAAGAACCTCAGTGCTCCTCTTTGGCAGTCTTTCTGAAACTTTCATACACAAAGTCACTTAAACAATCCGCCCCTTTTTCTGTGACACACTTAGACTTATTAGCTATTATACAGCTATAAACTATACATGCAAAAATTTAATGATTAAAAAAGCACAATGATTCTAATCAGCTGCCCCCTAATATACTAAAACACTTAATCCATGGAGAGGCCAACTCTCTGGGGAGGCCCAAAGAAAAATGACTTCTCTGTCTCCAGGCGCTGTTATTTCTGGTCATTTCTAATTGGTTTTAAATAAAAGCAACCACTCTGAGACTCTACAGGTTACTTCATTGCATCACTATGGAATTGTCTGCAAATAGAAGATATACATCCAAATTAGTTTTAGAGGACACCACAACTGTCTTTCAGAAGACGAAAGAAGAAAGGTCAGGAAAAAATAAAAGGATACGTGAAGGTGGTAGATCCCAAAGGAAGAGCGACATTATCAGGATGACCCTGAGATCGGAGAAGCCCTGGCTGACTTGAGGCTTCGTGTCAGGCGCACCTCGACCCTTACAAATGTCCCCCAGGTTCATGTGCAACATCTCCCCCAGAGCAGTTCTGCATTGCTAGGCCTGCAAGTCTCCAGGTGAGTTCTCAGTGCTGTTTGGTGGCTCGTGAATTATACATTGCAGCAGAGGAATTGACGTGGCCCAGGAGGGCCAAAAAAACAGCAGGCATGGCTTGGAGGCAGAATGAAGACTCTGATGGAATTTTAATTGTACCGCAGGGAACGCTGCGATAAGTGCTATTGTTATTGGTAAGACACCGCTGCACAGGTTAAGATGAAAAAATGACAGAATCCAGAACAGTGTCCACCTTGACACCAACTCTGTATTCTAAAAAGACCGGTACACGCATTGTGATGGCAGATTCCTAAAAATATTTATATAATTTAGATATCATTTAAATTAAAATTGTAGTGTTTGGATCATGACATTGTTTTTCGACGATTATATTTTTTCCATGATTTGAATCTTTCTTACGGGCCACCTTCCAGAGCTGTTTACCTTCCATCGTGTATTTATGTGTCCTCTTTACTGATTGGTGTTTAGACCTCATCCGTTTCCTTTATGTTTAATGTTAAATGACTGTTTTTTTCTTCAAATAGCACCCAACAATAAATATACAGAAGACTACTTATTACTGAATGACGTTACGGTTTGTTTTTACTGTTTTTTACTAACATGTGTGGCTGCAAAGTCACAGCGCTCTATACTTATGGACAACATGCACAAAAGCCCAAGAAACATCGCAATGGAAAAAAAAGGGTCAGGAAACATCGACAAATACACAAGAAACGGCTCAATCTGCAACTGCTGAGCCATCCAATTCAGTTAGATTGTTTTGTGACTTAGTACTGTACTGCAGGTAAAAAAACCAAAAAAAACCAAACCCAAAATGGTTATGTTTCTGCAGCTCTGATGTTGTTCGTTCTGATCTTGGCTCTAACATACTATTCAGTAATTCTCCTCCGAGTGCGGGCTGGTCCCAGGGGGCCTGATGGATGCAGGAAAGCCCTGGGCAGTGGTCAGAGAGAGGCCAGCAGCACAGGCAGGCCTCTGTGTACTCTGTGCGCTGTCGGTTCCCAGCCCAGCAGTAATCTCCCAATGATCCAGCTTCAACCACACATGAAACCCAATAGCCTTTCAGCCCGCACCATAAATAAAGACAAACCGCATTCAGCAGACCACCCTGACTTACTTTACTGTTACGGAGCTGCACAGAACAGCACGAGAGACCACCACCGGTTGTGTTTACACTTATATATAAAGGCTCTAACTACATAAAGTTTAAATAGATACCCTACTCTGTCAGAGGGATGCTTATTTCAAATGGTGCTCCTCCATAAAATAACATAATCGAGCCCATTCTTTAATTTTTATTTACGCAGTGCGTACAGAAAACTCCATAATAACATTATGCTTTTGAGGTTAGCGTTTGCTCTGTCAGCATAGAAGAAAACAGCCTCACAGACAACACTTTAAAATTCCCGATCACGTTACAATATATTACCTTATCTCCACACAGGTGCAAATCTAAAGGGGAGGGGATACAATTACCTCCAGCTCCCGGGGCAAACACACTACTTATGCTCCTTTTTTTCCTCCTTTTTAACAACAATAATGGCTTGTAAGAGTAGTACAGTTGGCCAACAGAGATGAACCCCCTTGGGTTAACCTATTCAGAAGAGTTTAAATATTCATGAAAAGCAGCGTACAGCTGGTAAATAAAGATCATCTCAGATCTACAGTTTACTTGAGATTGCTTGTTTTGTTTTTCTCTGTTCGGTTTTCCTTGCAAGGCTGCAAAAGATGATTCACAGGCCACCTGCCAACTTCAGGAAACCACAGTGTTAGACTGCTTTTGCCAGAGGTATATGTCATTTTAACAGATGAAGCGCCGTTCAGCATCTGTTTATTCAACTCCCATGTCCGAGCTTGCATTTTGCATTATCTCAAGAATAGAATCGAAAGATAGGATTAAAGTTTATATGGACTCTGACGGCTCGTGACAAGCTGTTACAGGAGCTGCACGGGCCTGTCAATAGACTGTAGACACAAGGCTGCTGGAATAATCACGGAGGGAGAAAGGAGGCTAGAGCTTTGATGGCAAACTAATGTCAGCTAATATCAGCTCTATAAAGGCTGACTCAGAAACATACAGGAAACCTTTCATTACCATCACTCACTCAGTCTCAATTCTCATCCAGCAAAGTAGAGTACTGCACACTTGTCTAATGAACAAGAGTCTACGGGGAAGGATCACTCTATGCGAGTGTGTTGGAAATCAAGGTCCCACAACAGTGGACTCGTGGCGCTGCTGATAAGGACTTGGCTGTAATTGCTCAAAAGGGAGGGAACTGCAGCCCCATTAGGTCTGGTCTTAGCACTTGCCAATAAGCCAAACTGCCCCTCTGAAGCCTCCCATGTAATGAAAACTTCCTCTGAGATGAATTACAAGTCTGTCAATCCACTAATTAATATCATGGACTTGTCTTTTTTGCTTCTCTGCAGTAACAAACTGAGTGAGAGAGACCCGAGTGGAGGTATTGGAGGCACTGGAAGACATAAAGGAAGGAAAGGCAGAGGCAAACCAGCGAGCGCCCTGCTACTGTAATTCACTGCAAGTCACGGTCGGCACTTAGTGAAGCATCTATTTTTCATGTATTTCATAATTAAAACCTGTGAGTTCTGTAAGCCCGCCATGCTCCATGTAGATCAAAGATAGCGCTATTAGCAGGGAGTTCGTCAGTGGTGGCATTACTGAGCCCTAAAAATGACACTGCCGTGTTCTCATTTACATTTCAGGGGAAAATGTATTTTCTTGAGGATTATGTTTGTTTGCTACATTTCAAAAATACATTCCTAATCAACATATATTTGGCATTTATATTTTTTGCTTTCCCACTGTCGAATTTTTTCAGTCAACCAATCATATAAGACGGCCGGGACTCATCACTCTAGCAAACCCAAACAAAAAAACGAAAGAAAAGCTTCTGATGCCTTTAACGGGTTGGTACCTAAGCCTAACCTAACAAAACTGACACTAAAAATGAAACAAAAGTAATAAAGTCCAAAATGAATATTTAAGTAAATAAACAATAAACACACAAATAAGAGGATGAACGTCTGCGGGATGTCGACACCAACGTGACTGTCTTATTTGGGTTTTTAAATTGCGATGTGTTTCGTTGAGAAGAATATACGTTTTCCATGAAACAACAACAAAAACAAAAATAAATAAAGGAAATCCACCGTATTTTTTTTTTTCAGGAGACAGAGTTTTATTATTAAGTACAAAGATACACTCCACACTTGATAACGGGGCAACCGTGGAGGTGTACTACGGTTAACGGAACAGATCACAGCTTCTGGCTCCCTTTTCAAAGCGTTGCAGACAGAAATAACCCATGCACAGCAGATAAAGTGGTTGATGAAAGACTGAATATATATTTCACACATTGCCTCTTGTGGTACAGGTGGAGTGTGCTTCAGTTTGTTGCCTTCTCCCTCCCTGCTGCATTCTGTATGTAAATGTAATCGGAGGATAACACGGGATAAAGCTCTGCAGAGCAGAGACATGATGCCTCCCTTCTGTGGGGATAGAGGGATACAAATCTACCTCACATGGTGTAATGAAGAGAGTGAGCTGCGTAGCGTTATTTATTTGTCCCACTGACTCCTGGGTAAGTTGCCGCCATAGGGTGCACTTGTCTGGATACTCCATTTTCCCACTGACTGTAACTAGACAGATGATAGCAAAAGTGTCCCTTCTTTCATTTTGTATATATGTGAATAAATATATATATATATGTGTGTGTGTGTGTAGTTTCCACTTCCTTTTTTGTTACAGGTTGCATTTGTTTAGCATTTGCGATTACCATGTTTTAGGTTGATTTATCATGACAGAAAAGTTGAAACTAGAGGGAAGTCTTAAGCATCAAACATTGCAAAAGTTGCAGTATTACAGTATAAAAATGTTCCATTAAAGTTAAGACTTATTTGGGTTATTTTTTGCCTTAATCTGCAAAGTAATTGCTGCCAAATGTAATGAAGTAAAAATACTCTACAACAGATCTAAGTTTGAAATGACATCAAACACTCACTATTTATCTCAGACCACAATTTAAAAACAAAAGAGTAAAAGTACGGCTTGTACGCATCAGCCCTCGAGAACAATGAGCTCGTGCAGTGATCAAAAAATGTACACAATTTATATTTTCTACTTGCTGCCTATGGTATCTTGCTGCTGCAAAGCTTCCTGCTGTCAATGGTGTTATTGTTATGCCATTGCGTAACAATGTCAGAGGAAGAACTTGTGGTGAAGTCATATGAAAAGAAACTATAATTAGCCAGCCATACTTGCTTTTTCATACTCACGGGCATAGCTGTCGAGATATTCATTCTTCCTTTCTTACTGAAATTATAACAGCTCCCCGCTCGACGGCCAAGTTAACAGCAGGGAGCGAATGGATGAACTTCCTTTAGGCTCATGAGGTCAGTGACAGTTCACAGCACAAACGCCCCGCACAAACATCAGAGCACTGTCAGTCTATCGATGAAGATGACAAGCCTAATGCACCGCCACTTTGTGGAATGCTGACCACTGGAATACATGTTTATTCATCATTTTTTATGCAGCTGTCAACAATGTGACGCGTTGAGCTAAACACGCCGTCTGACTATACCTCACAGTGGGCATCTGAAACATATGCACAGACTGACTCTCGCTGGAAGTGTGAAGAGAGAGGTGTGAGGTGGAGGCTGGGACGACGTCTATACTGCGACCACAGCCATACATTCTCAGCAGTATGAAAGCTTGCAGCCGTGCCCAGCAGTAATAATTAATAGCATACTCTATAAGCATTCCATTAGGTGCAAGCAGCTGTCATAAACATCTTAATTAATTTACAAAGCATGCAACTAGGGAATTATGGCGACGTAAAAATCTGCTTCCCTCTGCCGCTCCATAGCACTGGAACAGATCGGGCTTTTAAATTTTTAAACATGCCTTTCATGTTCTCTAGAGCACTAAAAAGCCTTTGAACAGTCAGCTTGTTAGGAGATGCACCTAGCAGCCCAATACCTACGGGTCGTCTTGCTATTCTTTTCATACAGTGACAAGAGGTTTTGGGCTTCTCTTTGCTGCTCTGGCTTGACTCAAGGAATCTCTCTCCCCCTCGTATTTTCTTTGTCACAGTGACATAACTGCACAATGATTTTTTTTCCTTCTTTTTTTCATTCACACACTCCATCTAAGCTTTTTCCAGTTTGCTTACATTTTTTTTGGTCAAAAGGGGACAAACATTTAGGAAAAAATAAAGCCACTGATGAGGGGAGAAAAAAAGTCTCAATTAGAGATTTTATCTGAAATGCAACACTTGAACCACAGAGGCGTAAAACAAACTGCAGCCCTTTCACTGTGTGCTTCACATAAAAAGGGTCATCCTCCTGAGGATAAGAGAGAGAGAGCAGCAGAAGGGCGCTGGCAAAAAGAACGAGGATGGCTCTCTTGCTCTCTTACTGTACCGCGTACGATATTGTGCCAAAGCAAGGGTCAGAGTGCTGTGGTAAAAACGCTCTTCCTTACCAGCTCTCACTCAGAGAGGGCAAGATTAGACTGGCCACTCCATTATAGGAGAAAGGCTTAAGAGCATTTCCACTTTCAGAGCGGGGATATCAGCAGCTTCTGACACTAAGCATGGCTGACCCATCGTTTTGGAGGGAGGTGAGTGGAGGGTATCAGCTGTCTTCCCAGGAATAGTTGAGTCTGGGCAAGATTTTTTTTTCCCCCCTGACCACTACAGCTCTTTGAAAGAACAACACACACATAAAACCCTAACAAAAGAACTCCCAAACAAAACCCAGCACTCTGAGACACCGACACAAGCTGCTGTTGTTAATGTACAGAATATTTACAGTCTACAAATCAATTTAACCATGCAAAAACATCTACAGGATGCCATTTACCAAAGCGAACACAGAATTTTAATGTGCCCATTACTCCGTGATGATAGCCAGGCATCATACATCCCTTTTTTCCCACTCCCATTCTAACCTGTCCCCCCCCCCCCAACCCATCTCTCTCCATTTCAACCCATGCCATATTTGCTTAACCCAGCCAGTGTGACAGCACTCAATGCTAAAGCACTCCCAAGGCAGATGATCAAAGTCAGCAGTCAATTCACATTACAATGCATTGATTTGATGTTTCCTAACCTCCCAGGCCTTTCTCTAATGCTGCCAAGGACCTTCAGGATATTTCACAGTGTACCGCCTTTCCCAGCTTTTTCTCTGTATCCCCCCTCTCTCTCGCTGTGTGTTTGTATACCATATCTGCAAATGAAAATTTGGTTGACTGAGATGTTTCCCCCGTCATGTTTGCATATGATTCATGTATATTTTGTCTGCTTCCAAAAAAACGGCCTGACACTCTGTAATTCATACAAGACCAGCCGCTTCTGTTTTTTTTTTATTTTGGAATGTAATTATTGCCCCTCATCCACCTCCTCTTTCAAATATTGTTTTAGAGTAAATCACTCCCTTGTTCTCATATACCACACTTCGTTTGTTCCTCATCACTTATTCATTTGCAGTTCTTTACCGAGTTGGCTTCTATGCTTTAGTGCCTGCCATTTCCCTTTGAGGGGATGTTCAGAGCACTTCCATGTTTTATTCAATTATGAAAATCTAATATAGTGGAAAGAAAGGTGTGCATGGTGCTCGCTCATAACCATGCATTATTTCACACATATTTATTCTGCCTCTCTGTTTTTGGGTGATGGAGACTTGAGCAAGCAGCCTAGAAAGACAAATCTAATTGGATTCGTCATTGACCTCTATTTGCTATAGACAGAAAAAGAAAGCGAGTTACTGCATCAGTGTATAGCAACCAAATATATTGGCTCTATTGCGATTTTGGAGAGAAGACAGCTATTTTTTTTCCTGTTTGTTTGTTTGTTTGTCTGTTTTGGTTTTTGTGCTCAGAAGTTGTCAAAATGCCTGAGCATCATTGCCACGGCACAGTGACACACTGACCTACAAGCACAAAGGAGAACTTTGTCTGCCTTGATAAACACGCAAACACAGAAAGAGGAAGAGACAGAGGGAAAGCGCGTGTGAAAGAGAGAAAGGATGAGAGAGAAATAAGAACTATTGATTCACGTACATTCCTTAAACGGCATTAGTCATCGTGGTTGTGTGAAGAAAGCTGGCTCTTTAATTATTCGTCAGAAACCAGACAAAGTCAGCGCCGCGTGAAGAGAGCCTATTGATTTCTGCCTGGCAGATGGGACACACTTATAGCAATTCAGAAAACCGTGTGGATGATCAGAAAGACAGAGATGGTGCTTACCTTCCATTCTATCTACAGAACAACAACACTGAAACTGGTATAACTGGCCATTAGGCACTAGGGTAGGCTCGGGAGGACATCAAGTTAAACTCCTGAAGTAAGAGAACCCTGGTACTGTGGGGGGATTGTATTCAACAGATAAGTGACACCTGTTGTGGCATATCACAATGAGAGGTCCCTCCAACAGAGAAGTAATATGGCATTACATTAGCTACAGGCTATATAGCTAGTTATAAATACCTAAATAACTCTTTAAAAAGAGGACGGTGACAGCTATTTGATTTTTTATATTCATGCAGGATCTGCAACTTTTTTCATTGAGTGATTGATTAAGTATAAAAGGGTGATTTGTGTATGTTATAGTGCAAGTGTTAGTGTTTTTTCAAATCCACCCACCCAATTGCATCTCTACATCAGGTCAGTAGGAGCCCTCCTGCATTTATTTGTGAAGTAGAATGTATGATTTTCATTCTAATAGAAAGCAGGATCCACGTGAATAAGTGCACATAAAATGTTGAATGGTGTCTTTACCTTATACACCTTGAAAACGGAGCTTTCTGAGGTAAAGTATATTTTAATCCAAACCAAGATATTTATGCACTTTTGGCTCCTGAATCTACCCTATGTTCATGTTTCAACATGTCGAGGCAGATTACGACCTGCCCTGAACCTTGTTTCTGCATGAGGTTTCTTCCTGTCAAAAGGGAGTTTTTTTTCTCCCCGCTGTAACCAACTGCTGGCTCGCAAGTTATCACTGGGTTTCTCGCTATGATAATGCAAGGTCTTTGCCTTACAAAACAATGTATGCGCCCTCACATGACCTGTGCTTAGACAGAATTAGAACTACCTGAGCCATATAAACAACACTAAAAGTATTATTCTTTAATCATGTGCCTAAAGCCAACCGATCCAAAAGGGAAAACAAAAAGCAATAACAAAAGGATGAGTGAAAGCAACAGTCAGATCCAAAAGCTCGTGGTCAAATAAGTGTTAACTGCGACTTGTGCCACCAACACCCCTTCAGCCTTGCTGTGCTGGCTTTTGTGGTGGAAACAAAGTCGGAAACATTTTGCCCATAATCTCTGTTCATCAAGGTGGTATGACCACCATTAAATAATGTCTGGCTACCCGGACTGCTAGTTAGTTGAAGGATGACGCCTGCTGGTGATATCTGTGGGAGTTACGTCTACTGATAGGGGCTGTTCGATGGGTAATCAACAACACAAATTGCTGTTAAATGGTTTATTTTGTGTCAGCAACAAAAAAAAAGCACAAGAAACTCAAAGCAAAATATTGTAAGAAGAATTAGAATTACCACTTGTATGGCTCTACTAACCAGTTAAGCTGCAGTTTCTATCCGCATGTGCCCAGACTCTGTTACAATTTTCATTGAAAATGCTGAAGGAAATGAAACAAACATACCAAGTGTGGTTATATGTAGCTCTGATAGAATATAATAAGAGAGAGCTAAGAATTCATCTCCCTGACCTGGATTTCTTTCAGGTTGTCAATGATCTGAATGGCTGATTGCATCATTATCGAATGTAATGTGTAAGAATAGCGAACGGAGAACATGACAGTGCATTTGCAGGGGGATCGAGAGGAGTTAAGAAGGTGATAGGGTACATGCAGACATTCACATACACTACAATCATTTGACTGATTGTTTCATCACTGAAGCTTAGCCTGGATTTAAAAGATAATCTGAAGGTGCGTCTCTAATACAGGATAAGAAAAGAAAACACAGGAACAGCTAAAAAAAAAGATGTGTATGTTACTTGCTGGAGTAATCACAAGAATTATATTAAGTATTACACTAAAAATATTGAAACCAAATCTAAAGTCTTTTGGGACAAGTGCAAAATATACATTCAAAGGCTTTTAGAAGAAAAGTCCCTCTGTCTGTCTAGCATGCCTTTTTGGAGCTGACTGTTCATCTTCTGTGAGGTCTGTGTTCTAAAGTGCGACCCTATTGTTTTTTTATGAGAAGGGCTGAGCGCAGAGCCACAGCCTCGTCTGAGCTGTGCAGGAAGAATTCCCCCTGCATGGCTACATAATACACAGACAGCACATTTAGAGATGTCAGCTCCTAACTAGAGAACAGTCAGTGAGGTAAACCCTCTAACCCCACGCCTTCGCCACGTCTAGCCGGGCTGTTCTAGAAACCCGAGTTAAAAATGCATTTGGTGTAGCCGATGGAGCAGGCAGACCATGATACTTAGGCATGCCACGCGGGCCAGTGGGCTCGCATGTGTTGCTCGCAACCCCGGTTAGTGAAATGCCACTACTGTATGCATCATCACCGTTGCTTTCCCTGCACTTACATAATTTACACAAGTAAAGGGAGGGGAGGACAGGAAAGAGATGGTGGTGGGGGTGGCGGGGCAGAGCTACGGGGAGCTCACGTCCAATTGCGCTTGGCCATGTGGAGAGACAAATATGGCAGTATGAGGGGAGCTCATGCCACAGCGGGATTTGATGACTACATGCTGAGACACCCCTACGACATGCTGATAGACAGTACGAGACCCCACCCCTCCTTTGCATTTACAAAGCCAAGCGGAATATACAGTAGACACTACGGGAACAAGGCAGAGAGTCTGAGCACATTAGAGGTGCACTGATCCAAGACCATGGCATGGTTATTTATTAATCAGCTGAGCTTAGCTAACTGCCTGCTTAGATGAGCAGCACGAGGTTGTGATACACTGCAGTAAGACGGGAAAACTGTTGGCATAACGCAGCTTATAATACACGATGCATTAGCTTGGGTTAAAGCTATGTGCCACGGAATATTTTGCATCTGCACATATCTGTATTTTTTACATAGCGTCTATTCCATTAATGCTCAAAGAGATTGTAAAAGGAATACAATAACACAAAGTGAGCAAACAATCTAAAGCTTAGCACTGTAAATCCATTTGTGCTTATTTGGCTGCAAACAAAACATTACTATGTGATCCAAAGTAAATACTGTCACACAGTGTACAGCAAACAAAGAATGTTTGCCCATTTGCACATTATTCATCTCCTAGGGTGAAGTCAGTGATGAGTAACAGCATGGCGATGTTGTCAGTAAATACACTCTAACATACACAAAATCAGCCCTTTCATGTTGTACTTTTGGAGTTCAGTGGCACCACAACGCTGCGCGCTGACAATGTTTTTTTGCCAATTTCAACACCTCACAGCTGGGGTGTCAGCACATTGAAATGGTGTTGGGAAACACAACTCTTTTAACTCAGAAGAAACATCTCTTGGAGGTAAAAAAGAAAAGAAAAACAGAATGGGATGCAATTCTCCCGAGTTTATCCCCCTCATGTCTTTTCCACTGTTTTTTTGGCAGGCCAAGTAATACACAGGGAAGCACTGGCACATAACACTCTCTACCTGAGCACAAAGGGAAACATCTCAGCCTGGAGTTGGGCTTCAGAGACTAATATGAGGCTTCGACTTCACCACAGGGAAAACGAATGTTAGGATCTCCATTGGATTATACTGTTGATGCAAGGTTTACAGACTGCAGTGGATTTGCTAAGTTCTTCATTACTTCAGGAGCTTCTTACACAGGTGCCATGAGACTTCTGAAAACATCTGGGGCACAGCCAGCGGAACAGGAGATCCAGACTGTGGCCATTACAAGACACTTTCTTTCATCATCTGTGAGACTACCTTGCACATGCTCTCATTCTCCAAGAGTACTTGCAATGCTGAGCTGAGAAAGCCAAAGACTGTTGGACAGTTCATTTAGGATAATGCAGTGATGAAAAATGGGGACTCTCTCTCGTATGTGTACGTGTTAGCGCGTGTGTGCGCGCGCCAAATCATTTCTGGTAAATATATCTTTTCAAAAATGTCCCCTCTGCATTTCAAGCAAGACACAAACCACATCAGCGAAGACAAGAATGATTATTTTCATAACCTGCTGAAACATAAAAAGGCAATCTAAAGTGCAGACATATAATTATTTTATGAATTCAAACGAACAACACAAAAAGGATATTTCAAAGAAATTTCCACATAAAAAAGATGGAACAGAAATTATCTTGGGGCTTTCCCCCCCCTTTCTTCAGACTTCAGAAAAGAGAAATTTATTTCTGCCTTCATCTCTAAATTGGATGCAATTTATTGCCTCTCCAAAGCTCATTTTTCACTGGCTTGCAGGATCCATGGGCCATGGCAGGCAATGCGTATCTGCCCGCCTCCCCTGGCCTCGGGTGCTAATATGTGGAAACTGGCCTGGGGATATGGAGTCCAACCAATGGAAGAGGAGGCAGAGGGACAGAGGAGAGAATCAATCCCTAATCGCTGAGGAGTAGGCAGTAGGAGGGGTGAAGAGGAAGTGGAAAAAAAAATCTGAGAGAAAAGACAGAAAGCAGTGTGTTTACCAGCAGACATTTGGGTGCTGTCAGCTGACTGGAAGAGCTCTGGGATATCAGAGAAAGAAAACCGAGTTATATAACCAGGCTGTTAAAGCAGGGAGAGAGGGTGTGAGAGACAGGCAGACAGAGACAGAGAACAAGACAGGGACCGGGAAAAAACATTGCCATTTAAAGTGACAGGGACAACATTATCAAAGAAAAAACAAACATGGCACACACACACACACACTGAGACTGAGGCAGGTGAGTGTCCAACAAGCAGGAATCTCTGGTGAGTAAAAATACAACCACCACACAGATGTGAACACAGGTCAGAGGTTATCACATTCATCATGCATGCATTATCCAGGCACAGGGTCTTGTGTAAGCAGCGGCTGCATGCCCTTAGAGCACATTGTTGCCTGAGTACTTCTGCATTCAGAAGGTTTTTTGGGATTCCTCCAGCTCTAAAGAAAAGACTCCCAGATTGTCCAACCAACCAACACCACAAGCCAGTACCCACTAAGGCCACTAACAGCCTCAAAAAGTCCTTTCACCCCCAACCAATGACTACCATTAGCTTCGCACCCCATTTCCATTTATCTGGCTTACCCTAACATAACAAATTAACATTCTCATTTGCACAGGATAGAAAATGAAGGGCTTAATTTGAGAAATCGGTTGTGTTCGACACCACACATGCTGTGCACCCACACACAGACATTAAGTACAGTTAGCTCAAGGTGCATTCTGTCCTGTGACCTTGCTGTTACACTTCTGCAGAGCAATGAATAACTATCACATTTCTTTGGCTGACAGCTGACACCAAGAGGCCCAGGTGATATACGAGACATGACAAGTGATTCTAATTAAATGTAGAGCTTGTGGATGTAAAGTGGCAGGAAGGGAACAAATCCTGTCCAGGCAGCAAGCGGCAAAGCGGCATGCCTTGCTCCAAACGAGATGAGCTGGGCTGTCAGGGCTGCCTCAGCTGTCCTGTAAACCCGGGCCCAGCTCCCCAGGGGGACTGACAGGTTTCAGCTGGAGGGGAGAAGGCGCACCGCAAGCCTCCTGCCCTTCCACAACAACAAACACATGACACACAGGCAGTTCTGATGCAAAGCAAAAGCCACGTGGACCATGTGCATCTGTCACATAACTATGTACTAACAAGGTACAAAGCATGGTTGTCTGTACCCTAAGCCCAGATGAAGTCTACATGAATGCATCAGCTACGGTGCGATTCGGTGACTCAATAGAAAAACAGGCTACAATCAAAAGGAATCAATAGATACAGGAAGCAAGACACCTCTGTTGATGCTGCATCCCACTTGTATTTTCACCATGACTGTATTCATCCAACTCAGGTTGAGAACAAAGAACTAGACATGGCGAGAGCTTTTTTTTTTTCTTTTTCGTGTGTGTGTGCTTTTCTACAGACAGCAGAGGACCCAATGGTACTCAAAGCAAACACAAGTGTCAGTAAGTGACACAGGACTGCACTTTACAGAGGACACTCACGGGGTCTTCAGCTTCCCAATCAGACCCCTGGAGACGAGCCTCCCCAAATCAGTTAACCTTCGACCTATCTGGAACAACTTAGATCCCAGGAGTCATGGACACTCAGCTAAAAGAAAAATATACATTGCACTCTTTTCACCTGACGGGATCAGTCATGTTGGCTGGCATCTGTCCTCTCCAGAAAGTGGAAGAAACACAGCCTATCATGAGCCTTTATGTACTGTGATAACACAGAGTCAGGGCAACAGGCTTTCTGCTCTTTCCAGCAGCTTGGGCCTGAATTGAAAGATCTGGTTTCCAACTTATTGATTTTCCACTATGGCAATATATTATTTAATGTCTTCAATCGGATACAGAAAATGATTTGAAAACACCAAGCACTTGGTTATTAAAATGTTTCTTTTTTCCATTTGACTGTTTCAGACGTACAATATCCAGGCACTCCACAAGAAAAGCTGTTAACATAATGGCTTTGACCAGCTAGTGGAGCAATGTAACAATGTACTGAATTAATCTACATCTATCCATTCCCTAAAAAGATAACTGTTTGGTACAGATGGACCAGTAGAACATTGTTGCCCTACGTGCATCAGAAACAGTGGGAGACAGGAGAGAGAAAGACACAGGGGAGTTTATTTTCCACTTTACAGGCTGCACCAGTGACAGAGCACCATGTTGGTGATACATGCCAATATAGATTTTTTTTTCCTTTACGGAACATAATATAGAAAAACATGCTTGGAGTCATTGTGATATGAAAATAGTTTTTTAAACTATGAAAACAGTTTACCTCTCAAGACAGTAGTAGTCATATAGCATATACCTTATGAGAAATTATGCTACAAGCTACAATTATGGTTCAGGCATCTGACTAGGATGCCTTCTGAACGCCTCCTAGGTGAGGTGTTTTGGGCATGTCCAACTCTGAGGAGACCCTGGGGCAGACCCAGGACACACTGGAGAGATTATACCTCCCAGCTGGCTTGGGTACACTGAAGGAAGTTGATGGGGAGAGGGAGGTCTGCCCCCACAATCTAAACCTGGATACAGTAAGTGGGAGAAAATTAATGGATGGTCAGTGCTCAGGACGTTAAAGTGTGATGCAAAAGAGCATGACCAAGCATCCGTACAAGTCGAGGTCATGCACCCACTGAAATTCAGACAGCTCAGTTTGAAGCATTTGTCAGAATTAAAGAACCGCATCCTAATAACATTGCAATATATTTGGTGGAAGACAAGAAAGAGTGAAACGTAACCCCAAATAATGCTTCTACAGAATTACATCCCATTCGAATTTGCAGCATCATCTACCTTTTTTCTGGATGCGTACTCCTGAGCCCCAGTCAGTTTACTTTCTTTCCCCCTTAGCAACCAGATTCTTCAGTTTGCCCCACCCTCTGTCCAGCCCACAGTCCCTATATTTTGGGTGTCTTACAGAGCTGCTGATGTGATTAGAGAGGATGATGATTACAGTTACATAACAGAATCAAATTAATTTGTGGACTGACTACAGCAGGAGCGGTAGGAAATCACTCAACTTCTCAAGTCTCCCTTTTCTCCTGCTTCCTCTCGTGTTTCCTATCTTCATTCATCCTTCCTTTCGTGCACCCACTGCCCCCTCCTAGAACACACAGACACACCCCTCTCTCCTCCCCGCCCCTCCCTCTAGTCAATTAAAGTCACATCGAGGGATTAAAAAGAAGTAGGTCAGTGGAGCATTGCTGGAGGAAAAATGCAACAAACCACGTCAGAAGTCACTATGTCGACCTTGTGAAACACAGACCGAACTAGCGGCGGCTTGTGATCTCCCCGTGCCTCGGCCAGCACCGGGGCTCCCTACAGAACCCAGATCAAATCAAAATCCCACAGACCAAGCTTTGCCCTCACCTTGATTTCTCTGCAGCTCACAGGAAAACCACCTGGAGGGCAGCCTGGGGAGGTAGGCTTTGGTGGCGAACACTTGATACCCTCTACAGAATGCTTTGTCTCTAGTCCCCTGGACAGATCCTCTTCAATTGCGGGATTATAGCAGTGCTACGGGCAATGAGAGCCCCATAGCTCCACTGCAAGAAGACAATGCCAATAGCCACCATGCTAGACAAAAACAGCACTTAACCACGGTGAAACACTTATGTCCCTTTCATACGGGGAGAGTGATGCAGGTCTACAGAACACACATTCTGACTGACTGTGAATAATTCATATTGTGCTACAAGACTGCTTTGTTAATTGCATTGCTTTCCTGTTTATTGTCATATCTGCAACACAGTGCATTACTGTAGCTATAAACACTGCAAAATACTTCAATGTCATCATATAAAAGTAAATGGTAAATAAAGATTGAGGACCATGATGCACTTTTACTCCTCCTCCCGGCAATTACTGGTCACCATTTATTTCCATGCAGTGTGAAAGTCAATAATCAGACTCCTGCTTGTTCCTGAAATCAGTCACAGTAAATATTAAATTTGTCACATTACTGTTGGATGAAAATCAAGTTTATCAAATATAATTTAAGCAGGCATTCTCTTCAACCTAAAAGGAAATACATTACAAGCTCTAAGTGTCTGGAATTATAGAAAAAGTACATTTAAAAAAACCCACGTACTTACCTGTGACATAAGGTACACAGAGATGATTTGCAGTTGAAATACTAAAACATTTAAACCCCTGGTGGATTTCTCAGTGATCAATAGCGCCATTTTTCTGCCTACAAATTATTGTCTGTGTTTCTCTGATTTCGAGCTAAATGTTGTTTTAAAACTGTTAACATTTTTTTTACCCAGTTCAACTCCTAATATAAAGTAAATGCTCATTAACCAAAGCGAAAAACGTCCGAGATTTGTTGAAAACGCAGTTCACACTCTGACAAATTACAATTAATCCCAGAAAACAGGTTTCTCTTCATGTGGCCCTTCGTGTGAATAAAGCCAGCATCGAAAGGCCTTGCATGTACTGTGCCATGGCATCAAGGTGCTGCTGTCAACATAATGCAGTGTATCTGTCCAAATGAATCAGCCTCATGCGCCATGCACACTATAGAGCAGTGAATAATAACAGAAAACAAAATAACAAGCTTGTCATCGCTCCACATTAACAAGTACAATTTTTACCTTATCTGCTTCCAGCTGTGAATGCCTTTACAAATAATGTAAAACAGCATTTTATATGACACTACCAGAGACGAAATGACAAATCTAATTGTTTAGCAGCACCGTGGAGTGAAATGACAAAGGGTTTGAAGTAAAGGGATGCTGCAAGTAATTTGTTTACTTTCTTGATAACAGCCATACTACAGACAAAAATGAGATTAACGGGCTGAGAACAACTGAAAAATGATGGCACTTTTTATAATGCTTTTCAGCTACTTGAGCAGTCTGTCAATCCTCAGACTGTGTTTTAATAAAGAGTTGTAATATATAATGTGTTAAAGTTGTATATTTTAATTCAGTTGGGGGGTTGTGTTAACTACTCATTAACACAAACATCTCATTAGGTTATCACATGGCAGCAAAGTGCACGTAGACGTGGTCAAGACGACCTGCTGAAGTTCAAAGTGAGCATCTAAGTGAAGAAGAAAGGTTACTTAAGTGACTTTTTCAGTGAAATGGTTGTTAGTGCCAGACGAGCTGGTATGGAGTATATCATAAACTGCTGATCTATTGCAATTTTCCCACACAACCATCTATTGAGTTTACAGACAATGAAAAACAAAAACAAATCTAGTGTGAGTGCCTTATTGACGTCAGATGTCACCACCAAGGTGCAAAAAAGCATTGAAGCCTGAAGCAGATGGACTACAGCAGCAGAAGACCACACCAGACCAAGACTACAGGACCAAAATCTCAGAGCAATGTTTCCAGTACCTTGTTTAATCTATACCAAGAATAATTAATGTAGTTCTGAAGGCAAAATGGGGTCCCAACCTGGGAGTATAATAAACAATGTCCCCGTGTAGTTACCTCATATTATTTTGCATATATAAAACCCAACTTATGTGGAATCAAACTTATGAGTGCTAAATTCCCACAACAGCTGCTTCTACTCTGAGGACATGACTCACTGCCCATCTGAGGTCTGTGTAGTGGGATGCAGTGGTTGTTTCATTTAAAAGAAAAAATCACGTAAGTATTACTTCACTTGCAATAAATGCATTAACTCACTTAAGCATAGCTTTTATCATAATATGAGCTCAACCATCACATCATCACTCTGGTTCTTTGTTTGCAACAAAGACCTGTAATGGGTCTTTAACTGGTGACTACCTGCAGGCATTAAATCAGCTGCAATTCAGCCAGGTAACACGATAAAAAGGTCTTACTGGTTCTGAATATAAAACCATGACTTTTTTTTTCACATTCACGACTTCTCTACTGTTAAAAATTGCTAATGGACTGCACATGACCAGTTTTACTATGTAAATAATTTAAATAATAAAGATCCATTTGAAGATGATTAATTTTAGTGTACAGTAATCTTCACTAAGTTACATGATACTGATATACAACAGTAAGCTCAAGATACAACAATGCTCAAAAAACAGAAAAGACTGTCGCTGCAAAGTGGATTTAGAGAGCCGCGCTGAGATCAACAGAGTTGATTCAAGGTGTGGGCAGAAAAGCAAATCTGCAGTCACACCAAAGTCAGAGGGATTTGCAGTGGCATGCCTAATGCTCCCTTATGACCAGTAAAGGGCCTAGATGGAGGAAATGAAATAATTCTCTTTGACATCAGATAGTTTAAAAAGATTTTTCCAAGCTAAGCTCATAATGCAGTTTTCTTACTCCCCATATAAATCTTTCCAACTTAAGTCAACAGTATGAAACCACCGCTTAAAAATAGTGTCACTGAGTGTTCCTGGAACAGCTGTAGTCCTTGTTATGCTTAAATTATGTGATTTCTCTTTTTTCATCAATAAAGATATATTTGAATGTGATTCCTGTATTTTATCTAAGAAAAATCAAAGGAAAAAATAGAAAAGTATTGTGACAATAGCTCCGATGATGACGCATCAGGAGACCAGTTCTTTTTTAATTGGTTTAAGTAAGCAGCAGTGTTTTCGCTTTTGGGGTGAACAAGCAGATTATTTCCAAATAAGGATGGGTGAGGCCGACTATAAAATTTATAGTATGTGTTTTCTTACATAGCTGACAATATACTGAGGTTAAAGCAATTCGGTGTAATGTAGTGATATAAAAACACGTAAGAATAGTACACTTTTGCAAAGTATTTAGTACTGGGATGTCAAAGTTATTTTTTTTATTCATGGACCATTTGGAGTACAATCTTTTGGCCATTAAATAAGAACCTATAGAAAACTTCCAAAGATGCTTCCCCTGTTTTTTTTTTTCCTTCTGTAACGAAGTACATCTTAAGAAAGGTTCAAATTAATGAGCAATCCATTTGTAAACCAGAGATGTCTAATGAACATAAATATGTGCAATTTTAAAAGCATGTCTTAGTTTTTCCATTTTTTGGATTACAAAGAAAAGTTTGGGGGTAAATGAAAGAAACATGTCTAAACATCTCCTTGGTTTAATCATCATTAATGTGGCATGGTACATTGGAAATATATTTGTCATTAGCTGGTCAGCAACTTTCATGACATGATAGATTATCAAATACTGGGAACGCTCTTCATTCTGGTGACAAAGACAGTGAAAAGTCAAGAAGGCATTAATCCAAAGGCTGAACTCGCCTCTTTAATGGACTGGTGCTGGGCTTTGGGCCATATGTTTGGCACTCCTGCTTTAAAAGCAAATAAGGACATAAAAAATTTCTCCTTTCCAGGTCTTAAAATTAGGTGCTGTAAATGCAACCTCAGATGAACAACATCACGTGCCACATTAAACCATGTCATTATTTATTTAAGTAAGTCTTTATCAGTCTCTCACATCACCGTGGAGGAATTTTGGCCCAGTCCTCTTTAAAATGATGTTTTAGTTGACTGAGGTTTGTAGGCATTTGTTCTCTTAGGGTCTCCCCACAGCACTTCAGTCAGTTTGAGGTTTTTGATTCGGCCGCTGCAACACCTTGATTCTGTTCTTTCTCAGCCATTCTGTTGTAAATTTATCTGTATCCTGTTGCATGACCCCATTTTCAGCAACGCTTTAGCTGTCAGACAATATTTCGTTATACTGAAAAGTTCACGGTTGACATAATGACAGCAAGATCTGAGGTTTTGTGGCTGCAGAACAAACCCAAGTCATAACCCCTCCACCACCGTGCCTGACAGTTGATACCAGACGTTTATACTGATATGCTGTGAATTTCTCCAAATGTGGCGATGTGCTGGGATGTCTGCTCCTGGGAATACGGGCAGCTGTCTTAAATGTTTTTCACTTTTGAATAATCTTGTTCTGCAGTGAACAAGATTATTCAAAAGTGAAAAACATGATGAACTTCAAATTATTTGGAAATTGCCTTAAAACTTCCCAGATTGATAAGCATCAGCAATTACATCTCTAAATCATTATATAATATCATTATAATATCAATGCTGATGCCTTTCCTCGTCGGCATTGTGTTAACATGCAGCTAAATGCTCCAGACCAACAAACCGACAAAACATCTGCTTTTAAATAGGAGGTCACATTTGGCGATGACCGATTATTTGAGTACAATCTTTTAATTCCTACTGATGCCTTAAGGATGTACTGGATTCTTTCCCCCAACACTGCTTCTCATAAATAAATAAATACACTGTCATGTTTTGTAGTTCATCTGAGGTTGTATTTACTTAATTTTAAAATCCGCTGAGAACCAGATGTCTTTTATTATGACCTTATAAGTAAAACCTTATAACTGAAAGAGGGTGCACTTTCTTTTTACCGTGTTGAGATGTTCCAGCCCGATGAATGGAAATGAATCGCTTGTGGCATTGCTGTGTTCATAAGGATAAATAAAATAAACCTGAAATTGCAAAGCCCTCCTTTGAGAATCAAACCAGAATGGTTTAACAATCTTTCAGTGGTTTGATCTCTTTTTAGGAAACACTTTTGTAATCTAAGACCTCCTGAACAAACCCGAGGCCTGTGGATGTGATCTAATCCACTTGTTAATAGTGCTTAACAGGGCTCTCAGCAGCACAATGCTTTCATTAAGACATCAAAATAAAAAGGAAATCACTCCACTCCTCCATAACAGTACACCGGGAATGATGTTATTGCTAGTTGATGATAGGCTGATCATCCTCAAATGCAACTAGAGACACTTGCAAATTGACTCAATTTCTCCTCAGTCTGTGTGCTCTAAGATTTAAGAAAAATGATAAATACAGTCGAAATGAATAAATAAACAGTAAACATTAACACCAAATCACCACCCCTTGTTGCTTGAGTCCATGTCTTCAGGATTCCTCCATAATGAGCATCTTATCGCATCCTAATTTCAATTACAGCAGGGCTCATTTCTAGACTTCTGCATTTTAAAGTGTCTGTACCTCAGGATTCCCCACGCTTATCTGATGAGGAGATAACTGAAACAAACCTGATTGGTTTCATGACAAATTGCTGAAGGTCATGGTTTGAAACCGACTTGAGAATCCATTGGTTGCGCCTATCATACAGAGCAATCACGCGATATGTTGATATCAGAATTTTGATTAGATAAGCGTTGTCAAGGATAACAGAAAACTATTTTGAGTTCTCTCATCTTGGCCTGTGCGAGTCTTTATAATGTGCATGCATCTAGTGCTTTAATTCACGGCAATGCAAACACACAAAAGAGATTATTAAATATATATCTTGTGATAAACACACAAATAAAGACTTGGTGTGATCTTAGCAAATTGAGAACAAGACTATTTTCTTCCTTATGTAATCAAAGCACCGTCAACAAAGAAGTGCACATATACTTTAAGGGGTACAAATTGAACAAAGACAACAATATTGCCGGCAATTCTGACCCTTTGAAGAAATGGCTGTGACAGTGTGAAATTCCACAGACTCGTCACTGTGAGGATGAAAGTCTAAGAAAAGCAAGGGATGAAATCTGCATTCCCGAAAGAGCCTGCTGCTCTAATCTTTGCATTGTGAAGGCAAAAGACGAGTGAGTCAGATTTACGTCACCATTTGTTTGCTCTTTTTTTCCACCCACAAACGGCTCTTCCTGCTTCCTCTTTCAGACTTGCCTTTAGGAGATGAATCGTTTTACAGTTTAGTTCCTCATTTAAATGAAGTGGGCGGGATGTGGGGAGGGTATTTTAATCACTTATATAAATATTTGCATTCACATGGGCTGACCCTTGGAATAGTCTATTACTTCATCTCGTTCACCCGCTGGCCCCCACCTCTCATCCAGACACGCTTATTTACCTCTTCTGCTCTCCCATTCAATAAGACTTCAACCAGCCTAGAGACATTAGCATAGCCACAGAGCTCCACAGACCAGACGGCTATGAAGCTTTGTTCAACGTTTTGTTCTGAGGGGACAAATAAAGCCTGCTATGTGAGAGTAGTAG
The DNA here is from genome assembly GCF_000239375.1 of Pundamilia nyererei. NCBI lineage: Eukaryota > Metazoa > Chordata > Actinopteri > Cichliformes > Cichlidae > Pundamilia > Pundamilia nyererei. The sequence continues at coordinate 2,756,997 of NW_005187436.1, read as the reverse complement.
CAGACGAGAAGAGGGGGGTTGGACCGCTAGGGAGACTGGCAAGTCCTCTGTTTTTACCCTCTAATGCTTTGACAGCAAGTAATAAATTGATCACGGCGTTGGGCATGATGCCGACCTTGAGATTTCCTCTTAAAGTAGTAGCTGGGCAGTAGAGAGAGGTGGTCATCATCCGACTACAATGCCAGTATGATTCACTGGGAAGACTCAACGATAGTGATCTGGGATGGATCTCAGAAGAGACAGGGCTCCTGCATCTTTAATTGTTCAGAGGAACAGAGCCTCATCACAATTATAGAGCATTCAGGAAGCCTCCAAACTCATTTAGCTCTCCTCATCTGGGAACAGGAATCCACTAAACACAAATTCCTCTTCTGCCGCCTGCGGCAAAAAGCCTTCTTTTTTTTTTAAAGATTAATAAGATAAGAGATTTAAGAATATCCAAAAGACAGAGGAAAAGACTCATTGTTGAAAATGAAACATCTCTACGTGTCAGCATGTACAGAAGGGAAGAAAGACGGGGGGGCTTGACAATACCCTTATTGTCCATTTCATCATTTTAATTAAACCTCATGTAACCTTTAAACTTACATGTGTTTGTCTCCGTAGATAAAACGCACGGCTCACTTAGACTGCTTTCTGTCTACGCTGCTGCAGTGATGAGACAAGGACAGCGACAGAAAACATACAGAGAAATGCACTGTGTGTGCAAGTGTCTTTTCAATCTGTGTGCTAGTGATCTACATCCCTTCTAGCGCATGAGGTAAAGTACAACTCAACTGAAACAACGCACATGTTTAGCAGATGTGGGCCCGCAGCAGCCAGAAACATTTGTCTGAGATAAACACGTCTTCAGAAAGGTGGTACGTCATGAAGCGAAGATGTGAATGAGGATGATGTTACTGGAATGGGTTTGTACACAGAGAAAAAAGGCAAAAAAGTTATACTTTTTCTTATATATCTATATGTGGGTGTTCACGTTTTGGTGGCTATACCAGCACTCTGTTTCCTTGGCTCTGATGAGATGCAGCAATGCAGAATAAAATCCTTAGTGATAGAAAGGTGTGACCAGGGATGTCTTTCTTTTTCTTTCTCAGACACACACACCTAGATACACACACACACTTGCACAACTCAATATTTTTGCCTCTCAAGCAATCTACACTGAAGCTTTCAAGGGCCATGAGAACAAATAAATATTTGAGGTAAAGTAAGCACACTCTTCCCTGAAAATGTGCATTTTTAATTTTGTCTCACTATGGTCATGCACTCCAGTGGTCTTTTATATCAGGGGGGGACAATGCCTAAGTCTCTACCTCAGTGGACTTTATATTTATACTCATCTGAATGCACCTATACGTCAAGCTCATCATCTCTCATTCACAGGTTATTATTTATCACTGTAAATCCCCCCAGGATCTTCTAATCACACAGAGAGAACTACTATATGAGCACACTGAGCTCACCCACACCTGACTCCACGGGATGTGGAGCAATCAGTTTTAGAACGTCACCAAAATACACCTGTAGAGGGCAGTGTAACGCAGGTAGGGAATGGGGGGGCCCGTGTTGTGCCATAGGAAGCTGATGAAGAAAAAACAGACAAGGCAGAACTGTCACCACGATACTAGTCTCCTTCTGCATAATCACATCACCCTGATCACGGCTCTTTAGTCATCATGGTCACTCGAGAGAGGGGAAAAAGAAGTGACATAATTTCCTCCATTTCAGCACATCTGTTCCACATCTGACAGCCATCCAGACAGATTTAGTGAGGTTTTCTGCCCCTGCTGTGGAGATTGTAAACAGGCCATTCAGCCTGTGTTGTTAACTCAAACAAGATGTGAGGCCCAGGGCCAAGTCTGCGCTCAACCTGGGGCCTTGTGATTACACTGGACTCGGGACAGATTTGGCCCCGTGTTGAATGCTTGCCTGAGCCGCAACACCTGGTCTGAGATCAGCGAGGAAGCACAGAGAAGGCACAGTATCTGAGAAGAGGGGTTTGTCTGCCATAAGCCAGGGGGCTGAGTGCTGAGCAGACAACTCAGGTTACATAACACTGCCTACTTCAACACTAGCCTTAATGAGGAGCAAGCCTTTCAATTCGCCTCACAATGACGAGCTGTAAAGGAGGGAGTGAGAGAAGAAAAGTGCTCGACTGCAGGAATCCCATTTGTATTTTCAAGACGAGCTCTTTCAGACAAAGGTGTCGTTTGGAAGTATCACTGTGTAATGTGGCTAATCTCACACCGAAGATATTGTAAATGACTGTTTAAGACCTCTCATTCGTCTGCGCCACTGTTAGTACTCATCCATTTGATCAGCATCATTTAGCACGTAAACACGCTGCCAGTGACAGGTATCAGAGCTGCCTTTCTAATCATACACATTTCTCACCACTGTGGCTTGTCCTCATCTATCTCCCTCTCCTCAGAGGCAGCGCAGCCTCCCAATCAGTATGGATAATACCCTGTGGACTGACTACCACCGTCTACACAGGCAGAGGAAGACTGCAGCTAAAAAGAAAAGACAGCTCAGGCCCATTTAGCACTGGTGTGTTGACACTAATGGACACACCGACTACACCCTCATGTTTGAGAATAAGGATATTATGCAAACATGCAGCCATCCCTTCCCTTTCCTCCCTAAAGCATAAGGTGGTGGGGGAACAATTGGTTTCATGGGTGCTGTGGGGTATCATTTGGTAAGGTCTCCCTGTCTCTGCCTCTACTTCCTGAGCTGGAGCTGGTGGAGTTTAAGAGGAAGGGGTATTATCTCAGAGTCTTGCCAGCCCAGTGCACTCTTTGGGATAATGTTCTTATTGGGCGTGATCCTCCGACTGCAGAAGTCATGCTGTCTTTACTCAGGAAAGCGCGCGGGGAGGGGGGGGGACTAGAGGTGGGTGGCTGGCTTTGCCCCAACAGATTTAAAAAAAGGAGAAGAAGAAAAAAGTTCCTGTTCCACTTGCTTAAACCCACAAAATTAGAGAATTAGTAATAAGAAGAAAAGGGGTCATATTACTATAATTATTTTTAAAATCACACAAAAAATATAGGAATAAAACCCCAATTTAATAGCTTTCTGTAGTGAAAAACCGATTTTGTAACTTGAATTATTTTTATAGGGAACTTCTTTTCATTTTTTCTCACCCTCTATTCTAAAAATCATATATTTGGCGATTTACTTTCTTCTGTATAATATGATAAGAATATAACATGATAACATATATAATAATTATAGGTAAAATAATAAAGGTTTGACCCTTTGACCTGGGGGTGGAAACCCAAGCTGCTCATTTTTATATACAGAATAACTGTTAGAGAGTGACAGTTAGTAAGAGTGGACCTCAGAATCCGGTTTGAGGAATAGTCGGTCAGTTAAGTGTGAGCTATATGTGTTGTGTGTGGGTAAGCAATAATATGCATATGTACGTAATGATGTGTGTACACTTTATGAAGGGGGATAGATACCAGCATGCAATGGTACTCCAAAAGTCAAATTAGTTTAGATTCAACAATAGTGTCATTGCACAATTTGCAGTACATGAGAACAAAATGCAGTTAACCTTCAAAGTGCACGAGCAGATGGATAAAACAGACAATATGCACAAGACATGAATTATCACACAAATGAGTATATGTGAGAAATAAACAATCATTGTAGCTATATATGGAAATAATGAATAACTAAAGCTGAATAGAGGAAGTTCTGCACATGGCTATGTAAGTAAGTTGAGTAAATGACAGAAAAGTGATATTCGCCTTTGCCTCTTGAAGTTCCACACAGAATAATTATCAGTGTCAGACCCACAGAAACACACTGGCCTGAAATCATCCGTAACAATGACTGTGTAAAAGTTCCTACAGTCACTGATGGTCCACAGATACCAACCAGAGCGTAGATGATAATCACTGAAACAAAGATTAATATTTTGAATATTATATATTATAGAATGTTTATTTATTCTTCAAAATACTCTGTGATGTGAGGCTGGATATATAAAATATAGACATATAGAAAAACATTTTGGTACCCGTATAGCACCCTGATATGTTTTACAGTGAAAAACGTCTAGAAACAACTACCTGACTGTGCTCTCGCTGAACAAACAATCCACTCAGGAGGCCTTGCAGACCAAAGAGAGAACACTTTATCCTTTCTCTACACAGCAAACCTTGAAGTTGTAACTCTAACCTATGTATGTCAATATTTGACTCAAACCCTGGTAGGATGCTCAGAGGGATCAAGAGTAATATACAGTTCCACGAGACATTACAACACGGGAAAACAATAACTCTATGGCACTGTATTGGCATACAATAGAGACAGGTACGACTTCAGCAGACCAAAATAGTTCGTTTGGATGGTGCCATGACTGTCTCAAAGCTCAGAGAATTAAACATGGCATTATGTTAGTGCCTCCCCTCCAGCCTCACATCACAGAGTCTTTTGAAGAATAAATAAACAATCTATGATGCTGCAGGTGACAACACAGCATACTGGCAGCACCTCAGCATCTGATAAGGTCCATCTCCTTGCCTGTGGCTCGCAATCACAGAGATCAATTTCAATCTGGAGACGTGATAAAGAGAGTTGACAATGCGCCCCTCAGCTGTAAATACACAATGTCATGTCTGAAAATAACTGAAGAGAAATGATCTAAGCTCAAAATGTGCATTGATTTCATCGCCTCACTCCCATCCCATTCCAATAATTTCAGTCTTCAGTTCTGTCAACAACAGAGCTCTGGTGTCAAACACATAAAAAGATCACTCTTCCTGCAAGCATATGAGTAAAAGCTATTTCATTACAGTCATTTTTCATTACAGTGTGGTTTCTCTGTTAGCTAATCTGAATGATACAGTGTCATTTCATAGAGCAAATGCGTTCTTTATTAACCAACGGACATTCTAATGTTGCCTGCCAGACGGAGGTGATTGTGTTATCTGTGAGGCCGGCTGTGCAACTCTCCGCTGGGCTCCTGCAGCTTGCGGATTGTCCCTTACCTCTCCACTACCCCGAGCACTGCGTCTCCCCTGCACTCTAATTGCCTCCATTACTGTATCTGCAGTCAGATAAAATGCTAATTTCACAGCACATTAATTTCTCCAGGCTGAACAATAAGCAACACAAAGCCCAGGCCGCCTGTCTTTGCCTGGGCAAGCACGTCTGCGGCGCTGGGCTCCTTCCCAGTGGTAGAAGGAGTGAGAGCACCATTATGCACAGGTCAATGAAATGAAGGAAAAATCCATCGATTCTACATTTGAAAAGAAAACACAGGAGAAGGGCTGGGGCAAGGTGATTTATCAGTCTCAGACGCAGTCTGGCAGTCGGGCCTGGAAAATGCAGAGGAAAAATGCTCCATCCTCATTGGCCTGCTTCAGCCAATCCATAATATAGTAACATCTGTCTATGAATAGGTATAGCCTTTCAACCTCTACGTGTAACATGCAAAACTTTTAGAAAAGGGATCAGACCTGTGGGTAAAACTGTAAGGTAACTAAAAATGACATGGTCTGGACATTTAGGAGATTTTAAAACAAACATATCTACTTACATTAGCTAATATCATATTCATAATTTTTTCCTTTAAGAGTTCATCGATCATCCCTACTTCTCTTGCTCTGAAGCACCCGTCTGTATACATCAACCTAATGTTCTCATATTATATGCATGGCTTGATTCCTCCCTCCAGCATCCACAACTGTCTCTGGATTAGCAAGTCCACACCCCACTTCACAAATCAAAATGTAACAGCTCCCATCCTCTAATGACTACACAACACACTTCATTTATTTAACCACAGTTTTTAATAAGTCATTATCAACCTCTTTTTAATTCTATTCAGCCCTCCAGGATAGCAGGAGTAGTGACAGAAGTGCGGTTAACCCTATGCAAAATTTGCATTTGTTTGTAAAAGCATGCGTGCGTCTGCTGTGCCAGGAGCAGAGTGAATCCTGACCCACAGAGTCTCTGTCATCCTGGGAGAGGCAGATTTCCACACTGGAGAGGGGGCTGGCCGTGACTTTTTCCGATAAGCCCATTAAGAGGACTGGAGGGCTTGCTACAATTTGTACCAACACATCAACTCATAATTCTACTCTTTAATTATGCAGTATATAAATAAATGTCACTAAATAGTAACTGAGAACTGTAAAAAAAGAGTTTGGGACTAATGTCTACAAAAGTAATATCATACACATTTCTTTCCTCCTCTAAAACAGCACCAGTTATACACTGATGGAAATAACTATTTGATCACTTGCTGAATTTTGTAAGTTTGCTCGCTTGAAAAGAAAATGAGCAGTTTGTAGCAAAACTACAAAAAACAACAACAACAAAACAACAAAACAAAACACAAAAACATTACATAAAAGATTGATTTGCATGTCATTGGATGAAATAAGTGTTTGATCCGCAGGCAACACATGACTCAATAATTTTAGGAGAAACCCTTGTTGGCGAGCACAGCGGTAACATGTTTCTTATAGTCGATCACCAAATTTACTTCAATTCTCTAAAACTTTTAGGTTTCCTGTCTGCTGCTTCGCAACTCGACGCCTCCGCTTCCTCCACAGATCTTCCAAAGGACTGAGGTCTGGAGACTGGTTAGGCCAATCCATGACTTCAATGCGCTTTGTCTCCACACTTCTGTTGTCTTGGTGGTATTTTGGGGTTATTATCATGCTGTTGAACATCTCTGACCGATCTTTGGTATTCTGGCTGAAGAAAGGATGAAATCATCCTGTACCCTTGGCAGAAAAAACATGTATTCACCTCCAATCTTGACTGTGTGGATGTTGTTCTTTGGGTCATACTCAGCATTTTTCTTCCTCCAAACACGTTTGGTTGAATTGATGTCAAAAAGCTTGATTTTGGTTTCATCTGACCACAGCACTTTCTCCCAAGCCTTCTCTAAATTATTTCGATATTCATATTTAGATATAAGACAAGCCTGTACATACGTAGGCACTGCAAGATTTCAGCTCAGTGTTGGTCCTCTTGGTGACTGAGAACCGACTTCTTCATACTACTTCCTGTGTAGTTTTGGGCTGATACAGCACCTTTCTCATGATCATCCTCATGCCATGAGCCAAGATCTTATATAAAGATCGAAGCTGAGAGTGACTCATACTCATTTTCTATTTCTTTCATTTCCCAATAATCACATCAACAGCTGTCGCCTTCTCTCCAAACTTCTTGCTGATGGTCCTGTCTGTGTGCAGGTTTACAATCTTCCCAATTGTCCCTGACGTCCTCTGACAGCTCTTTAATCTTGCCCATGGTGGTGGAGAGGTTGGAGTGGAAGAAATTGATTCTGTGGACAGAAGTGCTTAATACATATAATCAGTTGAGATCAGGAGTATCTGTAATTGATTGATTGCAATCTACGTGCCACATTGATGGGCACACAGCCAATCTGTGGGAGCAAGTGTAAGTGATATTATTGTGGGCATTTTTTTCAAGTTAGGTAGAGCTGCTCTCAGCATCTTGGACAACTTGTAACATCGATTCTTTGTGGGCCCAACTCCAACTGTTGCAGGATCTCTTCTGGTTGAAAATAATTCTTCATATTAATGGTTGGGTTGCTGAATGAATCTGGGAAACATTTGTAGTGACATTTGCAAAAGCAACATCTGAAAACATCTCAATTCATTAAGATTTTTGCTTATTACTGTCCCACAAGGCCTTTGTTAATGAAAAAGTATAAGCTTGTTAAAACAACACGACCCCTTCCTGAGTACCGAGGAAGCTCAACCGAGTACAAGGGGGAAAAAAAACCATGTGCAATTTATCATCCCCCTGTCTGACCTGGAAAAAAAATAAATGTTACATAAAATATTTGCGCATGTCAAAAGTTGATTGACCTTCTTCATTCTTGTGTAAGAAATTTAAAGTGCCAACATGTAAATTTAGTTGAATCCGCATGTCCGTAAGATGTTGTATTTTATGCAAGCTGTCCCAAAACATCCCACCAAACCCGTCTCAACACAGAGTGGAGACAGAAGGCAACACATGCACACAATTGAAAACAGACTTCTTCCCTACAGCAGATGATGTATTCAGCAGGAGCCAATCTCAGGTCAGTCAGTCAAACCACACTTCACTTCTCAAAGCACTCGAATAGTCTTCGCTCACTCAGTGTCTGGCAGCTTAGGTTTTGCAGCTACACAGGTGAATATCAATAACATGCATAAATGTATTTTGATAGTGAATGTAGGCACAATAAACTAAAACTGCTCAATTAATCTTTTACATATATCAGCCCTGGACCTCAAACTGAAGGACTCCTGCGCACCTCAGAATGATGATTTTTCTCTCCATGTTCACATTTGTCAGTTTGAATAAAAGATTTTTACGTAAACCATTTTTCCTTCTCTAAACTTGCCATTTAGCATTCATAAAGGAAGCTCAAAGGACGGAGGCAGATTTGGAAATAGTACATGAAAGGGGAAAATCTCTAGTCAGGCTGCTCAGTCACTCCTTTCACTACAATCAAACATTTGGCTAAACTCACTGATAAGGTTTGTTTAGTGCAAAGAGTTCTGAGCGCACAGCAAAAACTCCAGGGTAAACAGCCACACCACCAATTTGAAGTACTCTATATAACTTTAATAAAGACATTAAATTCCCAGCACTGCTAATTTTGGTAAAGAACATGGATGTAGCTTCTGAGTCAGTAAAATGAAGCTGATACAGAAGCGTGCTAAACCTGCAGTCTATCTGAGGGCCACCAGATGGCAAGAGCTGTGGTTGCAAAAAGACTTCTAGTCCTGTAAAAGTCTATGGGCCTTCTGTCTGAAACTCTGTAAACACTTTTCTGCTCTGTTGTTGACTTAGTCATTCAATTCAAGTCACAGTAAATAAAAATTGTAAATCGCGGTCATACCATGTTTCAAAACGGAGGATTATCTGTGGTGTGAAACAGCATGCTCATTGTTAATGAATTGTCAGTAGCCAATGAGCATGCGGTTTCACAGTCTGACCTGCCCCTCCTTGTCACATCCATTGTTTTGTAACTAAGATGCAAACGGCAGAAACGTGGGATATCAGAAAATAGTGGGTGGCGTGGCGGTAGCCACGTCCATCTTTTACACAGTCTATGCACATAGAAAACATAAACGTTTGATGCTTTGTAAAGATGGCAAGATCAAGGTTACTTTAGAAACCAATATCCTAAAGAAACACTGAAATAATTTGTATAGGAAAACAGATCATTTCTATCGCACTAATAAAATTCAGCTAAGACCATTCAACACATAAGTAGTTTTTAAGGAAATTTTAAATGATATAAAAACCATCTAATAATTCTTCAGTGCACTGTGTGCAGCATATTAATCTAAACAAAGGCCAGTAAACAGTATTTAACAATATCAAAATGTTTGCCGCCTTTATAATAAGAATGGAACTGAACATCAAGTAAAACACAGTCAGTTAACATGTGCCAAGTTGAGTTACATCACACTCTATCTGGTATTAACCCCCTGTTTCTAAAGGCTGCTCTGCCAGGTTCCTCCTGTTTCAATTCAAACACTCGAGTGCTGCACAAGTGTTGACAGACTGAGCACGCCTGCCCTGACTGGCTGCCTGGCTGACTAGGGACTGGGTGGAGTGAAGAGAGCCTGCTAGACGAAAGAGAAAGAGGACAGTAGGCTGTGGCTACAAGCTCTGTTAATTCTGCGTCGCAGGATGCATCAAGCAAACACAATGCTGACAGCTTGAAAAGTTATCACTCTTAGTGTTTATCAAAGAGTATTGAGAGGACATACGATAGACTGAGAGGCGTCTTTGGTATCAAAATCACTTGGTGAATGTTTGAAAAGTGATGGCAGGTGGGATGCCGTGATGGCTGCCTCCCCTCCCCTAATTAAACCATTACTGCAGGGCGTGGAGAGTTGGAGGGGATTACATAATACACTTCAATGTGCTAGAATGGGCCAGTCCCAATGGACAGCAGGCACTGAGAAGAGAAAGAGTAGAGGAGAGAGAGAGGCATTCGAGATTAAGTCCCTTTCATCTTCAACCAGACTCATATTTCCTAAAGTTAAGCACTAGATGAAGACTGTGCGATTACTCCCTCCCTCTCCATCTCTCCCTTTCACACACTTTTGCACATATACACACTCTCTCTTGGTCTCTCTCTTTCTTGACTTTAATGGAGGACTCACAGAATGTGCATTCAAATGCCTGTGGAAGACTCAGGCTCCCAATCCCCAGTGCTAAATACAGGAATTTCTAAGAATCACAGTTCAAAAAGGAGACACTTAGCTAACTGCACTCACATTTCACAAGCGAACCAGAGTCAATGGCTGCTCTAGGACGCTTAAAGCAGATGCTTCACCATGGGGTGAATTATCTCAAATGTTTCACAGAACGCTTCAGTGTTGCCTCACCAGGCAATAAAGGTTATCTCTAATCTTCTCTCCATAGTTACTTTAGGTGAATACATAGAAAGATCACAAGCATCATAAGTGAGGTCTAGAATCAACTTCACTACTGCAGAAAACTGAAACGGATAAAAAAGATGCGGTGGAGGAAAGAAGATGTGGTGGTGAGAGGAAATATAGGCGTGTGTTTGTGTTTAAGGAAGCATTCTGAAAATGATTTGAACATAGCAGATGTAAAGTGCTCAGTCTTTCAAACCTGCTACACACTGAGAAAACACTTGTGCTACAACCCACACAGGTCATAACTCACACTGAAGGTTACAACTAAAAGACAGTTCTCACAAAAACACCCTCCTCCAAACAATTTTATGTGCTGCTTTTCTGTCTCAAATACCACTTGTGCAGAAATTGTCATTTCTTCACATCGCGTTTCCTAACACTCGAGATATGCTCTGATAGGCACTTATAAAAACAAACAACAAAGCTCAGATGGGTCACAGGCACACGAGTAGACGGATGCATTATTCTAAATCTCACATGCAATGGATTTGCTTCAGCCAGACGCGGGAGGCGGGAGAGTAAATCACCGCGGTTGCTCACAAACAGCTGGATTCAGCCGAGATGCGCTCAGGTTGGGGAGCTATCACTCAAGCCCTCAGAGACAGAGCACTCAAATCCGCTCTCTTTGAGCCCTCTCCATGTCAAGTGGATGGGGGATATCATGACATGAAAAATGTCTATTCTTTGGCTGCGATCACACAGACCTTCACATGATTAAAGCATTGAAGCAATCAAGCAAATTCCTGGTTGTGTGTGTGTTTTCATGAGAAAGGAGCGATCACCACCAGGGCAGGGCTTCTCCACTCAGCGGTGTTTGCTGAAATAAATCCTGCATCTCCAGTGGTGCCAGACAGCATACGCTGTCTTTGCCAGCTGTCTGCCATGCCGCTCTGCTCCATTCTACCCACCACTTGCTGCCGTGACTGCTGTCCGACTCTCAGCGCTCAGCCTCTTGTTTTTATAACAGTTCCGGCACGGACGGCTGGCACAGCTGTTTTGTTGGTCCCCACGGCCTTTTAAAAAAGGCAATAAATCAATCTAGGCACTCAACACAGGCAGGAAATTGACCAATTAGAGTGGCCCAAGATGCTTATGTTCAGGCGGACGATTTTACAAATTGGCTATCTATTTATACCAACACACAGGCACTCCACAAGAAAAATTCACTGGCTGCAGTCAGTGTATTAATGTTTTGGGGGTGTTTTTGTTCAGGCAATAGACACCACACGTAGTACTCTGAGACCCTGCTGCCTAATCACACATCACTCATTCAACACAGAGTTTGTATAGCGACTATGTTCTTTGTGAGCTTCAGTGTTTCTACTGGCAACACAATAAAAAGACGAGCATCAGTTGCACAATTTCATGCTTGTTATTATACTTAAAAAAAGAATGACCTTGGTTAGCTTAGCTTGCTTAGATAAAAGTCTAATGGTAACATGCTACATGCATGCAAGATTTTATTTTTAAGGCCTAGTGAGTACTTGTTTGAATAGCATCCCAAAGTTTAACACCTAATAATAATGTTTTGCCTTGTGTGTGATTGAAGTGCAGACTTTCAGCTTTAATTCAAATTTACAAAAATGTTGCATTTTTATACACTGCCCTCATTTTCATGAGGTTGAGGCTCAAATTTAACCGGACAATTGATTGACAAGTAGTTTCATGGCCAGGTGAGGCCTGTTCCCTCATTATTTCATGGTAAATTAAACAGGTATTTGATCTGAAGCTGGTTCAAAGTGTCGAGCTGGTATTTGGTTGCTGTTCACTGGAACTGTCAATGAGGTCAGCGCATCTGAGGGAAGCCATCATTAGTTTGAAAAACCCAAATAAATGTAGTAGCGGCTAGATCGACGAGCTGGTACATTCTTAAAAACAAGGAATGCACTGGCCAACTCGGCAAAACCCTGAGGCCTGAAGGACCACACAAAACTGCTAAACAGATTTTTTTTCTTGACTAAGAAAACTTCACCACCAAGTCAAGAACTCTCTTGAGGAGGGTGGGCATCATTGTCATTCAGTCTACTATCAAGAGATGCCTTCATGAATGGAAATACAGAGGATTTACAACAAGGTGTTTAGAATGAAGACCAATAAGGCTCTGCTCTACCAGTTCTTAAAAAATACAAATAAATAAATACATCTTTAAAAAACAAAAACAAAGCCAAAATTCACTTTCACCAGAATGATGGAAAGACTAAAGTAAGGAGAAGGAGAGCTCAGGATTGGAAAGCTCATGATCCAAAGCACACCACAACATTTATCAAACACAGTGGAGCCAATGTTTTGACATGGCTGACAATAAAAGGGTCTTTATTGTTTATTGATAATGTGACTGCTGATAGAAGCAGCAGGATAAATGGCTGTTAGCCGTATAAAGTTACTAAAAGTGCATATATAAATGTAAAAGTATTATGTGGTTGTAAGTAGACACAATAAGTAGATCCAAGCACATTTACATTTTAATATAATACTATATTTGTACTTTTATTAAGACAGTGTTTGACTATTACACCTCAGCCTGATTCGTTTTATCTGTCATAAATAGTTCACTGAGGTAGCTACAGTTACTGTTTATCAGTAACTACATCTATCAGCTTAAAATAACATTATAGTATATCAAAAAGTAAATGTTACCTTTTTGTCTTTACAACAACAGCGAACTTCAGCAACTGCATTGATGCCATGTGCTTTGAACTACAGGCCTCTTGACCATCCAAAACCTTTTCTTCCCCGGAAACAGTCAATTAACCCGATCAGGAGCTACAGGTACACCGGCATCTGCTAGCAATCTGTCTGTGTGTTTGCACTGGGGTTTTTTTCACTCCAAATAAAAAGCGTTGTATTGGGCGCCTTTTCATTAACTGCTTTTGTTGTATGATTATCAATCTCTAGGTAACAATCAAATAACAGGCTGCGTACACCTGCCCGTCTGTATCTCCATATGCTGCTCTCATAATAGCAGCAATACAAGTTAGCATTCATTCCCAGAACTGGCTGATGCAATGCTGAGGCTAAATCATGCACAAGTTCCAGAAACAAGCCACAATGGTGGTTTTGTAGAGCCGCTGGCTAAACGTGGTAAAGCCTAATTAGTGCTAGTCTGTAACAAAGTCCACTGACTGCGTTCTGAGGAATGCCATGAGCACAAGCAGCAGTCCCTTATGTTATGCTAAGTAGAACTCCAGAGCATCATTATCATTCACAGTCTACTTGCCTGCAGACTCATTTATGCTTACATGTCACTTTCCTTCCATACAGTCTAATCAGCTGATTAACACACACACACACACACACACACACGCACACACACACACACACACACACACACACGCACGCACGCAAATGCCCACACAGAAGACTTTAAAGGTTACTGTCCTTTCCATTGCTACTTAAAGTAAATGAAACCCCTGCTACACAGGGTTATCTAGATTAAAATAAACAGGAAATGAAAACAAATATGACTGTATTGTTTTCCTCCCCCATTGTTGTTCCAAAACATGATGGTCTGTGGCTCTTCAGCTGCAGCAAGGGAGGGAAAAAAAAAACCCCACAGTACTTATGCTATGACTCAATCCCCTCTGCCGGGCACGACTCATCAGCCAGTCATTTGTGTCTTCGATTCTTGTCTGCGACCGTGCATGCCATTCACAACTAAGTTCAAGGGTGCTCAACAATTGTTATCACTTAAAAAGAGGGATGCTCGCTGCATTTTTAGCACGTATTGTGGCAGCGCTATTAGAAATATTTAAATAATATAACAGGGTTCAAACACTTCCATTTTGATGCTATCAATTACCCTCTTTATTCCTCAATTCCAACCCCTTAAATATTAATATGATTCCATAATGAGGCTGAGTGGTCGGAATCACTCACTGTCCCTCAAGGCAGCTTCGCAGTGGACGAGTGCACAGACCTCGCTTGATGAATAAAACCATGCCATTAAGCTACACTTCACCACTCACACAAATGCCTCTGTGGAAATTTAGTCTTCCTCTTTGTTACCGGGACTAAATAAAAGGCTCCACGTTCAGTCTGCAGGTGCCTCCTCTAATAACTACATTCTTCACCTGGCGCATGCTGCCAAGTTCGATTTAATAAATTATAATAGGTTTATGTGTGCTCTTGCAAAAGTGAGTGTGGGTCCTTCTGTGTGTTCACGTGGTCTTCTGTAACAGTACTCACCTGTACGACACAAAGAGCCGAATGAGAAAAGTTAAACAATTAGCCACAAATATATTTTCCTCCTTTCTTCTTTGATGAGCTCGAAAAACAGTTTTTCATACTCCCAAAATGAACAGCATGATAAATTCTACGGGGTCAGTGGTTTACAGGCGAAGGAGGACCTTTCAATTACTGCCTGATGAGGCCTGAAAAGAGACAGTCCTCAGCAGAGCGCACAGAATGAGAAATGAGAACGCTTAAGATCACTGAAATTGTTACATTTCAAAAAGCAATTTTCTTAAATTGCTGAACAAGTTACTAAAATCAGACATGCAATTAGGATCTGATTTTTGAGAGTGGAATTAAAGGAGTGGCTCTACTATCAGCACTGTCTGGGGTACAGGCAACCGTTGCTCATCTCCGCAGCAGGGCTTTTATGTGTAGGACCCCATATCATGCAACTCACACAATCTAATTAGCTCCTCTCGAATGGGAGAACACTCATTTTGAAATGCAGCTAAGAAAAAAAAAAAACGGCACCAGATAACTCGGGCCACTGTTATTGTCGCATTTATCGACAGATCCTCCCTTTCATGTGTCATGTGAAAATGAGTAGCCATGGTACTGAATCATCACTATTTAGACAGTCGGCTAATACACTGTGAAATGAGCACCACTTCACCATCAGAGAGAAAAATAAATCACGTTGTGAACAGAGCTTCTGACAAGAGCGTGCATTATTTCTATAATACTAGCAGCTTGATACGTGTTGTAATAGTGTATTAGGAAATGATCCCCTCTTGGAACCGCGCTGACCTTTCACTGAGCAAGTTTTCATAATATCCTTCACAGAAATTAAGTGACGGCAAAATCTGCTGCTCACTTAAAAATTCAATATAAAAAGACTTTCTCATGCAAATATGGTACATGCACACGCTGTATAAATCTGCAGAATATGTACACTAAGTCATGCAGACAAAGTGAGGCATGTGCAGATTCACCCAGACACACACACACGCACACACACACACACACACACACACACACACACACACACACACACACACACACACACACAC
>NW_005187436.1:2718872-2740449 GCF_000239375.1 Pundamilia nyererei | reverse complement strand
TTTTTTTAACCAATGTTATCGTCACTGTTGCTCATTATTTTAAGTCATCTTTAAATTGAAATACCAGAGTGTTAAATGCATATTGATACAGTTTAATAAATCTTTAGAGCATATGTTATAAGCACTAACTACACAACATAGATCTATCTACAATAAGCTTATATTTGATTTCTGTTTATTTCATTTATTAATAAACTGGCAGTTGCATTCAATCAAGTTAACCGATTATGATCTCAAGGACTGAGGAGTGAGTGTATTTTCTGTTTACATTATTAAAGGGAAATATAACATTAACATGCCATCATTTGGCACGAACAAAAACATGTATCATATAAGAGAAAATTAAGCTGCAGTACGCAGGATAAGTGATCAACACGAATTAGTCAAAATGAAACACAGGCAATCCCAGGCATGATACCATGACTTCACCACTTTCTGTTTTTGCAGCAATAGCTAACAAATGGTTTGGTTAGAAGATGAAACAAAGGTTATTGTTCTGTGTTTTTTTTTCCTTCTCCGCATAACTCTTCCTCTGTAGTGGCTAAGTTGCTATAATGGAGTTGTAAGGGAACAAATATAAAAATATGGAATAAAAAAAAACTTAATAATCATATCATATCATAAAGAGTTTGCCATGAAAAATAATTTTCCTGCAGTTTTAGGGAAATTCGTTAAGACAAACTGGAATGCGATAGTTTGGTGTATGGAGCACGAACCTTTTTTCAGCTGTTGAAGTGAGGCATGCCAGAGAAATCTGAGATCCACTGCTCTGTGTTCATCTAACTTTGTTATATGTGCTGGTAGTACACAGCGACCCCCCCCCTCTTCTTTCTTTTCCTTTTTGCAGATATAAACTGATATCAAGGACATTAGGATGCAGATCTATCTGGGATCTAGCTATAATATATTGATGCAGATCCTTCATTATTTTGTAAAAGGCATTTTTTTGGATAACAAAGGATTAAAAAATACTGAATAATGAATATGAGCTAGGATTCCAATCAATGCACTCGATAGATGTTTGATGATTTTTTTTTTTCCAAAGTGGAGCTTTAAATGTACTTCCAAATGTACTGAGGTGCTACTAATGGAGATGCTAAAGAGAAGAAAATACACTTCAGACAACACACTTTCAGCCTGGAGCAGAGCCAGGGAGCTTCACATGGGTTGAAACCCCATTGTGCACCAGTTGGTTCACTCCCGGCGCAATACATTACGGGTGGACAGAACTCTGCTGAGGAATAAAAAGGAGAACTCAACTGGTATATTAAGCACAACAGCATCCAATCCATAAAAGTCAGCATTAATAGCCAGCCTGGCCATTTAATATTTCATCTACAATAAGGCCAATTTTAAAAAGGTGAAATGAGCTGTTGGAAAGGTGCCCAATTTTTTAGCACTGTGTCACACGACACAGACACATTTATTTATTTCCTCCTCCGCCCCTTCACCTGCCAGAATTAATGGCTTCCAAAAAGCTAATTATCCTGTTTATAACGGATGTTTTCTCAAGCAACAGTTTGTGAAGCACATCCTGCAAGTCTGTGGTGCGCTGCTGACCTCAAGTCAAACAAGCAGGACCAGGCTCACTGTTAACAAATCTGCCTCATCCTGTTTCTATATAAATTCCACTCATTTTTATCTTACTGCTGTTTGCTCGTCTGGAAGAAATTTTCACTATGACTGTTCAGAAATGACCGCAGGTTCTGTGTGTGTATGTGCGTGTGTGTGTGGAGGTAATGACAAGTTCAACCTCAACCACAATCTTGTAATAAACATTATTGTGTGCGTCTTTTTTCCTCTATTTGTATTTTATTTAGACAGAATTTGAATTTTTGCCTTGAGATTTTTAAAAAAAGAAGCAGTAATGTAACATTCACATCCTTACTAAAGAAATAAAATCTAGCTAACTAAAATTTGAAAAAGGATGTAAAAGGTAATACGTTTTCATTTACTGAAAACCTGCCAGTGTTATGAAACCAGCTGCAAGTCTTAGACACCTCTTTTGAGCGCAAAATCAGAGCCACCTGTTGCGTAGCTATGATGTGAGCTACTGTCCAAAACAATACTGATTATATTTAGGACGTGAAAGGGCTCAAGATAGTTGTAAATTTGTATTAGTGACATCTGTCTGCAGCTGTAACACTGACACCTGCTGGGAGACGAGTTACTCTTGGCTAAACTGGGATAGTCAGAGACACCTATACCCGAGAGGAGGAGTTCTTTACCTTACCCGCTCTTACATTGTGAGAGGAAGAGATCCTAAATGTGTGGCACAGATCACTCACTTTGTTTAAGTGTACAAATTACAGGCATCATAAACGCATGCAAACCGCCTCGGAAAGGGGGTTGGGTTAAGGAGTGGGCACGGGATTTTAGCTTAAATACAAATACTGTATCTATCCATTCCTTGTTGACTACATCCCCAGGCTTAGACACAACTTAAAGTAAATCTTACCCCCTTCTCTCCACCCAGCTCTGGATGGTGGAGGTGGTAGTAGGGGGAGGAATAAATCATTTGGCACTTGAGGCCCCATGAGGAGACCAACTTTGCCTGTAAAATAATCACAAATACAAGTGAAAATGTTCCATTTTGAACAGCATGCTTCCTAATGTAAAAGTGGCAGGTGGCATATTTCAAGTGGGCTTTGATTGATCCCCAGCTGTTTGTAAAATTGTCTGTCGTCACAGAATTCAGGTCAGAGCGATAAGCATTGTGGGCACTCCTTCTGGGAGTGCTGTTCACATGTTCTCGTTCAGACATCTGTGTGGCACACTGCACCACCATGCTGGTAGCAGGCCAGCGCTCTACTACTGAACAGAAGATGGAGAAAAAGATTTTCAGAAATATACATCACTTTTACATCTGTCCAGTGATCCTTTGGAAAAAAAAAACAAAGAAGAAGAGAGAAATGATGCGGGAACTTGAAAAAGTTTGCTCCAGAAAAACTGGTGTGAAGATTTTTTTTCCTTTCACTGAATTCTGAATAAAAATATTATTTCTATTGAAATAACCTGAAAGGGAAAAAACACAGTGACTGCCACAAAGAAACAAACACATAAAAAATACCAGAAAAGATGGCAGCTATAATTTTTTTTCAAGGTTACTTTTTTTTTTTCTCCTGCCAACCTGGCAAATAATCAAAGCCTTTAACAAAGGAAGGGGGAGCGGAAAAAAACGAAATAAAAACTACATGAGCAGTCATACATTTCTAATGGGACTCTTTTAATCTTGCAAAGGAGACTTTCAATAGTGAATTAGTCTTTTTTTGTATTCCTTTAATGCGTCCAAGAGAAATATATGCAAATCTCTAGCTAATGCTAACAGCAGTAACAAAGGAGCCAGTTCCTTCCCTCTACACTGTGTTACCCAGCCGGCAGTGCAGCAGTGGCCTGCAGATTCTAACAAGGCCTCATGGATCAAAACCAATAATGAATATATGTGGATGTTCCCTAAGAAATATTTCTACCAGCCAGCCCTTTAGTCATTGCTTCCACTGTGTTTTTTTAAAGCCTCAATCAGGCTGTGATTTTATTGAATATCAGAGCACTGAATGCTTTTGGATGGGATCGACATTGGCATTTTCTATTACCCTAAAAAAAGAAAGAAAAATAAATATTTTGAGTGATTTCAAGTGCAAATTGTGTAAATTCAGTGGCTTGACTTCACCTTGAAACAAATGTGCATTTTAGACAATTTATATATAAAAGAATACATATAAAACTAAAGCAAATCTGCGGAAATTCATGACAATTAAACAAATCAAAAGTAGCATTATCCTGAAAAATATAAACTTGCCTCTATTTTGTATTGCTTTATTAATTTTGATAAACTGATAAATACGTATTGCCACATTATACTTAAGACACACAGTCAGAACACACTGATGTAGGCATTAGAAATCCATCTATTTTCATTTTGAGGGCCTGCCTTGCAAAGTCTAAATGTGGTTAACTAGTAGAGGCAGAGTTAATCCTTTTATCTAGATCCCTGCTGCAGGGGATCCCAAACACACACTGATTAAAAAAGGAAACGTGGGCAATGAACAGTTTAAGAATCGTGGGCCCTAAACAGATAAAGGCGGAACATCTTGTTGCTATGGCAGTGCATATGGAATGACTGGCGACAGTTCTCTCTCTCTCGTCTAATATATTCACATTATTTATGAAATATTTTATAAGTAGCATAGCAAATGCTAAATATAAATCCCAAGGAGATGCTCTCTGCCTTTCCAGCTGGAGTTGTGGAATGCCAGTGCTTGTGTTACACAGTGTCTCCTTTGGAAAGGCTCCGTGTTTGTTCATAAGACACACTCCTTTTGATTCCTCCAGCCTCCTGTTCTTCAATATAAAAAAAAGGAAATGAAAAAAACCCTCAATCTCTTATTATACTGCCAGATCGAAACCATGAACAAAAGAGACAATTTGATCTGCTCATGTGGGAAATCTGAATCCTCTCTGAGATTTATGCAATGCACTCCAGGATACGAGTAAAGCCAAAAAAAAAAAGTAGAGTAAAATAAATAAAGCAAATTAGAAAATTACTTACATTTATAATAACAGCGTCCACAAGAAACAAAAATCTTGAAATTGAAAAAGTTCATGCAATTATTAATCAGCAGCAAACATTCAGAAAGTAGCACGGCACAAGCGAAAGGCAGACAGCTGTGAACTAGGCATCTGGAGTATAGGACATGTCCCCACCTTTATAAGTGATATGACAGAGCAGGACAACTGCACTGCTATTTCTCCTGTCAATACTCTCCCAGCATCCATTTTCACCTGGCTGACACCTTTTACTGGTCAAGGGATGAATAAATCACACTTAGTGTACTCCCCTGGTAGTTTGACTAAAAAAAGGATATCAACATGAAGGAGGACTGCAGTGTTTCCCTGTCATCGCTGCCCCTGAGGTACGGTGAAAAATTACCGTTGATAAAATATCATTTTTCAAAGAGCCTTATTGCTCTTTTAATCTATCCGCCACAATGGATGGCTTCTGGGATGTGTTTCATTTCATCTGAACACAAACAATCTTTCAAAGGGCTTAATAACAGTTACACAAATGAGAGTCATTAATTACCTGCTAATGGAATAATAGATGTGCCATCTAGTGCAGCTCTACTACAGAAAAGGTGTGGCTTAAAAAATAATTATGTAGGACTCCACTTGTCTTTGAGCTTCATTAGCGCTCCAGCGCGAGCGCCATAATGCAAATACGGGCACAAAAATATGCTGATCATATTCTCTCTCATTCTGGTTATCTGTTTACATAATGACAGAAAAAAAAAATCACAAGTGTGAATCATTCCAGCTGCACAGAAAGGGCAAGGTAAAGAAATAATGCAAATTGTGCTGTGCTCTGAATATCACAGTGTAGATGCCTGAGAAAGGCTTGTTTTTGTTTTTCTTCCATATTAATGTATTTTCTGAAAATCCTGACATATGTAATTGAGGCTTAAACACATTCCCAGCATTAATCTAAATAAATTACTCGAGCCTGAAAACAAAAAAAAAAAAAAGGACAAGTCGTCTTGTAAATGATGCCAAGTGTGTGCCACTTTGGCTGTAGACGACAACAAACTCTAAGACCGGGGGAAGAAAGGAAGAAAAAAAATGACTTTGATTATCAAATCAGATCTGACTGATGTGACACACTTGCAGTCAGAAATCACATTCATCTTCCCGCAGAATCAAAAACTAACACACAGGTATTTTTCATCCTAACCTTACGGATAAAACTAACAAATAGAGATGGATTTAGGGGGAGAAGAGAGTAGTTAATGAATGATGAATTAGAGACGAGGGGAAACATCATAAATTCTGACACAGTGCTGTTGTCTGCAGGATGATAAACAGCACTGTTGGATGGAATCTGCCTCTCTGTGTATCTCTTAGACACTGGCTGCCACTTTATCTCTTCCATCCTGCTAGATTACACCTCCAGGGTTCAGGTGGGAATCAATCATTGCTATTATTACCTGAAGTCGCACGATGCATCTATCACCACTAAGGTTACCATAACCTCAATATTAACAGAGGAAAAGCCCCTCTAATAAACAGCAGAAAGGATGGGCTGGCTGGTGGGATTTCATCTTCCTTTCACTTTTAATAAGGCACTCAGAGGAATAAAGATTACAGGCCATATTTAGCATGCAGAACAAATCAGGCTCTTCCAGGCTCTTCCTCTCCTCCACTTCTCATTCTGGTTAGTCATTAAGACTGAGGAGAAGGGAGGGTGGGGTGGGGGTTCTAGCGTGGAGAGGCGTTCCCTGGTTCAACAGTCATGCCGCCGCTCTCTGTGCTCTCCTACTGCCTGCAGCTGCTGTTAATAAGACTCTTCTAAGGACCGATATGTGTAAACTTGGTAGTGAGTCTCCACATGCCTCTGCAAGCCTGGTTAGACCACTGGCTCTCACAAGCCTATATAGTGCACCACCAGACAGATCAAGTGAAGAAAGAGTGGTTAAAGTCCTCAGGACACGACCCTGTTAATGTTCATCCTCTTTTATAAGCCACCATTGCACAATGGTGTCTCTGTAAAACAAGATGCAGAAAGAAAGTGAGCATCAGGGCAAAATGGCTAAGCTTCTTTGAGGATTAATGGAATTTAGTCAAGTAGCAGTCTGCGAGTGCATTAGAGCAGCTAACATGGGGTCATGGCACTGCCAAGTGTTTTCACACACCACCCCTGACATGAATCATTCATCGCCATTCAAATGAATATCATCAGCTGAACGAAATATCATTAGCCACCGCTAAAGTCATTCCATAATAATATACCTCCAATTAAACTATGATCAGAGCATCGGGCCTGATAATAGATTCATACCAATTAAGTTAGAAATATATTCAAAGGACTTTTCACTTTGAAACCAGTCTTGTTATTCCCCTCGACATCCAACAACAGCACTCATTACAGTGGCTCCAAAACTAGAAATGGGGAGACCATGTAAATATTTAAAACCCTCACAAATATATAAATATTCATTCCAGAATGATTTGATGCGCTAAATAAATAATCCCTTGTTAAATAAATGACACCCTAAATAAAACTTTAAAAACAGGATCTGGGGAAATGAAGATGAGATGAATCAGAGGGGAGGATTCTGGCAAGAGGGGAGGCGAGGGGAAAATGTCAGCTATCACTCCACCCTATCTGAATCCCTAATGGCAGCCATGCAAACGAGCCAGGCTAATTAAAGCCCAGCAACCAATTTTGGGGGAGGTACAGAGGCTGAGCCACCTAGAAGGCGATGTCTGTTTGGAAGGTCTCTCTCGCAGACTTTCAGATCAATAGACTATAGGTCTTCTTTTTCTTTGCTTATATGCAAAGTGCGGCATCATGCAAAAAGGCACATGGAAACAGGGAATTATAAATAGTAAAATGTAACAAACCTCAGCTGTTTTACATTTTAATAAAGGAATCAGTATTAATAGCCCTAATTCCTTCAGAAATGACCATACGCACCCTTTGTACAATATCAGACATCTGTTATCGCTTAACTTTTCTTGCACCTGTCGTCTGATGTGAAATTACGACTGTTCTATTACTTCGGCCCAGACGGTGACCTCCTCTGATAGATGTCTGGTCCTACAGGTCTGCGTTCTCCCCACATGGTGGACGAGACATAATCTTAGGTGTCGCCTGGCCTATTCTGCTTCCCATTTGACTGCCTCTTCCAGCCTCCTGGCTCTCTGGAGGGCCAGGCCTTTATGCTGCCGGAGCCTGTCCTATCACACACTGGGCTGCAGGAACGGTGCTTTTGTGATGGCTGTGATTAGTCTTTTGTGTTCCCAGGTAGAATTAAGATGAAATTCTACAGGCAGTCATTGTGTTCCTATCTTCAGGACACTCAAAGAAATATGTTGGGTTTTGAAGGGGTGAAATGAAGCCCGTGGGGCCTTGGCAGACCTTGCTCTGTGGGGAAATACACAGCGAAAACACAATGGGAACAATCTTGTCCTTCAGTTTCCTTTTGTGCTCTGCTGAACCTTAGTCAGTGCTGCCCATTTACTGTAGCTTCTTTTTAACAGAGCGGTATTGTCTCACTCCAGTCTGCCTTTCCCTTTTAGCTTGCTTTTGAGAAAGACCCAAAAGCTGATGATATGACAGTTACGACTTTGCCAGAGTCTGGAAAACCCTCAGGGTTTATTATCCACATTCCTCCAAGTGTTGGGTATGCAAATAAAGTTTGGGGATGGCGGCTTTCAGATGTGATAATTATGGATTTATTTGTAAGCTGTCACTTCCCTTAATGCTCAGGGACATCAAAATAAGTTCAAATGCAACCATCAGAGAGGATCACATTTTGCTAGTGTACCAGAGATTCAAAGAACATGTGATTCTCACGACGCCAAAGGTCTGTCAATAACCACTCATTTAGACAGCAGTGCGCTTTGGAGACCGCGACTGCATGCAGGCCCACTCAAAACGTCTGGTAGAAAATATTTACATTTTCCCATTCGTTTAGATATTCAAACATCAAGGCGCTTTTATCAGCGGGGTAACACAAACAAAGGCAGAGAGCAAATTTTTTATTGCCACCTCTTCTTCCTGAAACAGACGAGAGCTCCGAACAACTGTTTAATATCGCTTCAATCCTCAGATTCAAAACAGAGCAGATTTATATGCTGCAAATAAAGTCAGCCCTCAGCCTTACCCTTTAAGATCTGCAGTTTGTACCGGCCAGTGTCTTGACAGGAAATATTAATTAATAATGCTAATAAGAAAAAAACAAAAAGAAAAACAAAGTGCTTCACAAGCCAGCTCCACATTTGCTGTCATATCTGAAGTGGGGCCTAATAGAAGCGCAGAGTAGGTGAGGTTTTCCACTTGCTGGTTCAGCAGGAGTGGAAAGGCAGGGCAGAGCACTGAATGTGATGCCTACCTGAGAAACAGCCTTCCTTCCAGGGCTGCCTCTCATCACAGGCTCTCTGATAGAAGAAAATGGCTGGGCCTGGAGAGTGCTATCTCCTTCTAGCTCAATTCTCAAACACCGCTCTGTCCGCCTCTAGGAGAGTTCTCTGTCATTGTATAAGTGCACATTAAGGTCTGATAAAAACTATGGAATCCAGCCATCCATCTTGATTTGCCGGTGCGAGTGAGCGGGGAGTATACCTGCCACTCAGTGGAAGAATACTGTAACTGTAGGTGGTTTTCTTAAGGAAAAGACCAACATCCATTTACAAGTACTACACGTATATTAAAATGATATATAGTGTGGCTTTTAATAATTAATAATATGAAGAAATACAAGTACTGGAAAGCAAACATGCATCTATGTAATCTATGTGGGAATACGTACACTATAAGTAAGGTCAAAACTTTTGCAGTACATGTATGCACGCTTGCGTTTGTCTTTGCATATAGAAATACATTTTTAGAAAGACAATGTCACTGAAAATGTGTCATGCGATGCTGCTGTTGCTGCTGCTGTGTTTAAAACATGGCATGATAGATAACATGGCTTACCTTGAAAATAAGTTGATTGAATGAAGAGCGAGCGCAAGGAAGGACACAGTACCGGAAAGAAAGAAAACACAAACACAGATCATTTCTATATGTATTCCCAGGACACAGTTGAGACAGCTCACATGAACATTACATGTGGAATAAATAAACAAAAGGAAATCTGTATTGTAAATATTACTGGCAATGGCAATATTATTATTAGGGCTCACTCACTGCAATAAATCACATAAAAGCTCGTGAAGCACAAGTGGCTGTCTTGTAGACAAAGACCTTAAAACATCTGTATTAGCCCTCTGCTGGTTACTATCTGGAATTCAGATGATAAACGATGCACGAAATTCATCCTCTTATTACAGCGCAGTCTGTTCATTGCAAACTAAATGAAATGTAATGATAAGAATCACCGCAATGACAAACTGAGGTTAAATACTGTACCCTACTGGCAAATACGTCTGTTATACTGATAAATAGAGCTCCTTCCCAGACTCTGTCTCTCTGTCGATCTGTTGGTCTCTCTCTGTTTCTCCAGCTCACTCTGTCTCTCTTACACGCACACACACACAGACACGCAAACGAACACACACGCACAGACAAACACAGATAGACGGAACTCACACGCACGCACACACGCTGAGACTTTGGCTCTCTAGGGGCTGTTTCACAGTGGCGCTGGGCTGCCTCAGAGCACATTCTATCACCAGCGCAAGATAGCATCTGATGACTTGTGCGATGTAATTGAAGTGTAGATTACTATCTCTCATGTGCTTGCCAGATCAAAATAATAAAAATGCAGGGAGGGAGTGATAGAGAGCGAATATGAGCGGGCACTCCACTGTGGCACAGTTGTACATGCCATTCCACTGCCGGAGACAGAAAGAAGCCTCACAATCCTTCTCAGGAGGACGTTATGCCACTTAGAAAATTGAATCCCCCTCCTCTCCACCCCCACTCCACCACCTCTCTTCTAAACTGCACTCTGGATGAGTGTATGACAGGCCAGGACATGTTCCCCTCATAGAGAGTGAGGCGGAAGCCTGGGTGTTGAAAGATGGAGAAGTGTTGGCGGACATGGGCGTGACTGAGAGGTGACTGACAGCTGTGACAGCACTGAGGATGTCAGAAACAGGCTTCAGTGGAGTCAAACCCGGTCTAGCAGTTCAAGGACACCAAAAAGCCCGGCAACTTCCAGACGATCGCTGCTTTAGTTTATGCTGACAGAACAAACAACATTAATGTTAAAGGGGTAAATAATGGCTGCAGATAATCAGGAGCTGGAATAAGAATGTAGTGCATGGAAGAGAAAGAATCTTAAATCTCAACTCAGCTGAAAATAAAGGTGGCGGTGGTGGTGGAGGGGAATCACTGAATGGAAATCTAAGGGGAGAGATGGAAAAGGCAGAAGGAGACGAGAGACGGAGAGGGGAAAAAAGTGGGGAAAAGATCGCAAGAGGAAGGCAGGAGAAACCGAGCGGCAGAGAGCAGGAGACAGAAAAGAGCAAGCGCGCACAAAATGAGAAAATGATCAGGTTCACATGAAGCGAGGCCACCAAATTTGTCGTTGTGGAGAAGAACCCCTCATTACTGCACCTCATGGGCACTCGGCGTGGCCTTTGAAGTGCTTTGAGGTACATCATCCCATGAAACGAGCATAGTTAATCCACTTGTTAATCAAGTGTGCTCATGAGCTTATGTCTGAAGTGGCTCTTTCTCCTTGGAAGACGTAAAGCGTTCAAAGGAAATTGTGTTGGGATGAAAAAGACGAAGTATTGTAAACTTCAGACAAAATCTGAGCGCAGCTGTGACCAATACATACACTGCAGATCCAGATTTTTCTTCTGTTTTTTTGGGCTCGGCAATAAACACTGACTTCTAAACGGCTAAGGCGAGAACATTTCGCAAGACCATTTATAATTTGAAGCATCCCTGAGCTGTTCTAAATGTAAACCGACAATTTTCTTTGTATTTACTATTTCAGATACGCATCTTTAATTTATCACATCTAACCGGGGTTGCTGTACCTTAGGTTCATGTGTGCAAACTGAAATATTAAGGGGCCGCCTGGAACAGGTGGAGGCTGTTCTCTTGCATGTCCTCCTTCACTCCCTATTCATTCCTAGAAAACCGGTTTCCCCCCTTTCTATCGACGGCAAACGCAAAACTGACAAACGTAAGAGAGGGATGGCTGCCTCACCCTCACTACCTTCCTCACTTGCTTTACCCCCCGAAGCCTGTGGGCCGGTCTGAGGCACAGCCACGGAGGCCTGGCGCTACCTCCCCCCGCTGTGCCAACAAGTCTCCTTTTCACTTCAATTAATGAGCCATAAATAACCCAATGAAGGTGTCAACAAAGAGCACCATTTATCATGGCTTTCACCAACTCCACTTCACGTGAAGAGGAAAGCTCATTCGCTGCCTACAGCTCACCCAAACAAAGACAATGGGAAAAAAAGAGAGATTTATTCCTGGACAAACACTCCAACCTCGAATTTATCTTGCACAGGGACTCTCACAGGTGCAGTGATTTGACAAATATACCAGGAACTGTGGGCCCGTGCCTTTGTTAGATTTCCACAGTCAGGGTAGCTATAAATTTGGTTAAGAGTGGGGGGACAACACTCTCACTAAGCTCCCGAGAGGCTGCCAGGGAGCCCACGTTAAAGACACTTCTTCCTGTCTCAGTCTACTTTGGGGCTGTGGATCACAAAAGGCAGCCAGGGTCTCCCTGAAAAAAAAAAGAGGTGAATACAAATGAATGAGAAAATCTGTTGAAAATACTAGGCTGGTCTGAGCAGCAGGAAGAATTGCTTTATCAGGGTGTCCCACAAATGTCACTTTGAGTCAACAATGAGGGAAGAAAAAAAATATACAGCACTGAATCACAGACCCTCCTCTAAACAGAATGGCTCCAAGAATCAGCAGCGGCAAAGCTGAGGTACAGTACTATAGTGAAGCGCTTCGGAGAGAAGACGCAAACTCCCTGAATAATATATGATAGCTTGGGTTTTGAATCCAACATTAAAAGTGATGATGTGAGTACAAACTCAGCTCTGCTTCATCTTGGATCCACAAATCAAAACCTAAGGCAAAAAAAAAGGGAGGAAAAAAAAAGCGAACGGTAAATAGTCCATCTTCACAGTGAGAGGGTTTATAGTGTGAAAAAAATAACAACAAGCAGAAGCTTTTGAATACGTCTGAACACGAGCGTTTTCTTCCTTGCAGCTAAGCCGGAACTAGAGTGTATATGATCCTGCTAAACCAATTAATGGTTCCTGTTAACCCACTCATCTTTGGGGAGGATTGTCTTTCTAAATAATACAGCAAGATGTCCTCTATCTACCACGCAGCCCACACACACACACACACACACACTCCGACAAAGACTAGCAGCAGATTGTCACTTAAATCTGGGGCTCCACTCGTACCACAAACACTTCAACTCATAGCTTCTACACAACACAGAGAATGGTGGAAGTCTTTGTCTGGCTGTGGAGTGAATCCCTGATCTAAACGCCTCCACACGCAGACACTTTGATGGTGTCTGATACACGCTTCATAAAATAAACTAGCAAGTGCAGCATCTAATGTTGCGTCAATTCAGACAAGGGAAGGAGAGGTAAGGGAACAAAATCAAATCCATTACAGCAAAAGGGATATTAAGTGTGTTATCACAGAAAAACATAGCATTTGTACAATTTTCCAAGCCACCCCCAGTGATATAAATGTCCAGCAACCATAATCAGTCTGGGTTACAGACACGGCCAGAAAGCCGCGATAAATGACATTTCCCAAAATCATGCTGACATTTTCTCTTATCAAGCAGCAGGCACTGGCATGGTGAGAGCAGGCTTGTCAGTCAGAGGCAGACAGGCCTCACACCTTATCACAAGGGCACTCAGCCTCTCTGGAGCTAATGCTGGGACTGGGGATGAAGTTTAAAGATGGGGCTATGGGGCAAAGACAGATACTGAAGCCGAATCTGGAGCTCGCCTCCAAAAAATTGGCCAGCGTAGTTACAACGAGTCTGGAATCTTAGGTTGTTTAGAAACGGAGGCTTCTAACTATACTTCAGATGGAGTCAATGTGGAAAAACACTGCTGTGCTTTTGCTTTGGTTGGAGCCGACTTTAAAGCAGCGGATGCAGATATGGCTGATGCTACGGCAGGCTCTTTCCATCCCCCCCCTCTTTCCTCGCCACTCTGCTGCTGCTGCTCTTCCACTCAGCCTCCCTCGGAAGCAGACACAGAGCGGAAAATTAAATATTTAAGGTTGATAATGACGCTCTTCATTAACATGTGATTCCGAATAAAAAGTGGAATACATAAATAAAGAAAAAATTGAATGCCTATGAGCGGACATGTTGAATGAGTTTCGGTGATGATAAAACGGAACAAGTGAGAAGGATTTCGTGGTTGGGGAGAAAATGATAGAGGCAAACGGGAAGACTTCAGACAGAAATGTCAGTCCGAGGGAAAAAATGACATATAGTGTGCGTTACTAATTGCCCTGTTTTTTTTTTTCCTTTTTTCTGACAGCCCTATATAAATCAAATACCATTTTCATTTAACTCAACTTGTTGTGCCGTGCTACTTCAGATTTTCTCTCAGTGCCAAATATGTGTAATCAGTTTATTTTAGAAAATACTGACCAGAGTGATGCACATGGAGCAGTTTTTTTTATTTTTTACTTGAATTTCAGAGTCCAGATGGTGCATTTCTTGCTGTCAAAGCTAACACTGGACTTCCAGCTCTGTTAAAGCAGCTGGCTCAGCTTCAGAACGTTAACAAACGTCACAGAGACACCTCTCGCCTGACAGCCACCCAACGCAATACGAAAACCTGAGATATTCCCCTGGAAATTTCACTGAAGCGCTCCGATTGCAGTCAGCGGTTTGATTGGCCTGTGTTCGTGAGGTAACAGACTCTAGGGACAAGTTATGTTTTCTGTGGGATGATGATTTGGTTGGAGATGGCTGTCTGAGGCAGCATTGTGGCAGTGAGACAATAAAAGTGGGGGAGAAAGCCTTTATCCCTAGCAGCACATGTCTGAGTCAGAGCAGTAGATCCTGCTAAGCCTCAGTGACTCACAGCACAGCTCGCAGTGCGGATCATCAGCTGTGTTTCTCTGATGTGTAGGAGCTTTTCAAAGTCAAAAGCATTACTTCAGGAATTCAGGGTTAAAATCTGCATGAAATGAAAGGATATGCAAATAAACACTAATGTTTATGAGAGGAGTGCATACACTTACTTATAACACTTAATGTTATAAGGAGCATTTCTGGTACGAGTTGCCATTTGGTGATTTGTTCTTTCCTGTAGCGAATCCGCACTGGGATCTCAGCTTGTAGTTAACTGTATGCGTCGAGGTGATGGATGGGTTAACAGGGCATAAATTATATAACAGCACGTAAATGTAATACACTCATTAGATTCCAATGCTTTTATTTTCCCCAGGAGTAGCTACGGTAATTGATGTCTCGCTCTTCTATTTGTTTTACGCTGACAGAAACAGTGAGATAATTCACACCAGGCTGTCACGCTGGCACTAAACACAAAGCAACAGTGTTTTGTTTTTCCCCCCCGACTATATGGAATAAAAGGTGAATTCAGAGAAAGGTAATTTGGAATACGGCGATGAGCACTCACAGCAAATAGCGGTCAAACTGGGAGACGGTTAGCTGTAAGGCTTTACAAATCAAACCTTTTAGACAGCCAGTGTGCCACAGAAAAAAAAAGAAAGGCCAAAAGAAAAAGGAAATTAAAAATAAATAAAGCCTCTGACTTCCTATCTGCAATCCTCAAGTGAACAGGTCACACAAGAGTAATTCAAATTCAAGTAGATTCATTTCTCCTGTACTGCAGTGAAACCCCCATTTATGGTGTGATATATACACAGGAACATAATTGTTTGTTTACTCCCGTCTGTCTGTGCAGTCTGTGAGTGACTCAAGGTGTTTATGCTCCCTTTGGGCAACGGTGACTTCACTGCTGTTGTTATCTCATACACAAAGACACACACACACACACACACCTATTCACTGTGCGGTGTGTCCACAGCCCACTGCGCAGAAAATAAATTCTAAAACTGATTATATGTCTAATTTTATTTAGTAACGTCTTCTAAAGCTGTTTATGACAACATGACCATAAGAGTCTAAAATACAGAGGTATTCAGTCTGGATGAATCAGTCAAAAACACTTGAGCAACCTCATGCTGGTACTATTTTGCATCAGTCTGGATTCAGAAGGCAGTGTAGTTGCTCTGCCATCTACTCACCACTGTTCTCTCAAACACATCTGGAACATATGGGCAGGTATGGGAAACAAAGGATTTTGCCAATGTTTTCTGCTCCAGCCACGTGGAATAGATTAAATAGGCAAAGTAAATTAAATAACTTGGCATCTCAAAGCTTCTGGAAACTTTATGGTAATAGATTCCTTTACTAATTGTCTCAGTTTTAAGCTAGACTTTGCTCTACCTTCTTTACGTGATTATTATTTGTGTGTCTGATGACTTGTCTTTGAGGCTAAAAAATAAGTGGAGTGTTGTTTTGAATGAAATTGATATTAATAAAAAAACAACATTCTTATTGTTCTCCTTACTTCTGCCAAGTAGGTTAGGGTTCTGGTAGTGCATGTCATTATTCTGTCTGCAAACAAGATAACTCAAACATTTTGAATGAATTCTGCTAAAACTTTGTAGCGATGTAAAGTAGGGTCATGTGAACAACAGCACAGCCATCATCTGAAATAGATCAGTAAGGTTTTTCGTGTTATTGAGAGTTTATGAGCTTCCATTAAAAAAAAAAAGTTTGTTTTAAAGTCAATCTAATCCTGTTGGAGAAACAGGGTTGCTCCAAACCTACAGCCTGTATACAGGGAATCTGCTTGGCCTCTTCGTCCTATTTATGACACGACATTCTTTCTTGATTATGTACTGCGCCATGCCTCTGGCCACAGTCAAGAGGCCCCAAAATGGGACAAAACTATTGAGGAAAAAAAACATTACTGAGACAAGACACAAACAGTGACGGTCATAAATTATCATGTCAGAGATACTAAATTATAGCTTGAGACTGACTAACAGTGAGGAGACAAATCCTTTTAAGACTGCAGAAATCTCATTTTTTGTGTTGTGTTGTGTTGTGTTGTGTTGTGTTGTGTGTGTGTGTGTGTGTGTGTGTGTGTGTGTGTGCGAGGACCACTGTTTAATAAAAATATAGGGGAGAGAATAAAAAGTTGTGATGCTTAATATTTGACGTTCATTTTTTCGGAAGACATATCCGATCCCCAGCACACTATCTGGGATCAATATCTAATCTGGAGAAATAAATTGCTGCTGTTTGTCTTTCATCTTTGAGGAAATGTATAAGCATTCTGTCAACACCGTGGAAGCATTAATCAAATGATAAAATAATGATTTGGGGAAAGGGGGAGGGCTGCTCTGATATTCACTGTGACCCAGCACTGCTGACATCCTTGCATCTTGTATCCTGTTAGTTCAGTGTAGTCGGGGGAAACTTCAGCAGAGATCATCTCTTCTCTTTGTCAGAACCAAAGCAGTGAAGTGGATATCTAAGAAAAGGTATCAGTCCCTTGCGTGCATTGTGAATAACACACTGTAACATGCATGGATGTCATACACTTGTGCTTTTGACCTTCCTCTGTCTGACAGTAAAGAATTCTTTTCCCCCATTTATTCTCAGCCCTTGTCTTTGCAATTACCATGTTCCAATCTCGCCTTGTCCCCACAGTCACCCGCAATACCCAGAAGAATCGGCAGTCTTTCTTCTGGTGCAGCAATTACCACCTCTATCTCTTTGAAACAAAAAGTTTGGTGTAGGATATTAGAAAATGTCAAATTCAGGTTATATTTCACTTAAGTCCAAAGGCGGTGCTGTGTGCTCTCAGAAACACTATTTTCACAGCCTTTGCATTATGCATGAACTGCGAGGTCCATCATTATTTTCAAGAAAAGGCAAAGGCGGACTGTTTGCTATCAGCAATGTGTAGAATACTATCTTTAAAAAATAAATAAATAAATCACCAGGTATTGGCATTCGTAGCAGAGGAAAATCCTCTTTAAGTACATGTACTACCCAATCAAATTTAGCAGCTCAATTAGCAAATGAAAGGTGACTGCCTCGAACATATATTTGACTTTTTTAGCAAGTCTTTATTAAGTATCACTTTTTCAGAGTTGAGTCAAATAGCTCCCCCTTCACTGATATGCATGAACTGTGGCCTCTTATCACAATCCTGCAGGACAGACTAATCACATTCCAGTCTTTCACCTGCATGCCTGACATGCTTTGCTAGAGCTCATGATGAACCTTCTCAGGCAGGCATGACACAACTGTCACTGAAGGTGCCAGTCTCATCTGCAGAATATACTACTTCCACTGCTAGTTCTACTACTACCACCCCTACTTTGCCATTAATAACAATATTAATAACTCCTAGAATTATTTTACAAAAAGCCTACCTAATTCATATAAACATGCTGGCTGTCACATCATCTTCCTAAATTAACTATCATCACTATGACAATACCTAACAAATAAAATGTTAGGTACAACAGGACCAACTGTTTCTACAAGGTGCCCATAAAAGAAAGAGCACGAGACTTTTGAACTCAAGGCTGAACCCACTTGCAGTCCTACAAATATAACTGAAAAACATGTTCAGACGATGTGGAAGCAAAAACAGCATGTTGTTGTTGTCCAAGCTTGTGCAGATTTTACAAAGTCGTAAAATTTATGTACATTTTTTCTTTTACACAATTTTTTTTGCCATGTAACTTAAATAGCCTATACCAGTTTTATTTTGGATTTCCTTTATACCACAGTGTTAACATTTTTAATTTTGTTGCCAAACTGACAACAAAAATGAAGTTTGCGACTTGCATTAAGACACTGAAACTGCATCAACTGTTAGTTTTTCCTTCAAATGGTTGTCTGATTATGCGGTATTTTATGCCAATAAAGATTTTCAGAAAAAGGGGTAATGTGAAGCAGTAGTTGATTCATCTATAGAATCAACTACTGCTCATCAAAAAAGATATGCATGTGTGTATTTAACCTGTTTAACCCCTATTAGTCTGAATACTAGTGTTGTTAAGCTCTAAATCACTAGAGCTGCTAAACTAAAATAATAACATAATGAGAAAGTTATATTTTAATATACAAGCGATAGACTTTTAGATGACATTTTTACTGCTGAAGTCTCAAATTTATAATGCTACATTTGTAGACACAGGCTTTTATCCATTGTTATGCAAAATCATTTGCACTGTCCCATGAAGGTTTTGGAGTTTAGTCGGTTTGTGGATAGATCAATTCAGCTCAGTATATACAGGCAATATAACCATCAGATCCAAGCATCATCCATGGGGCTTGACAAATTCACTAAACTGCCTGTCATAAAAACAAAAAGCCCCAAAAATGTTTTGAATGAATGAATAATTACAATTATTTGTTTCTAAGAAAAATATGAGCCACATATCAGGATATTCGTTTAAAATTTTGATAGAACAGTAGCAGTATAATGTCCTCGTAAGTGGATATCAGGCCCTTGTAGAGTAAAATTTTGTATTTTAGTCTAAATTACCCAAAATGTGATGTCCACATATGTGGACGCCAGGTCCTACGAGGTTAATAAAAACAAAATAATGTACTTTACTACTGACTTTAGGACTGCAACAGTTGTAGCCACTTTCTTGCACTCTCGGTCTGTTCCCTGTGAAGCTCTTCCAAGTTCTTGAATTAACTTTTCTTGACAGTCTTCTCAAGACTGCAGTGATCCATGTTGCTTGTGCAACTTTTCCTACCACACTTCTCTTCCAGTCAACTTTCCATTAATATACTTCAATGCAGGCATCCTTTTCAGCAATGACATTCTGTGGCTTACACTCCTTGTAGAGTGTGTTAACGAACATCTCCTGGACAACTGTCAAGTCTTTACTGACTGCGGTTCCATGTATAGCACTAGCGCCGGAGATACGAGGTGTTTTTACAGTTAAATAACTTACTCAAATTTCAAATAAAAACTCTGGGATAACGGTTTTCTGACTTCCATTAGTTGTAAGTTATAATTAATCAAATTAAAACAATGTTTAAATATTTCACTTCACCCATGATGAATATAGAATATATAAATAAAATGACACAAAAATATATTTTTTTTTTTTTTTTTTTTTTTTTTTTTTTTTTTTTTTTTTTTTTGTTCACATTGAAATGGGATGATGCTCATAACCAAACTTCTGCAAAATATTTCAGACCAAAGTCCTGTGAATCCTGTTTTTTTATTCTCTTTGCTGTGATGATGTATGTGTGGCCTGATGGAAAAGGGGAAAAGTCTGGTGATGTAACACCCTCTGAGGCTGAATGCTCCACACCCTGTTCCTGTCTCTACTATTACTGAAACGCTCTGTGTTCCTTCTTTTCCACCTTGTTTTATTGTGGTGTTTGCATTTTATTCTGCTGTCCATAAACAAAGTAGAAACAGAACATTACAGATTTTTAACTAAATGTTGTTTTGTTTTTTTGGGTTGGCTATACAATGCCTGCTTGATTAGAAAGCCTCCTTTATAAGGTCAAGCCTCACAGTAAAATTATTTTTAAACCTTTCTTGTTTCCTGCTTAGAGGGGAATTGTTGATGAAGTGTTATGAAAAGGAAGAAAGCTATGTAACAAAAAATTACTTTGGAGTGGATCTGGCACTCAGACTACTGACATCTGTTTTCTACTAGTTTAGCAAGTCTATACTATGTTCAGGCTAGGTAAGGCCAAGTTAACAGTTGCAGTTGCTATAGAAACAAAACAGGATGGACAGTATTGTCAGCACTGTAGCTGAAGGTCTTGGATGAATAGGCCTCCATTGTGTTCTCTTGTTGGTGATTTCAGCAAGATTTTACAAAAAGAAAAAAAAAGAAAAAGAAAAGAGTAATATCCTGTTTTGGCGGTAGCAGAGCTCGTTTAACCTTTAACCCATCGTGTAATTTGTCAAGAGGAAAGTGAACAATACCCCACCGGTGGACTCCCAGTCTGCGATAGTGCAGATGAACCTGAAAACAGAAAGTACCCTCGCCCAGAAAAGTGCACTTCAAAGTCAAGGTGGACAGATGGTGGTGCTCTGGTTTGAGCCTCATCATTTTAAGTGAAATCATGCAAAAGAAACAACTGCGTTCCCTCAAAGGAATGCCATAAAAAAACAAAACAGAAGCAGGTTGCTCGGTTTCTCCAGTCGAGTTCAAGTATGGCTCCCACACAACAATAAGAATGCCGACAAAGTCACTTTCAATCCAGAGGTAGCGACTCATCTGAACAAAGAACAAAGCTTTCTTATTACCTGACCTCAGAGATGAGTCGTATTCTCTACCATTAGTGAATGCACATTCAATTACACAGGCTGGAAACAGCTCCAGGCTGCTGAATGGATGAAGAGAGCAAGACAAGATAGAAATTAAGCTTGTTACAGACTGATTTTCAACTTCACTTAATTCAGTCTCCCTTTACAGAGCCCTTCCATACCCTAGCATTTCTCCTTTTTTCCCCCTCCTCAACATGGAAGCGGGATTTACATACTGCAGGTAAACTGGGGAATAAAGAATGCAGATCCAATTAAACCTCTAGGGAGCTAATTAGTTACAATTAAGTTTCTGCTTCACTTGTTGTGTGGGATTATTTGGTAAACACCTACAGAATGTTGAAAGAATCTTGGCCTTTTCCCTGAACTTGAGAAGAGCTATATTCATCTAGTGGAAATTTACCCCTCGTTATTATTTTTTTAATCATATTAATTAATCTGTGTGGATCCGGTGGTGAGTTATTGACATCAAAGTTGATAGAGACATGGCAAAGGAGCAGAACAGAAGGAGTCTAAGAGGCAAACACGGGGCAGCGTTGGTATCAAAGAGGGTGAGGAAGTCATTGTGCAACCAAGGTCTGCTTTCAGTTAACTGCACATTGACTTCATTAAACTTGATGCTCGGTATTAAGCACCACTTTCACACTCCCTCATTACACCTAAACCACACCTTGGACCAACGCAAAAAAGCCAACACAGAGGTAGTAGGAGATTTTGTGATTGGCTTGTTGCTCAGTTG
>NW_005187436.1:2700374-2718299 GCF_000239375.1 Pundamilia nyererei | reverse complement strand
TTTTTTTGCAGTACCCACTAAGTGACAGACAGTGTTTCAGCTGGGCTGCCAGCGAGTGCCATATGCATCTGAGATAAACAACAGTAGGGACTGAACATGATTCCCTGTAGCTCAGAACAATAAAGCACTGGTCCAAAAGCACAATTTCTCACTTACCTCTTGGGGTTTTCTGTCCACTTAGACAATTTGAGTTTGATCTGGTGCACATGTTTGGAGATCTTTTTCTTTTCTTACACCTAATCAATCAATGATACTCCTGATCTCATCTCATTATGTGTACAAAGCACGCCTGTCCACAGAATTCGTTTCTTTCGTTCCAACCTCTCTACCATCAGGGGATTGTAGACCTTCACAAGGCTGGAATTGGCTTTAAGACTATCAGCAACAATCTTGATAAGAAGGTGACAGCTGTTGATGTGATTAATCAGAAATGGAAGAAATATAAAATGACCACTAATCTCTCTTGGTCTGGAGCTCTCGAGCTTTGGCATGAACTTGACCCAACATGTTGAGAGAAAGAGAAATGCTGAGTATAAGCCAAAAAAACCCCATCCCCACAGTCAAGCATGGTGGTAGAGATATTATGCCTTGTGCCATTTACTGAAGATTGGTCTTCCAGCATGATAATAATTCAAAACATAGCACCAAGGCAACAAAGGAGTGGCTAATGAAGAAGCACATTAAGGTCACGGAGTGGTCTAGCCAGTCTCCACACCTCAGTCCTACAGAAAATCTGTGGAGGGAGCTGACGCTTCAAGTTGCCAGGTAGCAGCCAAGAAATCTGAAGGATGCAGAGAGTTTCTGTAAAGAGGAGTAGGCCAAAATCCTTCCTGAGACACGGTATAACCTCATGACCAACTACAACAGAGGATTATCCACCAAGTACTAAATCATATCATCCTTATACTTCTTTCACTCAATGACATGCAAATCAATCTATAACTTTTATCTAATCTAGTTTTTTTCTGGAGTTTTGGTTGATATTCTACCTCTCTCCAGTAAAATGAACCTACCTAAGTCAGTTTATTTCTTTTTAAGTTCAGCAAGGGATTAAGCAAAAGAGAAAATAATTATTTCCCCCACTATATATATATATATGTAGGAATTATTTTTTTTTTGTTAATCTGACTCTTAAAGATTTTGGCAATACAAACTGAGCTGAACAAGCAGAATATCACTGCTTCTTTTTCCCAGGTGGTGCAGGAAGTGTTTAAAGAAGAGGTCTGTGAGTTACATGCTTAAGCTGACATTGGCATTCAGCGCAGCTGAAATGCAAAGCGATTCATATTATGGCAGAGAGGGAAATGGCACCTGCTGGGCAAACACGCCATATATTGTAATGTAGCTTAGCACTTGCCCAGCTCCCTGCACTACAAAGCAGTCCATCAAAGTGAGATCTGAGAGGGAGAGAGAAGAAGATCATGACTCTTTTCACACCTTGTCAGACTGACTCGCCTCCGCCAGTTCCTGACCGGTCAGTGGTTTCTCCTCTGCATTAGAGGAACATCACCAAGCTGTGCTGTGGCCCAATAATATAAGCGACAGATAACGATAACGTCAGTTATAATCAAAGTAGTTTTGGTAAAGGTGTGTGAGACGTGTATCCCAAGCTCCTCAACTAAAATCCAAACCTAACATACTTGCTCTCTTTTTTAAAGAGAAAATATACAACATATAACACCTTGCTTTGTTCTGTTTATGAGCTGATTTCAGCTGTACAGTGATTCTTCATTACGGTATAGGCATTAGTCTTTTTGTGTGCAACCTAGGGTGAAGTTAGTTAAAATCTTCTTTTCTTTTAAAGTTGAAGTCACATACTGTAGTGCCTACTGAATACCTTCTCTATAAAATGCTAAAGCAAATATTAGAAATACTTTTTGTGCTAAGCGGTATAATAATCTCTCTAAGAAAATATTCAATGGTCAATGGTCAATGGTAACTTTATTGTCCCTGATGGGAAATTGATTCGCAGTATGTCAAAACAAACAACAAACATACAACCAACACATCACGTACACTCATTAAAAAAATACCATAATATAATATAAGCCTGATAAAACAACCTAGATATTCCATCGAAAAAAGTGCAATGTGCAATGGCAACAACACTTACAATTTAGTGTTGTTAATTAAGATAATAGCACTAGGTACAAATGACAATTTGTGTCATTTGTATTTTCAAGTAACACAGAAACTAAAAAGTCACCATAAACCTACAATAATGTTTAGCCTTTCGCTGGATTGAAAAAGGGATTCCAATAAAGCTAAAGGAAGGTAATTTCCATATTAATGACCTATTTGATGAAGCTCATTTAAATGATAAAAATGTTGCAGAAAACCCTCTCATTTCATCTTAATGAACAAAGGAGGTGGGGTTGTTCTTGGTTTGGAAACAGCCACAGTCTGTCACCACACTCCATGTTATAGTTGAAATTCTAAACTTAGACTATGTTGCATTATACTGCTGATGGAAGATAATGATTCCACTGGAAGGACAATTACAGCACAGTACAGGCCACAAAACACATAGTTCTGCAGTTACTATTAACTCATCAGCTAGTGATAATTGTTGATGTCTTACATTTTAAAATAGTTGTTGGACTGTATTAAAGATATTCCTGATTTTCTGTGTAAAGTGGAAATAGTTGAGATACTATCTCAACTATTTCCACTATGATTTTAAAAGTAGTTCAAAAAAAGAGAATGACTTTTTAATTAGTCACAAGATTAAACTTTTGCTACTG
Organism: Pundamilia nyererei; assembly: GCF_000239375.1. NCBI lineage: Eukaryota > Metazoa > Chordata > Actinopteri > Cichliformes > Cichlidae > Pundamilia > Pundamilia nyererei. The sequence continues at coordinate 2,715,555 of NW_005187436.1, read as the reverse complement.
GAGAAAATTTACATACATGTTAACTATGCTTAACAACAGCTACACTACAAGCAATACTGACGACCCCTGCTGTGCAGGGGCCTCTGTAAAGTCAAAGTAAATGCTTTGCCACATGCCAAAGGCACTTGTCTCTATTAACACTGCACCAGGGGAGACTTACTTAGACTGACAAGCGGCAACAATACTGAAAACTCTCCCAACTGTGAGAAGAGAGATACAAAATGAAAAGAAGTGAGAAAAATGAGTTTGGAACTTTCATTGTCCAAAGCTTTGCCTCCACACAGATGCGCAGCTGAGCCAGTGCAGCTGGCCAACTGACAAATGGGAAAAAATAGTCCAATTTGAGCTGGTCGTTAGCAGTCGGCGCGCAGCATTCCAGATAAATGACCGGCTGCCTCAGGTATGGCAGGAGATCTTCCTGAAGCATTCCTGGGAGACCGTACCGTACCACAGCAACCCCTTAGCCATGCCTTCGATCCGACAGGCCAGACACTACAGCAGAGGTGACCTTGCAGTGCCGCTCCTGCCGGGCTTCTTATTTTTACCCTCCTCATCACAGCCCCCCTCTACTCCCTTGGCCTCCACTCCTCTTTTTTCTAATCCCCACTTAAAGAGACAGTGCGATGGTTTTTATATCATTAACTTGGCTTTTATACTATTTTGTGTCTAAAGACAGAGGAAATGATTAAGACGGAGTGAGTGAGAGTGAGATGGGTGCGTTCCATCTGGGCTGGATCCAGGGTGAAGGGTGGAGGCAGAGCCAACTACATTAGAAGTGTCTATGAGGGGGTTGAGCTGAGTCAAACACTTACTACAAATGTCTGGACTTAGGACTATCCCCTTGTTGATGCTATCCAAATCGGACTCTCTTACTCTATGTGTTTGTCCGTGCGTGTCTGTCTGTGTCTGTGTATGCAGCTGTGCGGCAGCGTGTGCCACTGTGCCTAAGTATATATGTTTCAGTGCCAGCTGCCAGAGCAAGGCCGCATTTTTTTCCTGCACACCCACTGTGGCCTGTGGGACCGTAATCTTTGTCAATGCCACGCTGGTTACATTTTGCAAGAGCCCTGAACGGAGTAGGCCAAACAAACACAGACATGGTTGATTCCGCTTGTTTTTCACTCTATTTTCAGGACATAGCTCGTGAAACCCTGATCCAAAGGCATTATTTAGACATTGCCAGATTAGAAATGAATCAAAAGCCAATTTAGAAAGTGGCTGGGTGCCCTCAGTGAACCGTCCTCAGAAGCAACCACATCCAGTGAAACAATGAGGAATGTGCTAAAACATTAACTGTCCAGGAAATTTGCTTTTTCGCATCTGGCACAGGATCTTCAAAATATTTTCTATGACAACAAGTCCATATTGGCTATTCAAATTCACTACAGCTGCTGATACCTACTTTTATTTTAGCTGCTCCTTCTCTGCGGACACTAATACGAATCACTGTCTGCCTCTCACCAGCCTCTTAACACTTAGCACAACCACTTCCTGACAACTGCTTCATTGAATAAATCATGACTATTGATTAACATGCATACAGACGCCTGCACAGGCACATTCTGAGGTTTGTTTCTTGAGTGCCAAGCTCATTTAACAAGAGCTCTTTCATGTGAGTAATTGTACATGCTTCCAGCCATCTCCCCCCACAACCCCCACCCATATAAAATAGAAAATCCCACAGCTATTCCTCTCACAGAAATTAGTGAAACGTGATGAGGTGAATTGAATCAATTATAGCCTTAAGGTCAGAACCTATTAAAAACATTTTCCCCCTGTTGTCATCAATTATCTGTCCTGATGTATGCAATCTCATTTTGTGTGCTAAAACAATGTGCAACACACCTTGAAATTGTAATATCTACTATTATTCATTGATGTTCGTCTGCAAATTAGATGTGCCAGGCTTGACCAAGAAGGCATCTCAATGCATGCTTTGGTAGGAATTCCAGTCTAGTTCTTCTCGCTGTGTCATTTTATTATTTTTTATTTTTGCCAAGATGTATAGCGGCTCATGTTTTGAGATAATGATAATAAAAACAATCATAAGCAGAATAATACTTTTGTAACTTAAAGAAAGGATCCTGGAAACATGGTGCAATCTTGCAATCTTGAGACTTGTTCAGTCATCTCAGTACTGCAATGAATACCTAGGTCCCATCTAGGAGTCCCTGTTGAGTTTCTTTCACAACCAAGAAATGAGCCACTATTCTGCTAGACAGGTTTGCTCATTATAAATGAGGATGTACAACTGTGAAAAAGAGGAGGTGCTAGGCAGAGACATCACAATGTTCCTCCCACTCTGTACATCACTCTTCCTCTTTTCTGCTTGTGCAAATCTGAAGACCATCAGAGGAGCGTAAGAAGCATCTGGATCATGACCTTACCTCGGGCGCACCGAGACAAATTAAAGCCAGACATCTGAAGAGAAGAGACTAAGGAGACCTTCCAAGCTGCTCCAAGAACAGCCCCGACGCTTCCACGCTTTCAAGTCACTGCACATATAACAGGTTACATTGCCCAGCTATTTCAACAACAAGCTGAGGGCCTGCTTTGTGGATTATTTTCATTCATTTTTGTTGTTGTGGGAGGGAAAAAAGCAGATCTATAAGCTTTAAATTCACAGTTTCTGAAATGCAAGAAACAAACATTTAACTCCAAGGACCTACATCCTCTCTGCTAGCTCCAAATGACACAGCAAAAATGCTTTTCAGCCTGCAAGGAAGAATCCATCCACACAACAGGCTACCTCAGCTATGGAACTAATTGTTTCCATTTCAAAGCCGATTAACAGCCTCAGGGAAACTCAGACAGTTGGACTTCACAGAACCAAACATCCAGGAAGAAGAGCTGTCGCTGAGGCTCAAGCTTTTCACCAAGTACATCTGCATCCCTGCACATTGGCAGAACAGAGACTTACTTACATGTAGCATTATAGTGCATCTCAGTCAAGACCGACAGAGGACACACATTACAGACAGCCTAGACTAAATAAGGTGTTCTCCTGCAGGTCTAAATTGAATAAAAGACTTCTGGAAAATCCTTTTTTACACCGTCTTAATTGCAGAGGAAAACCGAGAAACAGAGAGAATACTGCTTAATACATCAGACAGAAGTGCTGAGATTGGCTTGATGTACATGTAATTAACCGTGGATCCAGAGCCAGCGAGAGGACTTGCTTTAGCAGAAACAGAGCATGCAGATTTCGATTTAATGTTCAATTTTCAGTGGAATATAACTGAAATAATTGAGCTTAGCGCAAAATGAATTAGGCTGATGAAACATCCGGGGAAAGTTTTGAAAATGCTTTAATGTTATTGTGACGGGTTTGAATTAAAATGAATGCTCTATGCAATCCTTCCTTTAATTGTGGATGATTTTCGATGATGTGGTCTTCCAGGGAACTGCATGTTTCAGTTAATTTGTAGGAAAGACTTACAACACACCTTCTATGCATTTGTCAGTGGAAACATAGCTATAAACTCACCGCTTTACTGATTATTAGTGGGGAAAAAAATAAAAATGAGATAACTTGAGCTGAATAATTTTACAGCAAATCAGCTCAACCAAAAAAACGTACTTTTGACAAAGTTATGAGGTAGCTTTGACAAAGCTGCCTCATAATTCAGAGCAAGCTAATGGCTCTTTCACACAAGTGAAAATAGGGCAGCAATCTCCTTCCATTTACAAAAAAAAAAACATACATATTTTTTGACATTGTGCGACTGATTGCAACTTGTGGTGATTGCAAAGCAATTGAACAGGATGCCTTTTAGGAGGCTTTCTGCAAACAGTTGCAGTCTGACTTGGACTAACTGCAATCACTCACAGAGAGATTGTGAAAAGTCATGGCAAAAATCATGTTACCATCAATTTGAATGAGTCTTTGTTAATGAGCACAACTCACAGAGACTCGACTCAACTGGCTGTCAGCTGGTTGTATTTTGGTTATATTCCTATAGATCAAGATGGCTGCTGAGCGCTAATGAAACAGTTAAATGTGGTTTTCTGTTAAATGTGGATTTGTGTCTATGCAGACAGCAAAAGACATGGGATTTTTGATGATTTATCACAGTTCATTAACAGAAACAGCTTGCACGTAATTGCCAACTTGACCCCATTCAGTCGCAGACTGATATCAGACTGATATCAGACTGATATCAGACTGATTCGATCTTATGGCAACATTTCTGGCAAGTTTATCTTATTGAGAATAAAGACTCCTATGTCAGATGCTCTTTGTTGACAGTTCTGCCTTTAACACAGTCATATTTTGCATATCTTATATTTCTACTGTATTTCTTTTTTTATACTTAGTGTAGTCTAGCTGTTGTTTTTTAAATTCTATCTATCAGATCTATTCTGTTTGGCATCTGTGGACAGCATAGAAAGAATTTCATTGTACATGGAAACATATTTCTTTACTGTAAATATGACAATAAACGTAGAAACTGAACCTTACTGGATAAGACAATTTCTGACATAGTTAAACTTAGAGGTTTGAAGTTAAAGTTGAAAAAGTAATATATCGCAATATGTGATATTACAATAGTCAGCATATTGCAAAATGTTGAAAATCAAATTAATAGTGTATCGTGAGTAAGGTGTTCAACCGAACAACTACTACTGTTATAACTTGCACATTACTTTTCTCAGTTTATATACACTAACTTACTGGAAGTTACATGTCTACTTTTTAATGCACAGGTACAATACACAATCTGTACTTTTCTAATTATTCTAAATATTCTTAACTATTTAAACATCTTTCAGTATACTGCTCTGTTTGCACACTACAATCTGGGTTTGCCACTTATCTGTACTTTAATTTTAATAACTGTACAGTTACTGTTTTGGTAACTATTGTCCATGATGTAAATATGTAAAAAATTTGTGTGTTTCTGTTCTATGTCCTGTGTCTTGTTCTGTTTGTATATGTGTTGTTGTTTTTTTACTGTTGTTACAACCAAATTTCCCCCTGTGGGACAATTAAAGGATTATTCTATGTCTATGTATTTTGGTGATATATCATTGGGTATCTAGTGAGTCCCACATTTAATATGCATATCTATACCATATCTATAACACTGGAAGAAATGTTGGAAAAGTGATGCTTGCTCAGCTTGCCAGCAAAGAATAGAAAATGTAATATTTGATTATGTTTCATTAGTTTGTGAATAAACAAAGAATAAAAATGAAAATAAAAAAACTTTCTTACCTGAGATGGAGATAGGAGAGGCCACAGCATGAGAAATGGAAGCAACAACATGAGGAAAGAAAACAAAGAATTCTTAGTTAGACGAGCGTTTGTCTCTATTTTTTCAAGTTTTAAAAAATTGCATTGAAATTGCATTAAAAACATTCACTGAACAATATTTAACAAACAATGCGCTGAGAAACAAAATAAGATGCCACTTTCAAATGAAACATTTCTAATAAACTGAGATTTTCATATGGCTGCCCTGTGCAGCATAGCATACCAAGTATTGACTTTCAAGGTTCTTGGAATGGTACAAAGTCCATTTTGTCTGTTTTTCCATATTAATATTTGCGTGTTTCAATAAAAAGCTGCAAAATGAGGGGCGGCTCAACACTTCTGCACTCTACTGTATATTCCTGGAAATCCAAGTTTCTTCATCTCCCAGTTTCACATCCATAAATCTATACAGACAATCACAGTGACTCATCAACACATTAGAGTAAAATTCAATACGGGGAAAAACACCGCTGTTTGAAGTGCAGATTATGCAGTGAGGGCAGTTGTTACACTAAAGTAAGGTTTGTAAAGCTGTAATGGAGGGGACGTCTCTGCAGGAGAGCCTTCAGCCAGGGCTGAATACTGATGTGTCTGACTGATTGCCACGTCTGTGGAATCTAATTTGAAAGGTGGACAGTGATGAATGTCTTTCCTCCACTTACTGGCCGTCTGATGTATTATGCATCCCCATCTGATCAGAGAGGCTGATGAGGCGCGGGGAGATGAGGGGTGTCCATGTCCGACGCACCCTGACATTGGTTATATAAATGAATGCACCTCCACGCCTTTCATTTCCCAGCTCACAGGTCACGGGAGGAGCTAATAGGGCCATCGTTAATAGGGGATGACTGACTTCAGCTGGGGCCGCCCATGCATTTTGATGGGCTGCACATTTGACAAAGTCTCTTAACACAGTGGCTGAACCATGCTCGCTTGTCAGCCTGGAGTCTAATTGTCAGAGACACGAACGTGGGCAGCAGCCTGAGGATAGTGCTATCGGCTGCCCAAACACCACTGTGATCATTTGTCTCTGTACATCTTGGCTCTGCGTGAGAAAAGGTGTGCTTACTTCAGTTGTTTGGCAGACAGACATGCTGGGAAAAGGACACTTATTGTTACAGCCTTTCAGTGACAAAAACCCCATGATTTAGGACTGCTGCTTTGATCCGTGGCTACTGGATAGCATATTTCACAGCTGACGTCGCGATGCCAGCCGTATATCTGAAGGAGTGAAACCCTTCTATTAGCTTGAAGGAGCCGCACCATGTTTTGTTCTATTCCTAGGAAAAACAACATTGATAATTGAGCCTCTGCAGAGGGAGTGCAGCAGTAGGCTCATTCTTTGTATAAGTGTCCATCAGGAGAGCACTTTCTGACACCACCAGTGCTCCCAAGTGCACATCAAATGCACGTTTTAATACGTTGAAGCAATAATATCTGCAGCGGCAAATAAAAAAGCCCCAGTCCTGCCAGGCACGACGTGGGCCTTAACGAGTTTATGGCTGGCCTAATTGAGCCATTTTCACATCAGCTGCTGTTTTTTTGTCAGATCAGGAACTACTCTCCCACTCCCAGCTGTGATCCTCCCTCCCTCTCTCTCTCCAACAGTCAGCTCATGGCCCCAGTATCAACCCTGCACAATGGAAGGTCAGCACTGGTAAAACTGTAATATAAACTCATGCACAGCAGCAGCGGGCACAGTGAAACAACCTGTCAAGGATTAGCAGTTGAGAAAACATCTCCGGGTAATACGGACATTTTTCATGGACGATAAGATGGAGTAAAAGAGCAAAAGTTGACAGCGATTATGAGTTACGATTGTGCTACTGCATCTGATTCCACATCCACTGTTTTTAATGTCTTTCACTTTTAACTATTATCTGAATTTTTGAATATAACCATGGCATTCATTTGTATAAATCCGCATGCTGATTATGCAGCAAACGGCAGTGTTTACCAGCTAGAGAGCAAGGAAGCCATCTTTAATTCATTAGAAAAACACACTTTGTGGGAAGATTTTCAGTGGAGACTTTACATTACTCTCGCTGCTTTAATACATGATCAGTATTCAGAAGAGCATTATGTTAAAGTAGTGGATAATGGGTGAAAAAGGCCAGGGTGAACTACCGTCCTCCACCAATGAGCCATTAATTAGAGCTGAAGGAGGTGAAAGATGTGTTTGAAAGCTGAAGATTTTTCATTAGTCATCCTGTGGCTGCAAACCAGACAACGAGTAGCACAATTAGCCCTCCCACCCCAACAAGAGCAGCCTCTCCTCTATGCAGTCAGCTGGGGGCATTATCACAGTTTGACAGGACACGGGGAAAACAATGTCCGAGCTGTCCGTACACAGCCTCAGCGTTCCCTCTCGATCGCCACTCTGACACACAACCGCTTTGATTTAAAATACATGTGTCCCATTATGGCATATCTGGCTGTTATAATTAGACGATGGGAGCAGATTTCATGAGGAGACACTGCATGTGATCTAATTAGCATTGTATTAAACTACTAAATCAAAGTTGTAGCACATGTGCTTTTGTTTGAGAGTTCTTTCATCTTTATGGGATGGTTGTAAAGATAGCACATGTCATTAATCTCTCTTCCAGATGCTAAATGAGCCAGATTATTAAATACATGATTGGCATATTCTAGCGCGACTGGATTTAGATTTATTGGAATCTTTCAGGGGGATATTTTGTATTTGGGGTGAGCATTTTGCTTTTTTTTTTTTTAAAAACACACAAAAATAAAAACACTCACAAATGGGATGTGTAACTGTTATGTTCCTTAACGAGCAACTCTATAGGAAGTAGGAGCGAGTCAGGTTTCACTACATGCAGGCCTTGATGGTGAACTTCAGAAGGTTGCTCTCTGGACAAGTGTGACAGCAGACAGGAGCAGGGAGTGAGGGAGGGGAATAAAAAGAGGCTTAAAGCAGACACGCTTTTCTATCCTGTGCTTATTTTTTATAATACATTTGTGTGCACACAGGTGCACAAGCACATTCACTCATAGGCAGTTTCCCTTCACTGATAGTCCAACTTTTTTTTTATTATCTGCTTCCTGTCGTGATACGCTGATAAGTGGCAAAGAGACCAAACAGTGAAAAGTAAGAAAACAACAGCAATATAGTCATTTAAAGGAAGTCTATTTTGAGTCAGGGACAGCTTCTCTCTCCGTTACTGAATTAATCAAATCCAAAGGACATCATCTTCAAACTCGACATCCCCCTAAAGGCGAGCATCTCATTCTGTATGCAGCTGAGGAAGCTTCACAACATCCTAAAAATACAGCGCTCCTGGAAGAGAGGTGCTCTACCAGTCTGAAGGGGAGCATGAAGAACTAGCAGGCCCATGGGAATAGACATTGTGATTAGATGCGAAAACTCTGCTTTCATAAACAGCATTAGTTCTTGTTAGACATCCCACCCCTCCCACAGATGCAAGACCTCTCTGTTTTGCAAAGCAGGGAGAAGGCATTATTGTTTTATTTGCATTTTCGTTTCTCAAGCTGTTTACCCCACATGTTAAACACTAGTGGGCAAAAAGCGTTTTCTCCCAGACATGTGTTTGGACTGAAAGCTTTATCTATCATCATGATATGTTGGTTCCCGTATTAGGTAATCTGATTGTTTGGGTTTTTTCCACCTGCTGATTCATTGTGTTAATCAATTTGCTTAAGGCTACTGTTGCAAACCATTGATGTTGTGAGTCCAAAAGAAATTGCCTGTTGCAAAAAAAAAGGCATAATTTGTTCCCATTTCTTTAGTTGAATCTATTAAAAAAAATGCCAAAGACAACACAATCTGAGATGTGTAAAAAAGTACTTTTGCTCCAAAAATGTGATTCCCGAAGAGCCATGAGCTGGAAACTGCATATCTCAGCACAGTTTGTAGTCTCGCTATCAGTTAATCAATAAACTGTTCAGTGATGCTTCATCAGAAATGGTCTCAGTTGAAGGTTAAATGGTAAACGTAAAGGACTGATTCTTATATAGCACTTTTCTGCTCTACCTGAGCACTGAGAGCTACTTGGGGTTAGTGTCTTGCCCAAGGATACTCTGGCATGCAGACTAAAGCAGCCAGGGATTGAATCCCCAACCTCCCTGTTACTGTAGTAGATGTCCAAATGTATCTAAATGTAAAAATTTTACTTTAAATTCTCAAAATGCACAGAGGAGGTTGAGGAGAGGTACAACAGTGAGTGGCTACAGCCGTCTGTAGCTGCTCTCTGTCATGGTTTCAGCCAGTGGTGTTGGGGATCTTGTGAAAATTATGAATTATGAACACAGAATAGTACTGTCAGATTCTGATCCACCATGCAATACCACTGGAAAAGAGTCTGAATAGCAATGGCTTTATTCTTCAGCATGGCACAATAAACACTATGCTAGTGCAGTAAAAGCATACATGGATAGAAAAACATATAATAGAAAACCATCAGTCATGGATTGGCCTCCCCAGAGCATTACTGAGGCAGTGTGGGACCATCATGACAGAGAACAGAACGAAAGACCAGTTAAAGAAATAACAATAAAACCTGCCTAAGAGAACTTCAAGTTTCAAGCTAACGCTAAAGCTTCTTAGAAACTGTTTTTGTCGCATACTCTGTTTACACATGCTTCATGCCGCTGTACCTATTTCCCATTTTCCTGGCAAAATAATAAAAAATGAGGGGTGGTTCAAGAGTTTGGCACAGTTCTGGAATATAGCAGCTATTTGTCTTCGGATCCATTCGGGTATATCAAAAGCTGCGTCCGCTTTTTCTACTCTAGTAGTTTTACTATTTACTTTTCAATATATTGATGTCAGGTGATGTAAAAGCTGTCTTTAATGTTAAGCCAGGACTGCAGGTGCCATGAATACAAATGACATGACACCACAAGTATTTCAACTTGGAAACATAATGGCAGCAGACAATTTTGCTGGCCATCACTCAGTGTCAGTGCCAGTTATCAACAAATTTGTCTTTCTGCCAGGTTGTCATTCTATGGACTCCCCTTTCGCGTTTGATTTCAGAAGAAAAACACACTCTGAAACTTAAAAGAGAAAGATAATGACTGCTGTGCCATGATTGCTAAATTACCGCTTTTTAATGCCTTTATTCTAAGGGCATGGTCGTGTTTAACCTAAAAAAATATAAAGTTTAACGGTTAAATAGCTATCATGGAAACAAAGTCACTCTAATAGGAATCTTCCACTTATGATGGTCACCAATAGCAATTTTCTCCTGAGGGTAAGAGTGGGATATTCCACTAGCGGTTTTCTACCAGGATACATCTTTAAACTCTGACAAGGTGTAAAGGTCCAATAAGGGTGTCAAATCTGTTTAGCTGTTATTTTTTTAAGTTGAACATTAATTTTACTGTCTGAAGTGAAGCTTAATCTTGTACCGAGCTGAAAATCACATGCCACGGATCTGTTGCGAGCACATGTACTTACCGCTTTACTGATTGATGCACAAACCTAATTTTAGCATTTTCTGTGTTTCAACTCAAGTTCATTTTTCCACATTTTACCAGCTTTGAAGAATATGGAAATGAGCATTTCTGTGTCATACAAGGGATACTTCCCAACATCAAATTTGAAAGCAGAGTGGAGACTTGAACTCGAAATAATTTTACTTTTGCACTACTGCTGTAACCATCTCCCTTTCGTTTTGCTCTGGTGAAGTTACTGTACAGCAACAATTTGTAATTGCATTTAAATATCTTTCATTTATGCTCACAGGCTAGACCCTTTGGGCTTTAACTATTGTGTTTCAAGAGACAGTTTATAGCTAGACTAAGAGAAATCCTTAATACTACAGCAGTTTGAAAACAGCCAGAAGGAAGACACATTAAATTCCCTAATAGATTTTGATTACAATGTCTTTTCATCTAACTTTAACAACCATCTAAACAAATACTGCTCTGTGCTTTCACATTGAAGCATCTATTTTGGTGTAATGCATTTTGAAACAGGGCAAAAACTTTTCCCTGTAGCCTCCAGTCGAGATATGTCTCTTGCATGAAAGCATTTCGTGTACACTGGAAGTGGAAATCTATAATAAAATATAGGAAAGTGAAAGCACTAAATAAGATTTTTCATTCTTATTCAGGACAGAAGCATTAGCTAAGTAGGTTGTTTAATTTTCCTTACTGTTTTCTGAGCACATTAACATGTCTCTATTTTAAATAAGCCAATCCAATGCACACAATTCTGCCCGAACATTTCTAATGTTGCTCCTGCGTAATTGTCTCAAATGGACAAATTTACCATTGCAGATGTTCCTAAATATAAACATATTTGGTTGCATTACATCCCTGCCAGTGATTATAAAATCCTTTTGTCTGTCATTATTGTGAGGCTTCCGTGGGATATAGATGAAGCCATTTTGTGAACATAGTTGGTGTAAAATAAAGTGTACATAAAGTAATAACATGCAGGAGGGTCTCCTCTCTGCACCATGAATGAGTCGCTCCTGCCGTGGGGAGCCGGTGACATGATTGTGATTGGACGAGACACAGAGAATCCAGATCAAAGCAATCTCTAGTGTTTTGGCCCCCAGCGCAGTGTAGAGCAGGCCCACACACACGCACACACACGCACACACATCATCCAGCGCACAGACAACTATGCACTTGCACTAACGCTGAAACACATGCATCCTCTCTACCTTTTCACTCTCACACATGTACACTCACACTTGGTGTCACACGTTTATGCACTCTGCCTCACAAATTCAGGCTCCATCTCTCCTGACACATTCACACATGTACAGCCGACACTCTAATGCACTCAGTGTCTGTGGAGCGTTGATTTGGATGAGTAAGCTGCAAGAGCTGAAGGACACCACCATGTCTTTCCAACGGCCGAGATATTTGAGTTTTGAGAATTAAAATAATTGCTATTAAAAAAACCATCAGTTAGAGCTTTTTTTAATGCTTTAAGGAAAAATCCTTAAATCAAATCATGAGAAAATATTTATTTATTATAGTTTTCCTTTTTAAGATGATGAGTGATCTTGTGTGTAATATTCAAAGCATAATTTCTCATATACATTAATTTCATCCTACAGCAAATGAATATATTTGTCATATGTTGTCTTATGTTTTCTGGGTTGTTTTTTTTTTCATGTTAGGGATAAAGTCACTCTTAAAAATTAGTCATTTTTCATGCAAATTGCATGCATTATCTTGACATAGGATAGCATTTATTGTTTGTTGTGATTTGTGCCTTTTTTCCTCCTATATAATATATCCTTCACAGATTCTTAGTCTCAGTCTTACAGGTTTTTATTTCCTTTTGGTCATATACTAATATCACCATCAACTGTGAATTGGATCACCAGAAGAAAATGGATGGATATTAATATCACAAAAAATATTAACATAATCCATGTAAAGGCAAAAGCAAACAGTCCCCAATTATTTTAGAAAATCATTTATTTTTTTTATCAAAACTATATAAAAGGTTTTCCGCGCTTTTTTCTTCTTCTCATTTTCAGTCTAATCCTTGTACCTGAGACTTTTTTTCTGTGTTATTTCTGTTCACTGAAGCTCTGTCATAAATGGCCTCAATGGAAGGGTGGCAGTCAAGAAGAGAAAAGGCTGAGGTATGCTTTAGGAAAAATCTGTGCCAACAGCACTTATGGAGGGATGAATCCAAATGACAATATGCACAGAGGTCAGAAGAGAGGTACAATAGCGAGTGCCTACAACTACCTATAAAACAAGGTGGAGGTGCTGTCATGGCTTGGATCTAGTGGTGCTGGGGATATTCCTGAAATTGCTGAAATTATAAACACATTTTGATTCGCGTGCAATATCATCGGTAAAGTATCTGATTAGCAACAGTTTCATTTTTCAGCCTGACAGTGCCCTTATTCACTAACAGTGTGTACACACATATGTTTGTGTAAATCATGCACATTTCATGCACAAATCAGTGACTTATCGATATTTTTTTTTTATCCGAACTTGTTTGTATTTTAAGACCAAATGTCTCTGACCACACAAACAAATGATAAAGACCTGGCTGTCTGTCTTAGAAAGTTTAAACACAAGTCTTTAAAATAAATACTATTACTATTAATCATAATACTAACTTTTAGGTAAAAATTCAAAAACAATTCATTTATTAAAACAAAGTATTAATAGTTTATTTTTTATCATCTTAAATTATCTTCTCTTTCATTCTTGGGGTGACCAATCACATGCACCCTGTCTTCCACCGGCGTTTCTGTAAGCTGTTAGTCTTTTTCATACCAACTTTGACACTCCAACTTTTTTTCACTTGAGCCACAGTGAGTGTCTCAGGGTAAACAATATTCAGAACCTCCATTATTTCAGCCAGAGCCTTTCTTTGTTTTCTTTCCTTCTTTTAACCGTCATCACTCCCATGGAAAATATTTGGAAGCTGCATCTTTTCTGGTTTCCTCTTTATACACATTGTTTCAGTTTCTTACATCAAACTGCCAGCTCAGTAAAAACGTGCCTGGGTAGAAAAAAGTACAATGGAAACCATCAGTCATGGATTGGCCTCCCCAGAGCCCAGACATCCAACGTTATTGAAGTATTGTGGGATCATCTTTACAGAGACCAGAACAAAGGGCATTTAACATCCAGAGAAGATCTTTGAATGTTCTTCAGCCAGGCAGGAGAACTATTCCTGAACACATCTTTAGTAATTCCACTAAAATAAATATATGGAAAGATTAAAATACTTCTAGTTCTACAAGAATCATATGGTGCAAAAATGCCATGGTTTAGTCCCAAAGTAATCGATTGTTACAGTTGTGCCTCTGTAGAGCCACTATGCTTGAATAATTGTAATACACATTTAATTACAGTAGACTGAATGTGAAGAACCATATTTTTAAAACTACATTGACTTTTCTTAAACCCAGGCTTTTCATCAGCTGCATCTGTTACGTGAATTGATTTTAGTATGTACTTGTACTTATTTACGATGCACAAGAATGGTAGAAGTTATTTTATTATTATTAAGCCACTTAAAATTTGTCCAGACATCTGTATCATTTTTGTTTCCTATGACTGTTACTGGTGCTACGACTTTTTGCGAGATCCCAGAATTTCCCAGTCATTAAAACATCCATTTATAATTCATAGCATTGTAAATAATGGTGCTACACTAACTAATCAACTCTTTACACACAATAACCTATTTACTGTAATTAATTAAAATGCTTTGAGTCCCCTCAAAAGTGACTCTTTACTCTTTGCATTATTAATTCATTAAAACAAAATTTGAAATAAATGATGTCGTACTTTCTCACCCCTGTTTACTAGTTGATTATTTTTCATGTCTTGCTACCTGCAGTTTTGTCACTACAAGCAGGTGTGATGTCATTGCTTCTCAGATGTCTGGGCTGTCTGAAGAGCTGAAGTAACTCTGAGGTGATGCTGAGGAAATGTGCTGTCTGTGTCACATGATAAAAAGCACATACTTGCTGCAGTTTTAGGTCTCCCGACCGTTTAAAGTTTACATTACAAATACAATTATTGTAGAAATAAATTTAGTGCAATTTGTCATGATCTTATGGAAGCCCGTTTCCGCCACTAAAAAAAAAAGCTAGTATCCATAACTCGAAATTTCGAGTTATTTTCTCGAAGTTTCGAGTTATTATCTCGAAATTTCGAGTTATTATCTCGAAATTTCGAGTTATTATCTCGAAATTTCGAGTTATTATCTCGAAATTTCGAGAAATATAACTCGAAATTTCGAGTTACATTTCTCAAAATTTCGAGTTACATTTCTCAAAATTTCGAGTTAGCTCTGCCAATCAAAAATATACGTGAATGAGGTCGCTTTCTTGTTACCCGGAAGCATATGGTGCAGGACCGCGCACTCAAAAACGGATCCCAACAAATTAAAGTATGTTTGCTGATAGTAACACCATGTGATTCAGCTAATAACAC
>NW_005187436.1:2626524-2700251 GCF_000239375.1 Pundamilia nyererei | reverse complement strand
AATAACTCGAAATTTTGAGTTATGGATCCTTTTTTTTTTTTTTAGTGGCGGAAACGGGCTTCCATATGATCTCACTGTGGTGAACTGCAATAGTTTTGAGTCTGAGCTCATGAGTAATATTCCATGTAAGTGTCATCTTGCCTGCTACACTCTGTGTATGACTGGGACACATTCGTGGCATGCAAACGCAGGTCCCCTCCTCCATATACTTTGTTTATTTCAAAGAGAAACAACAATTTATTGAGGGTTAAAACTTGAATCTAAATGGAAAGATGCAATGTCTTCGATGTGACCTGGCTGGTGACACCAGAGGAGAGCCTGTGCAGTGTGAAGGCAGGTACAGACAGCTTCAGACAGACACACACACACACACACACACACACACACTGCTGAAATAGGAGCAGAGCGTGGTTACAAGCCTCTCAGTCTTATTTCATACTTTCCAGTGGTAACAGTTAAATTGACATTTTCTGTTCCCGACATCCCCGTAAATGGAAGCCTCGGTTAAATTGCTTTCATATGGTTAATCCAAATTAAGCATGGCCACAAAATAAGATATTCCATTTCATTTGGATAGCTGATGATTCCAACAAATCTTTCTTTTCCTTCTCCGTGTGCTCGCAATACGACGGCACTTCTGAATGAATAACTTCAAATCTTGGACGAGACCCAATTTTAGGCAAAAGTGTTTGTAAAAGAAAATCCTCTATATTTGCCATGGCATGAATGCTGATTATAGCAGTATTCAAGTGTTTTAGTGGCTTAGAGAAAGTACATTTCAGTTGGAGAAAGTTGCTTAATTGAACCAGATACTCTATTGTGCAACGCGCACGTTCTTTCTCTAAAACCAACAGAGTAGAAAAGAATGTGTTAAACAGCTGAAAGAATGACAGAATTATCTTCATGTCGTAATTCACGCTGCTCTTTATGCCTGCTGATTTATCTCAGCAGTGGTCGGATACATTTCCTCCTTCATAATCAGTGACGAAGAGGGAATTAGAGCTGCATTCATTAAAACAGTTTCTTTATTCCAGCCTACTGCTGTGTGCTCTGTTTGAGATTGTAAAAACAATGTATAGATATTGCAGACAAAAATGTATAGATATTGTGTAAAATGCTGTAACTGCACTTCCATTCAGCTATTTAAACTTTCCAGTACTGACAGGCTTGCTAGGCTTTATTGGGTGGAAATTTAAATTGTTTAGGTTTCTCTGTAGTGACACACTTTGATCAATTTGCTGAATACTTTATGTCACTAAAGTAAATTCAGTACTGGAAAACTGGATGAAGAAACCAAAGACAAGACAGATTATAGTTCATAGATATTTGGAGTTCCTGTCTTAAGTTAAGTTGTGTTGACAGTTCTGTCTTCAGTCATACAAGGAAGAAGGGGGACCTTTTCTCTCCCCATTACAGAGGGCTTGCACTGGCACATAGGGAGTTCTACAACTACTTTAAAAAAGGGACATGATCTTCAAATTTAAAAGTACTCTCATCCATTTCTCACAGCTTCACTCTTGATTCTCACAGACTTCCACTGATTCATGTGCAATAGTCTTAATAGAGAGCAAGTATATATTTCCTTTTTACCCCGTCTACTGATCTAATATCCTCATCTGTACCCCAGGTATATTTACTGATAAAACTGAGAGGCATTCCTCATAGTACACACAAAACTGCCTCATTCCAGCCATAAAATCTGCCCTGTATGTGCTAACCTTTAGTCAGTTGAAGTGTAGGGTTGAATGAGAATAAGGCAGCAGGGGTAGAGAGGTTTGCTCCTTTGTACAGTGGGCAATGTATGCATCTTTATTGAACAACCTTGTATCGTTGAACTGAGGCATTACACATCACTTTACTGTCCCACTGTCAAAGAGATTTTGTGCAGACAAGTCAAAGAGAAAACCACAGAGGCGGTCTCAGGGTGACTCAGTTTGCAAGTTCAAGTCGGGACACACTTCAGCAGCTGGCTCTACAGGAGCTCTTGTGCAATTATCAACAGCACCAGCAGGGAAAGGGAAGAATGGGTCAGACTTTATATCATCCAATGGGAGCGCACCATAGCCATTTGCAATGTCTGACACTTATAATGAAATATACTTGAAGTTGAACATTGCAGTTGACCAAAAGTCAGGTGCAGTAGCATCAAGTGTAGATGAAAATGTCTGCGAGGGTGCTGTTCAAAATCCCCACAGTGAGTTCCATATATGACAGGGTACTTTGACAAATGGTCTTAACTATCTTGATGTTGTCAGTCAAGTGTATTTGCCTATATTAACTCATTTCGGATCCAGACAATGCAGCACAAACTTTGGAGGATTCTCTCTTATCTAGAGGGTCTGCATTGTAGAGTAACAGCAGCTGAAAGCCATCTGCTGTGGAGGAAGAACTGGCTGCCTTAACAAGTAGGCAAACTGTCAGAGAGGATTAATGCTCTACCTTAAACCTGAGTTAATAATAAATGGGCTGTTTACTTGTTCAAGGGGGAGGCCATAGATAACAGCACTCAAAACCCCTCCTTTTACTGCCAAAAAGATAAATTCTGGTTAAGTGGGGACCTGCCTGCATTGTGGCCTCCAGTTCCCCAATCATTATGAGCAAAACAAGAGTTTTACTCTCACTTACTAATGGAAAAGGTCAGATTGTGCGCATGTGTACACGACATATTAAAGAACCTTTGGGTTACTTTTTTTTTTCCCATTCTCAGTAATTCTCGGGGCCAAACTTCAAAGCGAGCAAGTTCATTAAAAGAATTTTCGTTTTAATGATTGTATTATTCATTGTAGTAAACATCATATAACAGCACGATCGTGATAGAATTGTTACATCTGACCACCAGCACGAAACCCAGAATCGCAAAACCCCCAATGAAGGGCTTCAAAAGAACACTGAAGGCGGCTTTAAAACCGGCGACGTGCATCACCTTCTTAACTGCTGATGCATGCAAGAAAATGTGGGAAAGAAACCCCTGAGAAGGAGTCAAAGAAATGTCTTCTTTCCCCCCTCTCTCCTTCACTCCTAGAGGGCTGCATTAGCCCACGGTGGGGATTTAACTAATGAGCCTAGCTGCTCTCCAATGAGGGCATCCCAAGACAGCCTTTCTCCTACAATTGGTTCCAATGGGTTTTAATGTGCTGGTCGCTGCAAAGCTTCACTCTGTCCAGGACATTATAAGGTAATAAAATAGACACAAAATATATAGCAGATGGGGTTCTTTTTACATTATTTGCTCTTACGACAATTGCTGACCGTAAGATGGATATCATGTCAGTCAGGCAATCCTCACTCACACACCATAAAGTACTGCATACATTAAGCAATCTTTAAAATTACAAAAAAGTGCACTGTGAGAAAGTAAATGTTAAATTAATATTACAAGTACAGTCCTCCTTCTTGGAGCTGCTAGATTCAATGGTGCATAAAGCAAAATTTTATTTCCTAGCCACCAATAATCATACTACACTGAAGCCAAATGAAAAAAAAAATCTTTCAGTGTCTACTTAAAAACGATGAATAGATATTTTTCCAGATGTAATTTTCTACTACCGTGCATGTTGTTGGCAATCTGGGGTTATTGCTGCACTGAGAAGATATTGCAAGTGCAATAATAGATTCTTTTGTCACTCGGGAGCAGAAAAATAGGTTGTAAATGTATCATTGCAGTATAATTATGTTTTAAAAGTAGATATGGAAAGCATGCAATTTCTTATTTATACATCCAGCATAGCAACATTAATCCCGATAAGTGGTTCTGTCCAATTGATTCCAATATTCAGTTCACCCTTAAGCTCTGTTTTAAACCCACTTACAATAATATCTGGCCCTTTAGGTACTAAATCCTCACATAGCTTCACAAATTTTTTGCTACATGTGCTGCTTGACAGGTCATCTTTTGCTGAAAAGAGCTGCCTACAGTGATTGGAAACAAGATGAGTTCATCAAAACAAAAGCAAAAACCTAAAACAAAACCTAAACGATTCTAAAAGACTCCACAGCGCAGGGAAGTGCAATCAGGTAATAATTTTATTGCTTACATGAATAAAGTGCTTTGAAATTAAACAGAAGCATGTTTGGGGTCTGTTGGGGTTGTGGCTATCTGACCGTGGCACTGTCAGGTGTGTTACAGATGGTTGCTTCTTGGTTATTGCACCTGAGCTCAATAAAGGCTTTTGCTCTTTTGTACAAATTAGAAACGTGCTGGTTGTGCTAACAAATAGACAAGCCTATCCTCTACTGGGAAATAGGAAAATGGTAAAAGAGATGTAGTAATTTATTGAAAAATACATGGAAAAGACGCAAGTATGCTTCCATGCCCGTGTTTGAGATCATTGTCACCTTTTCTATTTTCATAATTCCATCAATTCTGATAAGATCACCACTGTCTGAAATGCAGCTAACAACCAGGACACAGCATCCTGTTTACAGATGGCTGTGGAGACTTACAGCTGTGCCTCACTCTTTACCTCATCTATACACATTGAGAATTTGAAGTAGAATTCCCAAATTTGCATTAATCACAGTACAAGACCTGTTGCCACTTATTTTCAGTCCAGTTCTTGGATAATTTGGCATACCTCAGGTTTTTTTTCCCTGTTTCCCTTCCTTAAGAATGGCTTCTTAACAGCCATTCTTCCCTTAAGACCATTTCTGATGAGGCTTCAGCCATCAGTAGATGGATCCACTGAGTTTTCAGCCAATAACTCTCTGGGAATCACCTTGTTGGTGAAAAATACTATTTTATGCCTGTCAGACTGTGTTATCTTTGACATTTTTCACAGATTTACTGAAAGAAATTGGAACAAATAAGATGTTTTTGTGCCAAAAGATGCGATTTATAGGTTCTACCGGTTCTTTGCTACGTTGTCTGTTACGGCACAACACTGGTTCATCCCTTACGTAAGGGGCCTTTTTTATGCTTGAATGATTCAAAGGTCAGTGTTAAGTAACTTAACAAGGTACAAGGATTGGATTGAAAATGAGTGAAAAAGAACAGCCAAAGCCAAATGTCCAAAAAAAATTGTAATGGCCTTCAGAAACCCTGGAGAACTGTTGCTCAAGACCACTTTAAAAATGTGAAGAAAGTCAAGCTCAAAATGAGAGGTGGCTCAAAACTTTTGCACGGTACTGTAAGTTCAGCCTGGATCGAGCAATAAAACCAACCAAGTGCTGTTTATCAAATAGGGATTGGGGATTATCAAATAGTTTCAAAGGCTGGGACAGAAGAGAAGCAATAATGACAGCTGGCATATAACAAATGAGCAAGTGTCATATTATTGCTGGTGTCACATGTCTGCTAATAAACAGCAACGGCAAGTTGTGAATTCGGTTAGGTTGTGAGATTAGTGCCTGAAAGCTATTTGTTGTGATATGATTTTTCTGTCATTGTTAATATCCACATGCTGAAATCCTGAGTGGCATCAGTGCACTCAGCATGCTAGTGGTGACCAGCATATATGGGAGATGTTCTGAATATCTGAACAGGAATACTGACAACAGAACTAAAAATATTTCAGAAACATTATGTTTGACTGCAAATTGAAATGTATGACATCAAACCAAGATGCACTCGTGTTAGGACTGCAGCTGTACACAAAATTCATTGTTTGATATGCAGCGTGGTTTTGGAGTTGATCGCTTACTGACACAGAATATAGGAGAAAAATAAAAACACTTACCATCAATGTAATCCAGGTATGAGGAAATGTTAGCAGGACCTCTGGTTGTTTCTTACAAGCTTATGTAGTGAAATAGTGAGTACCTCCAGCTTCGGACTTGCTTCTAGCAGCAAGATCAACATGTGACCATCAAAGCAAGACAGTTATGAGCATTTTTGCATTAGTTATTCTTCACGCAAAGAGCTGTTAGGACCTTTGTGTTTTGGGGCTTAATCATAATCTGTCCTTTAGAAACTAAGTGATAGTAACTGTAGACTCAGACTCAGACTTTAGTTTCTAAAAGGCTTCTTTTCACCCAAAAAAGGGTAGAAAAGTGTGTTGTCTTAAAAAGTTTTAGTTGTGTGCGTGTCTGTGTGCATGCACATGCAGTTCAACCGAGTCATCACCAAATTCTTATCTAGCCTGTTGCCCTTAAAAAGCCACAAAACTGCAATCCAGCCTTTCTGTCTTTAAGAAAAAATCTTTGAATTTTCTTTGGATATAAAGACTGGAGTCTTGGTGTTTACTTTCAGCACTGCCAAAATATTCCAGGTGAAATCAGTAATTTTGTATTACCATATTTGTACATCCACATACTTAGACTGAGGGAATTTGACATCAAACTAAATGTTTATGGTACCGGGGATGAATATACACCTAAACCCATAATGTTCTATAATTTTCACAAACTATCGCTGTACATGAAATTCCAAGAAAGTTATTTTCACCCAGACATCCTGATAGGACCCATTCATTCACAAGGATCTATTTCAATCTCCTGTCAAATGTGCCAACAAAATCTAATCCTGACTGTGGTGTGCGCAACGATAGGATTCTCTTGCTGGTTCCTGTAAAGTGAACAGCTGACAAAGAGCTTATCATAGAGGATTAACTGGTGCTTTTTCAAGGTGGTTTCTCCACATCTAAATTGTACTTCTTTTTCCCCACATCCCATCAAAGAGCATGGGTGTGGCATGCTACAAATCTCTTTCTGTTTCAAAATTGCCCATGTGATGGGAGTCTTTAGACGAGCCTGATGTGATAACTTGTCTAGAAGCAAGCTACATGAGCATTAATAAGAGTAGTGGGTAGAAGAAAAGTAAGTAATCCATTAAATCTAAGTGAATATGGATCGATCTACTGTATAGTCATCATCGCCAGCATACAGTCATCACAGATGACATTATCTTAGCTGAACAGTTGTGCGGGTGTGTCTCCATGCAAAGATGTCTATTCAGTAGCCCCTGCTTTGTTTGCATGACAACCAATGATAAATAAACCTTAAACACTGACTCACGAACTCAGTCTTACAGCCTGAGTCACTCAGACTTATTTTTTTGGAGGCGATAGCTCAGATAAACCAAACTGAGATGTTTAAGCCACATCTGCAGTAAACTGGAAACAAGGGAATATGATCCCTTTTCCCAAAACTTGTGATTTTCCCAGTGAAGCCAGCAAACGGGCATCTCCTCACTTTTTTCAACTCCTCTCCTATTAGGCATCCAAGGGACACTAATTTGCAACACTGAAACAACGTCGTGAATATCACCCCCAACTGCTAATTCTCAGAGGTCTTTGTGGTAAAATAAATCATTAAGACAGATACTCCTCGGAGATAGTGGTCATATACCTCCGTTGCCAAACTGAATTTGATTTCATTTGCTCTATGCTCTGTCTTTGGCAAATGCAACATAACAAGCTGAGTGATGGTAAACTTAACCTCTTGTTGGCATCATTTGCATAATTCCAAGCTAATTTAAACACCAATGGAATAGCTGGAAAATGGCTGCTTGGTTGGGAATCGGAATATCATAATAAATGATTCATAAGGTGCCATTTGTGTCATTTAAACCCACCAATTTCATGAAGAAGCGGTAAATTTAGTCTCAGTCGCATGCTTATAGGTGAGCCTTCCATCTGCAGCAGATACAATGATGTGCTATATGGAGGATGCTCATTGTGAGGAAACCATTGTTCTACCGCTAATCCTGGCTCAGCTTCCCAACCAACCAGCACTGGAGGCTTAAATGCAGCAGCCCTTTTAATTCTCCACTTTGTTCTGCCGTTGTTGTGCTCCTCTCGTAAATAATACCAACAGGCTCAAGAAACAGGCCCACAATTGAATATGAACCATGTCTGTAGAAATGAATTGTGACTGGCAAATTAAGTTTTTTTTCTTTTCTTCCTTCCCTTGGACTGGCTCTTGTTGTCTGCCAAGAGATGTGCAGTGGCAGAGATATGGCTCTAGTGTCGAAGAGCACATCAAAGACGGGGCCTATGAGAGGTCTGCTTTACCTTTGAACATAGAATAGGATTGGAGGCTGTGCCAGCTCTCTGCAGGCAAGGCTCAGGCTGATCAGAAGCTGCCCAGCGCAGCAAATGCAGCAGCAGTAGGCACAAACACTCGTACTATAGTCAGTTTCAAAGGAGCCCTCTACCCACCACTGATAGCCTACACACAGAGTGAGCGTAAGCTTCGCCACTGAGGGAAACTGAGACTGTATTCCAAAGCACAACACCCTGCAGAGCTTAGGCAGCGTCGCATGGAACAAAGTTACTGATTCAACAGTTTCTTGCATAGTTCCTCCTAAATACTGCATTTCCCACTACACCGAGCCAGCATGAGGAGAAAAAGATAAGTGTACGCTTGAATACGGCCTCTCAGAGGGAGAATGCGAACGCGATTATTCGGAGCAACAAATCACACACGCGCGCGCGCACACCTTTATGTCTACACTGGCCAGTGGGATTTCGATAGCGTAGATAAATTGAGCATGCTCGTCTGACCTGTTCCCAGGGATAGATTCAATTAAAATTAGCTTTATGTTTTCTTTTTTTCCCCCAATCCTTCTGCCACTTCTTTTTGTACAAAATATTAATTACATGAATCGTTTTCACAGTCACTCAGTTAATTGTTCAGCTTTAGAGCATTTCACAGGGCCACAGCTGAAGCCTGGGAGATGAAAACAGGATGGAGATGGCGGGGCGGGGGGTATTTGTGCTCAGGAAAGGGGGAGGGGAATTAATGCTTTTCCACTGTCACTGGACTGTAAAACACAGATGGGAACCTTATCATGTGTTGATGCTCAGCAGAGACAAAACTCTTTACAATAAAAAAAAAAAAAATCAGATTTATTCTTTATCATTGAGAACTAAAAGCACCTATCTTCATTTAACTGCATTTGGCAGTAGAGCAAACTTTACCAGACTCTGTCCCCCTCCTGAAAAAAAGATTTTATTTTCGGCAGCATGATAAAGCCTGCAATCATAGCGGATACTCTTGTCACGTCAGAGCAACATGATTGCTTTAAAATCACTTGGCAAATTATCTCCTGCAAATGTGCGTGGGCAGAAAAGTGTTTATGAGCGCAAACGATTATCAGGTTAAGCAGAAGAAACCCATGAGCTGGCAGTTTGCTTGCTTTGTAATCTCTTCCCCCGTATCTTTGTAATAAATTTAGTGTGGATGCTACTGCTTACCCAAAAAAGGTCAGTTTTCTGGCAGTGGCCCACCAATTAAACAGATAATTATGCAAATGTAGCCTTTACTTAGTCAGCGAGTGGGCAGCAGCAGCATCTAGCGCTTTCTACGGGGCAAAGGCTATCGATGCGCCTGCTCGTTAAGTAGTCTATAGTTAGGCAACATGCTCATGATCTAGCTTCCCTTTCTTTACACACACACATACTTACACACACACGCTTCACCTTTAATTATCGGAAACAGGAAGCTTACAAGCTGAAGTCAATGACCACAGGGAGAAAAAGAGACAGCCCTGCTGACTGTGCATGAATAACACTCGCATGTCACAACACTCTGTGCACTGATGTTTGTTCTTACTCAGGTCAGTTTGTCATTTGCCAACCTCTTCTCATTATTCAGTTAAGTCGGGTTGGAAAAATTAAGCGGACTTGCAAAGTGACAAAAGCACCAAAGTTTCCGTATAAAAGAGGCCTTATTAGTATTTGGATGGATCTCCTTTTTTTGCAAGATGCTTGCCAGACGGAGCAATTCGAGAAGCATAGCGAGCAATTCAAGATGCACACTACAACAAAATGCAAATGGAAGACACAAAGCAGTGTGCTGACAGGATTTCAATACAGGGATTGTTAGCAGTCAGAGAGAGAGAGAGAAAAAGCTGGATGCCCCAGTGCTCTAATCCCACCTGCCTTTCTATGCACTGGGGGGAAGAAACGAAAGCAGCCCCCAGGAAGTTCAATATCTGCTTCTGCTTGACCACATCTCAGCCCCCTCGATGAGAAGCCGCGTCTCCATGGCAAGGTGAAGCAGCATGGCTCGAGGAGTGCCGGATTAGGCCAGGCTCTTCAGGCAGACCTCACAGCACTTCACTGAAACATTCATGAGGTTGCCAGCATGGAGTCACAAAGACAGAATCCAGCGTCTGATCCGTGGGCAGAGCCCCCTGCCTGAACTGGACCCCCAGCTGTTTCTTAACCAGGGTGTGTGTAACAAGCCCTCTCACATAGCCCATCAGCCACTGGCTGCACAGATCTGCTGGGACTCTGGGTGGACTCAGGTTCTGGCCACTAACCAGGCCCCTCCCGGAAGGGTCTGGTAGCCATGCTGAGTAGCTCTTTAAACTGAGAGGACTCACACTCCAGAGGCTGAGGTTAGGGCTTTCCTTTACTACGCATGTGTTTGTTCCTTAGTGACAAACAGAGGGTGGCTTGTGCCTGCAGAAAAGACATGGTGAGGCTGACATGTTTGGATTGGAGAGCAGTCAGGCCTGTCTACATGGTTGCACTGAAGCAACAAGGAGCTGCTATAGAGCTAATACTGACAGGAAAAACTGTTGTGACGGCAAAGAGCAGGATGTTTTCATGCTGTAACTAGGTGCTCATGGATACAGTCAGAATAACAGAAAGGTCACAAACTTTCAGTAACTTGGCAGTCACACTAATTATTACTGGACTTAAAGCCAAAATATTTTCCCAGCTCTTAGAGCATCTGTTATTGCCTTTTTTTCCCCCCAGAAGCACTCCGTCAGTGTCGGTCACTGGAGAACACTTGTTAGACAATTTGTGTGTTCTAAAAGGACTTCCTCAAATTTCCACTGTTTACCTGAGCTTGGTGAAAAATGTAGCCAGATACTTGTCGCTTACAGTAAAATGACTCAGTGTTGCCTCCGCGCCAACAGCCAACTCTAAGTGGACAGCACGGAAAAGGGAGGCTTCGGCTTGATTTTGCATCCATTTGATAAAGGATGCATAAGCATGGGCGCCACAGCTGGTTTCTATAATACAACTTAAAGAAGTGACAAAGGAAACAGCATTGCAGCAGATTAACCTAATTGTGCAATCTGATGATATGAGCCAGTTCACAGCCATGGATCCTCAGGTGCAGGCCTCCTGGCTGTTTCAAAGTCAAGGCTTAAATCTAAAGATGGCCTTTCTTTTACCATCAGGCTCCCTCAGCTTTGCAATGAGATAAGGGTAGCGAAATCATGAGCCTTCATTTGACGCATTTTTATAGACTTGCTTTTATTTTTATATTGCATTACACGTGATGCCTTTTATCACTGTTTGTCTTATTTTTTATCTTTGTTGCTTTGTGTGACCTTAAATTGTGGCTCTCTGTCATCTGTCAGAGAGGTTCATGGTTCATCTGTCACAAAAACATTAAAAAATGTTAATACGTGGATTGTAATTGCAGGTTTGTATAAACTAAACAATTCAAGTTTCTCTAAAAAACTGTTAGAAGGCCTGATGATGAAAAATACTGCTAAAGCTGTAATACACATTGGTAAATCTAATTCTCCAAAATATGTTTTTTAATTAAAAAGTTTTAAAAGTGGCCAACCCACAAATATTTAACTTTCAGAAATATGTTGCTTTATTTAAAAACAGGATGATCAATAATTGGCATATATGAGCATGTGGGTTTGCAAGTGGCCGTGGTGTTGTCTCGTCTCTCATGTCGTTTGAACTGTATAATTCACATACGTAGTGCAGTTACATGAGCATTCCTGACTGGGGCAACATCAGTTTGGGAACCCAATGGCTTTTATCCGATGACTCAACCAGGGGCAACAATAATGTTTTGGGACATTCGGTTAGCAGACAACTGATACGAGGGTCATGAGTCCCGGTTGCATTTGTTGGTCATTGTCTGACAGTGAATGCAGAACCATTTTTACAAGCTATGGTTGAGATTTCATTTCAGCGAACATGTTTCTGTGTGGCTCTGCACAATGACTGTGCTTGCAAGGAACCAATACCCACTCACCCGTGGCTGGTGAGTGCAGTGCACCATGATTCGTGCATGAAGTTTGAATCACTTGCATTTGTTGAAAAATTCTAGTTTTGAGGATATTTCCTATTTTCATTCAGCTACTTGTGGTAATATAAAGCTACAGTCTTCGATAGCACCAGACCCAGTTTTCCTTTAACATAAAAGTTGCGTCTTTTGAATTGTGTTGGCTGAAGTGGTGAAATTTACAAAGGTTTGAACCACTTGAATGAAAACACATGAAAAAACTTAAGTACTGGTTTTTAACTTACCTATGTATAAAGTCATACATTTGGAATAACAGGGATTCCAAGTCAACCAAACATCTCTTGTGGTGTTTAAACAAGACAGAGTCTATTCCCAGTGTCATAGAGCAAGAGGCAGGGTACACCCTGGAAATCAGGACTGCAGTCTATTACGGGGCTTTCGTGGATGGCCTGTTGCAGGAAGGCAAAGTGTCTTGACAGAACTCAGGCAGGCACAGGGAGATCATACAAAGCCCTCACAGAAGGATTTAAACCAGACTGGAAACTGAATCCGGGACCCTCTTGCTGTGAACCGCAGTTTATGGGAATAAAATTAGATCTGCTGGTCCTCCGATTTTAGTGTTTTCCCAAACACAGATGCTCCAAGACCACTGTTGTACTTTGTATCCAGTGAAAACATTTGACAAAGCTTTAATTTCTTTGTAATGTGACTTATACAGTCCCTCTGTGGATAGACTTTAGGTTTTCATTTTGTAACACAGAAAGCCAAACAGTCCCCAGTTAAGTCATTTGAGCAGTGATTAAAAATAATAAAAAAAATAAAATTACTATACTGTTGTTAATAATCAGATCAGAGTTTCAACAGTTTATTCAACAAATTAATGCACTTAAGCATTAAAGTAACCTAAAGGTAGTTTGGAAAATCATTTCACAAAAATGCCCTCAATGGACTGAAGGACATGATGGATTGCATGGCTGAAGGCTGGTGCCTCTAACCAGTATCTGCCAAAACTGTGCAATCCCATAATGTAATTTTAATGTAATTATTTTATTTATAAGATACTGAAACTCAGAAAAAAAAATGGTTAGACGAGTCTAAAATGAAATGTGATTAACATTTTAGCTTGGTGTAGTTTAATTTTCCCCTTTTTTAAAATACACCCTCAAAAACATGATTAGGTTTTTTTTCCACGGTCCAAAGGTGCAGCTTTTACTTTGGAGGCAAATCTGTCTTGTCCATTGCTGCCAGATTCTCAATATTCATAAACACATAGAGTACCATGTACTGGGCCTCAATTATGCCACTGAAATACAAAAATGACAGCACCTCCACTGCCTTGCCTCCACACTGCATGACAATCACAGCACCACAGACATAAAGTTAGGCTGTGTTAATTTGAGCATTACATATCCACAGGCAATCTGCAGAAATACGCCAATTACACAGAGTTTTAAAGTGTCTAATTGAGGCCCTTCAGTCTGAATATGTTATTGCCAGCTCTGATTCAAGAATGAAGACAACATGCTCAGCTGCAACCTGCTGCTTACTCTTCAAGGGATATGTGGTGTTAATAGGATGGATGCTCAGCCTTTGGTTCAGCGTCCTCTTACTGAACCAGCATGCCGCAGGGTGATAATCCTTATTTTGTTGCACTGGCTTATTACAATGCTAGCAGTAAATTTTGCATTTAACCACAGGCCTTAGCCGCTTGATGTGAGAGGAACCCTCCGGAGGGAGTGTCAAGTCTACAGCATATCATAAAACGGCCTATTGTGCTGTTAAGAAAACTTTTTTAAGTTAAAAATTATGCTTGGAAAAACTAAGCATCGTGTTTGAGGAAATACTGCAGAATGTTCTCCTTTTTGACATTAATTATTATACCTGTACTTAAGTTACATTAGGGTTACAAAAAATGACTTGTGAGTGTTAAAACTGTAGGACAGGCAAACACGAAAAGACATGACGCTGTGATGAATGCGAACGATTTCAAGGACTTGGATCAAAACTCTTTTAAATTGGAGTGGTGATGAACTTGGTTTGCCTTTAATTCCACTTTCACCACAAAATGCAAAGCTTTGTCCACAGACTCGTGTACGGGTCACACAGACTTCCACGCTTTCCAACTCCAAAAAAACAGACACCAGACTCTCATTAGGGACCCCATGTTGGAGAACATGAATAATGCAGCACACTTAGAACACTGGCCAGCGTCTGTACATTCACCAGTGTGTTTGATCTTGTCAAGTTTAGCTCACATTTCTGCATTTATTCTGTGGCGTTTAACTAAGCAAGTTCCCCGAATGCACACAAGGGTGTCGCAGGCAGTCACTGGTATTTGATGGGTATAAATATGGGAACGTTTGAAGATTAACCCAAAAGACTAATGCCGCTGTAACACTTGCAACGGGTAGATCAGCTAATGAGAAGCCAGCCCTGGTCTTTGGCATCATAAACATTTTACCAAATGTATTCCAAAGCCCCCTGGAAAAGCAGCTTGAGAGTTCTTCCCCTTATGTACTGTACTTCATCTCATTACTAGAAGGAGTCAAAAACATCAACAGGAACTTTGAAGCTCTGAGCTCTCCTGCGACTCAGAAGGCACAGAGGTGAGAGTGGGCATATGGGAAAAAGAAAAGCATTAAAAATAAAAACTCAAAATAATCCATGTAGTCCACCCACTGAGGTGTTACAAAATAAACAGCAAGTAAATACACACCACAGCTGTTACGAAAAAGGTAACTTTTAAATGATCCTGCTCCGTGTGACTTAGAGTTTAAAGTGCTTAAACGAGTGACTTATATCTTAGCAGCTGCAGAAGCATTAAGGGCAAACATCACTGTAAGCCACCGACAGGAAACAAGCAAAAGAAGAGACAGCCAAAGAAAAAACAACTTAACAGCAGGCAAAACCTACATTTTTAGTGCTGTTTCTTATACATAACCACTTATTTAAATGCTGATCAATAGTTCAATATGTCAAGCCAAAGTAAGAAACCAAAACTGTGATTGAGGAATTATTAAAGTACAAAAAAAAACAACAGACACAATTTCGAGTATATTTCCTGTAGGACAGCTCACTGCATTGTAAAAAAAAAAAAAAAAGGACCCTGGAGAAAGCAGGAAATTGATGGCAGTTAATACCAAACCATCATGTTACAAGCCCACTGATTTGAAAAGAACTGAGCAAAAAAAGAGGGGAAATAGGCATGTCAAGCTTAGCTTTATTGAAGGTCAGAGTAGCCTACTTGCAGTGTGGGCAATCTTCCCCTTAAGTCATTTAGCTTTAATTTCCACATCTGATATCACAAAACGTGCTCCCTATAAGAGGGATAAGCTTAGCATTGGCCAGAGCTAAAAATAATAAGTCTTCGATGTTAAGAGACCAAGGTTTGTTCTCCCAAGTCATTAGCTGAGATAGCCGTTATACTGACTTTTATTCCCTAAGAGGAGCGCAGGAGGAATGGTGCACTGCCCGTTCTTGCCTTCAATGTCATTCCAAAGAGTTTGGTCCATTCTAAATAAAGCAAGATTTTCCAAGAAATGTTATTCAAAAAAGAAAAAAATTACAGGCGTGATCGAGGTCCATTCCCCCCCCTCATTTGGAGCGTGGCTTACTTAGCCACCAAGTCACAACGTATCAAGTCAATTTATTGATGATTATCCAAGTACACTCCCCAATGGATGACAAGCTGTATCATCTGCATAAAGATAAGAGCATCTAGGGAGATACCATCAATTCCCCTGTGAAAGCAAAGATGAGAAACTTCAGGAGAATTACCAAGTGCTCATCGAAGAACTCAATTACAGTAAACAAGAATAGTTAATTTGTTGCCAGCAGATAATCAAACTGGATTAAGCTGATAAAAAGTGATTTTAAGATGCTGTGGCAGGGAATGTAGTGCATGAGCCGAAATGTTTCTAGTTTGATAAGTCAGCCGGCTCCTCCTTAAAGCACATTGGGATATTTGATACACAGTCACTCATCCTGCCCCTTTGACAGCAATGAAGGTAAAAAGTTAGGGGCTATAAAAATGATATACGTGACAACGGCATTTCATCATGTGTTGTACCAGCTCCCAGATACTCGCTGTTAGCTCAGGACCCAGAGGAGCTTCTGTATCTCCATGATAAACTCATCTGGCATGATTTATTAACTAGTGAATCACACTCTGCTCGCTCTCCGTAACGCAGACACACACACGCACGCACACACACGACTCTACAACTTCTCTGGAACAGTAAGCCTTTCCACAGGGACAGTCAAAGTCATTAGCACCTCCAAACTTTCTCCATGCTAATTTTTGCTTTGATTTACTGGGTAGCTCATTTAAAACATAGTTCAGAAACAGACTGCTAATGTTTAAAACTTTCACACCCAATGCAACTTCCTTCCGCAGTCACTTACATGAGAGAGCTCGGTTTAAATTGCGCAAACGTTAATAATGGTTCTTGGAAATGCATCTTTCAAGTTCCATAGCTTAAAACAAGAAAAAAGAAATCACGACTTGTTTCCCTTTCAACTCAGCTGTCGTTCTCAGGATTCAGGGTGTCTCCCCTCATCAGCACGACACTCTGCTCTGGCCAAAATGACCTTGTGGAGGTTAGGCTAAGGCAGCTGTCTTATCACATCGGCCCTACCCCGGTCTCAAGTGGTCCATCGAGTGCTCTGCTGGCACCAGACTGCACAAAGAATGCTGGCATCCTTTCATTCTTTGAGCCTCCATCTGCCATGACTCTGACCAAGGGGCTACTTCTTATTTTAGACCTTCTATTCGCATCCCCGCATCCGTGTCCGCTCATACAGACCCCCACCGGCCCATCACCCCTGTCCCATTTACCCCTCACATCCACTCTTCAAACGTAAAACTTGGGTTCCCAAGGCGGAGCTATGCTGAACTCTATGAAGTAGACTGGAAACATCCGTGTCCTTTCCCAAACTTTGTCAGGTGAAGGATAGTGGTTCTGCTCTAATGGGCAGAGGAGCAGCTTTGCCCTCTCAGTTGCAGCACTTTAAAAGGAAACCCCAGACAGCCAGTACAAAACCAACAATCAGACACACTTATCTCTTTGTAATAAGCACAGTTTATTAACAGTCATTTCACCAACTCATCTATGGGAGAGTCTAGAACAACGTGTCTAAAGCTCCCAGTGAAAATCTCCTTAAAAACCTTTTTCCTTTGTAGCTATGAATGTTTAAAGTTTACTCCTCTGAGTGAAATTTCATTATTTTTGTGATGAATTTTTTAAAATTACATTTCATTTGCCAGTTTCTCATTTTTCTCTAGTCTGGGTTGAAATTTGTACAGGAATTAACCCCCAAAACCCCAAGAATAATCAATTAGTAAACTGTTTTTTCTCCTAAGACCTTTTTTTTTTTTACACAGTTAGCACTTACTTTTTTATATATTGTTAGTTAACAGGTTAACAGGATTCTCTTTTCCCAAGGAATTTGTATAAACTAGTAACATGACACATGTTGCTTATTAGATTATTATCGAATAATTTCTAAAACTGAGACAAAGGAGCGGACTGCATGTACAATTTTCTATTGATTTATTGCCTGTGTACTACACACACTACCATATGGTGTTGGCTGTGTCATAAAATACATCATATTTTCATGATTGCTGCAACTACTTGACACACCAGGCTAGAGACCAGAACATTTGTAATGATGGATGGCCATCATGTTAAAGATATCAAAGTAACCCAAGAAGAAGTACATTCGAAGTGACACCCGTGTATTACCGAGGGGGAATGGTTGCACATAATGGACTTCACATGCAGCTAGAGTGAAATCTGGTGTGCAGCTGACAGCTCTGCGGAGATAGTGAAATTTTACACTACACAGAATGTGCTGTGGCGGATGATGGACTGCAAAGGCGAAATATTTGGTAAATGGCCTCGGTGTGTTTTAAATTCACAGCGCACCTTATTTTACAAGCTTAGCACACATTCCTCCAAAGCAACACTAACATGAGTTTATGTGAAGAAAAAAAAAAAGCTGTAATGATGATCTGACACCTTCTGACATGTGCATGCTTCAACATTGTTGCTTCTTTAACCACCTTGTTGGCTGGGGTGATACACCCAAAATACAGAGCCAAGTCAAGTAGTGAAAGATTGCCAAAGAAATGTCTGGCAAAAAAATCTCTCCTGCTGGATAAATCTCCACGGTAGATAAGTACACCTGAGGCCACTACTGTACCAGAACAGTTGACTTTGACTTCTTTGTGTTTAGAGTCTCACAGGTGGGACTAAATTAACTGTAATCATACCCAACTTCTAAATTACTGCACCTCTTAAAGCACGAGTGACAGGAAAAAACTTGATAGGAGAAGGTGTTCTTCATGTGAGATTAATCCAAAATTATACCCAACAGACCTGCGGGATATCCACAGCTTGCTGCTTGAGTACTAAAATATAGTCCACAAGATGAAAAGTGAAACCACATTTTTCTTTGCCTGTGACCTCCATTTCTTGAACTTTTGGCTTTAAAGCTTTTGTTCCCCGTGTCTCTCAGCTGCACTCTGCTACCGCATTGTCTATTCTCCATCAGATGGAGAAGACGGTAATTCAGTGAATCTGAATTGTTCTGTGTTTCAAGATTACTCCCCAGAGTGTGCATGGTAGCCCCACACCGTTAGTTTGGAATTTAAAGGAGTGCAGATTAATAAATCATAAACCCGAACTCAGCACACCTCAGTCACCTTTTTTGTTGTATCTAACACCCCAATTCCCAGCAGGCTGGGCACAGAAAGGCATGTAAGATCTGTGCCGCTCAGGAGAAGGGAAACAAACAGGTGGTGTAAACCTCGGCGGGCCCGGCATCTCCGCACGAAGCCTCCCTGACTCTGTCCTATCAAAGCAGGATGTGAGACCTTGCTGCAGTTCCCTTGTAGTCCCTTGCTATGCACACTTAGTGGCCTCTGGGAAAAGCGCTCCAGGTGCTCATTGACTTGCATGAAGGCTGACTCTAGTTCTCACGCTGGTACATTCAAAAGACTGATGAGCTGCTATTGATCTCTTGCAGAAGATGCTTTTCTCATGGACAAAGAAGTAATAGCAAGAAAATTATTTTCCAATTATCTTCACTTTTATTCTAGAAAGCATGAAAAAAAATTACAGCAGGAGAAAGGGTTTTTTTTCCCCACTCCCCCCCATCAACTCTTATAAAGTGGAGAAAGCAAACATATCAGACTGATACAAAGTGCACAGAGTTTGGAAAGTAGACTGCTATTACCCATGAGTGCTGAAAGATGCCCAGCGCAAGTCAGATGCCGTTTGCTTTCAAGGACACTTACGATCCCAAGGTACTTGTTGAAGAGGAGGAATATTATTAACCCCAGTGGCACGGCCTTCCATTTCTTTATATTTCACAGGCAGAACCGTCAAACCATTATATTACAACATTTCTTTGAATGGTGAAAGCTAATTTGACTTGGGGAAAATTGTTCTGCGTAAGGTCAAAACAATGCCACAACAATGGCGGAAATGGGGCATTTTAAAAATAACTAGACAGGAGAGAAAACTTCAGAAACACAAGCTGTTCTTTTTTTCTAGGCCAGTGTGCACCAGCTTGCCATGACTAGACATTGTCTAAGTAAAAAAGGGGAAGTAACACACTTTTACTTTAGAGGAAAGCATTGATAGATGAATAACTTGCTTTTAGATTTGTGGCTCCAGACTTAGTTCGGGGAAACTTGATAAAAGACCGTGAAAATGTGAAGATGACTCATTTTTAATTCTTATAAACCAATTTACATTATTAAGCGCTTTAGGGGGAGACAGAACTGTTGGATTAACAGTCAAAATTAGAGTCAATGGCAGCAACACCTTTTCATCTGATTAATAAACTAGACAAGTGCGAAGTGGGCTGCCAATCTTCATTATCCCACAGTGCCAAAATTTAATGCACGTATGTCCTTAGAGTGCTGCTGCCAAGAGGTTAAAATGTAAAGATTGAACTCATAATGGAACTACATTTCTATCTTGAATGTATATGAAAATCATGAATATTGTAAATGAATATTCAAGTGACATATAATTGGAATGACCCATTGACAACTGAATTTTTCTTTTTATAATTTGTGGAAAGTGTGGCACCAAAGAAAAGGTCAGTTACCAGTTGTACAAAAGTCAGGTTGTGTCCAGTAAACTTCATGAAAGATGTTATGTATAGATATTTTCCCCTGAGGGTGATGGTA
Organism: Pundamilia nyererei; assembly: GCF_000239375.1. Classification (NCBI taxonomy): domain Eukaryota; kingdom Metazoa; phylum Chordata; class Actinopteri; order Cichliformes; family Cichlidae; genus Pundamilia; species Pundamilia nyererei. The sequence continues at coordinate 2,680,156 of NW_005187436.1, read as the reverse complement.
ATAGAAAGGTTAGTAGGTCACAGAGAGAAGAAGCACACACAAGCTTTATATGATAACTATCAGGACAACAGAATCAACTGCTTGAATTAATCTTACATTATTGGTAGTAAAACGAGTTTTGATATTTTTATTCCACAAGCGAAATCACTAGTTTTCTGGTGGATATACTGGCTTTAGGATTGAAAGCTGAAGGACTAAAGCCTTAGTCAAGAAGAAATATCTGACATTATAGTTGCAATAATGGTCAGGGGTTCACAAATTTAATTTGGACTAAACTAGCTGCACTAATATCAGTGGAGGTCAAGATCTTTTGCTTGACCAATTAGCTGAATGAACCAATAGACAAACATACATTAGCCGAAGTACCTTTTAAGAAAACTATTTCCCAGACACTTTGCTAGATACATCTATTCAACTGCTCATTTATGCAATTATCTAATTAGCTAATCATTACAATGCATTCAGACAGATACTGATGGTCAAAAAAACTTTCTGGAGTTCAAACCGAGCATCAGAAGTCGACAAAAAGGTGATCTTAGTAACTTTGAATGTGGAGTGGGTGTTGGTGCCCAATGGGACGCTATCTGAGTATTTCAGAAACTGCTGAGGATATTGAGATTATCCCACACAATCATCTCTAGGGTTTACAGAGAATGGTCTGAAAAACTGAAAATTTCCAGAGAGTGGCACTAAGAGGAGAACGGCGGCTTCGAGCTGACAGGCAAGAAACAGTAACTCAAAGCACCACTTATTACAATGAGATTGTGCTGTAAGTGCACAAAATGTCAAAAGTTGAAGCAGATGTTGCACCAGACGCCAGGTGCAGCTAAGAACAGGAAACAATTCACATGGACTCACCAAAATTAAACAACAGAAGTTTGGAAAAGTGTTGCCTGGTTATGATGAGTCTTGATTTCTGCTGCAGCATTCAGATAGTGAGGTCTGAATTTGGTGTAAACAAAATGAAAGCATGGATCCATATTGTCTTGTATCAATAGTTCAGGTGCTGGTGGTATAATGGTATGAGGGAGGGTTTCTTAGTACGCTTTGGGTCCTTTAGTACCAACTGAGCATCATTTAAACAGCACAGCCTACCTGAGTATCGTTGCTGACCATGTCCATACCTTTAAGACCACAGTGTACCCATCTTCTAATGACTGTTATCAGGAGGTTACCACATCATGTCACAAAGCTCAGATCTCAAACTGGTTTCTTGAACATTATTGTGGGTTCATTGTACTCAAATGGCCTCCACGGTCAACAGATCTCAATTCAATACAGCACGCTTGAGATGTAGTGGAACAGGAGATAAGCATGTGCAGCTGTGCAGAAACTGTGTGATGCTATCACGTCAATATGGACCAAAATCTCTGAGGAATTGTTTCCACTGCCTTGCTGTTGGGGATCCAACCTTTTGCAAACATGGTATAGCTAATACACCACTGTATACTGTCAGCCATAAGAAAAACTCGGAGAAACACGTCTCGGAGAATATTGGACCCATCATAAAAGTTGCATAAAGTCTAACATATTGTTTGAACGACAGTCATCTGAGGCTATGTTCATTGACTGCAAGTTTGAACATTAATAAAAATCCAAGGGTGTAGTGTTAAAAAAAAAAAAGAAAAGAAGAAGAAGTGATCTGCCCAGACTTCTGTAACCTCTTCCTCATCCTCCCCCATCTACTGTATGCTTAAGGCTAGGAGTTCAAGGCTGGTAATGTAGACACCAGTTTTTGATGAGAAAGAAGAAAGCAGAGAATTAAAAATGCAGCATCCCGAGCTGTGCTGCTATGGTGTACTCTTAATTTCCCCATCTTTCAGAGGGCTGTACCACGGCAGGGATACTCAGTTAAAATGTTGAGACAAAAAAAAAATTAAAAAATACTGCAAGCAATTCAATAAAATGTCACCATCTGACAAAAGTTACCACTCATTTTATTGGAGCACTATTACTAATTTACTCACCAAACACACATTTTTACCAGCCATTTGGCTCTTTGCCACTGTTCATTTTAGACCAACAGTGAAATGACTGTGCAAGACAGAAATGCCACGGAGCAGTTGTGCTTTTACTCGTGTCTTTTCTGTATAGGACATGGCAGTATGACAATATTCTGTCTAGAATCCTTAGTGACACAAGACTCTGGAGCTCCCCTATAATTAACCCTGGCTGAGCACCAGCCCAGGTAGTGCACAAGTGAAGGCCCACTGAATGCCAGCATGTCTGGCAGACACCATCCATTTCCCAAACCTGGAGATGATCCTGCACAGGAGACACTTTGACACTCTCTACCGCATACACGGTGGACTCAGCAGAGCTTCGGCCAACAAACCCATCTGTGGAGCTCATTATTAGATCACTGCTAAAGAGTCAAACAAGACCCTCCACACTGAATCTCAATTCTGCATGTAGTTTTTAAGCTGTTTATACAATATCACTATTCCATCAGCTCAATAGGGCTATGATTTTTTCCTAATTATTTTCCCTCATTCCTTTGTTTATATTGGAAAGACGTCATGCTACAGCAGGTTTGCTAAACTGATCAGGTTAGCAAACCTGGAAGGCTGTTAATTTTGTTCATATGGTAATGAGTAAGTATAAATAGGCTCACTGCAGATTAACATTAATATGTTAATATTCATAGCTATCTGCGCCCCTACTACACATGCTATATGAAACTTATGGTATTTGAAATCTTTCCACAGCATCGAGAAGAGCTGAGCTTTATTGTGCATCAGCATTTCTTAAAATGGCCCATAAGAGTTCTAACGTTCTCTGTATCGTCTCCGTCGCTGGATAAAGCGAATCCATAAGCTCCTCATTGTTTGCAGTTTGACCAGGTGCTTGGCACATAAAACCCCTACATTCATCTGCCAAAAACTGCTGGCTTGCACACTAGACTTCAAACATCCCTCTTGGTCACAGCTCCGAAAATAATTTTTCAAGAAACTCGGCTCCACTTAGAAACACAAACAGTTTTTATTGAGGTACTTAAACAAATATTTATATCAACGGCAAATAGGGTGTAATCTTTTTTTAAAACAATAAAAGAAAGGCAGCAGTTTTATTTGCTGCCTTGCAGTTAACCAGAAACTGGGGTTAAACAGGTTTCCTACAAAGAAAAGAAATCAATTGGCTGCAAAATAAGTATTAAAGAAACAGGAGTTTTTCTATTAGATTAACTAGAATGCATTTTAGCGTAACCACACATTCCCTTACCTTTTTGTTTCTGACGGCTCTTCTGGTTCCAAATGATTGAAGTGTTAATTTTATGCAACTCTTTATCGTCTTAACTTGCTTCTCATTTTACATATCCAGAAGTGACGAGGTTACTTATATAGGGTGTACCGCACACCTATTGAATGAGAAATGGCTATTTTCATAACCACAAAAGCTTCTTATCCACTAAATTGGCTAAGAAGGTCCGTTTTTTGTTACTAGACTTATCCAAAGCACACTTAAAGTAATTAAACATCAGTAAATCTTAAATTTCAAAGCATTTTCCTAATAATGGGCAAGGAATGAAAGGACCTCATGACATCTAAAAGCCTTGATGGATTCCAGTCACCTTGACATGTTTAGCCAACTTGTTCTGATTCTTTCATTTGAAACAATCAAATAGTCATAGAAAATAACCTATGATATAGCAAGCTGCTCACAATGTTTCATTTAAACTCTAAATGCATAAAAGACTCCACAAATAACATCACTTGATACCAGGAACCAAAAAAGTCGTTTTGACCTCCCGCCTTCATTGTAATTTCATGACAGTTTCATTTTAAATTCTTTCTTCCCGACTTCCTACCAAATTGCAGTTCACAGGCGGACAAAAAAGGGATTCTCCGAGTTGTTACTAAACAGTCAAACGCCAGCAATGCTGCTTGTTAAGCTTCAACATGTTCAGCAAATCCAGCTGGCAGACCATCATTACACAAAATCAGACTCACTCCCTCTCCAAAAGTGTTCCTGATATCTAAGTAACAATAAAGAAATAGCTGAAACGTGAAATGTAAGCCATTAGGAGAAATAAGATATATGAGAGATTGCATCTGATTTTCTTTAAAGTTCGAATGTAATTTCACTTTCCATTAAATTCAGGGTGGTGGGAATTATTTTGCGGAATAGATGATTGAACCTGGGCTGTCGTTAGGGTTCAAACAATATCCAAGAGTGTGACACGGGTTGAAACCGCCCAGTGCTCCGCAAATCAGCTGGGCACAAAATACCCTTCTGTTCCCACTGTCACCTCCTGGTACCTTCACGCTTTGTGGATATTTCACGGAGGGAGGGGCGGGGAGAAGAGAGCCAGAAACCAGGGGCTGAGGGCCGAGGAGCCTGGATAAATTAGCCAAACCACTTAGGTGATTTCAACTAAAATTAGCAGTGCTGCCTGTGGGCTCCATCAATTCTGAACTTGCTCAAACTCTGACAAGCATGGGGGAACTTTTTCCCCCCGGCCCTCTATCTAGGAGCCCCCTCTGTCTGGCTCCCTCTCTCTCTCTCTTTCCTCCTTCCACTCCATCCTCTCCTTTCTCGCCACATTTTTACAACACATAGCTCCAATTAAGGCTCTCATCCTCTTTCTTCAGTTCTTACCTCATTCATATCACAGGCATCGCTGCTGTTTCAATTTTGGAAAATATTCCAGGGCGATAAAAACCCCCAAAACATAATAATAATAACTGAGACTTCCAAGGTTGATGAGACACTATAAACCTTTTTTGTCTCTCCCCCCAGTTTTCAAAGCACAAACAAGTGGTATTTACACAAATGCACAAACATGTGCTGTGATTCATCTTCAAGGTTTACAATCAGGATCTAGCTCCATAGACTGATGAATAATAATGTGGTAGCTGAGAAACCACGGGATTGATCTGAATACAGGGGAAACACAATGAGATGAAATTTCAAAGGGCTCCTTTGGAAAAGTTGTATGCTGGCAACACGGCTACAGAGACTTCTACTTTTGAAACATGCAGCACATGTCCTAAGTATATCATTTGACAGAGTAGGGTAATAAAATGAAAGAATAATGTAACAAGCTCTCCGCTCTAAATCGACACCTGATTCATTATAACGCTCACTATTTTTGATTGATTTTTTCATCTTGGCCAAAGTGTGAGCTTTGACACACCACATCACCCGTTATTATTCTTATGTGCACATATGTATACCTAATGAGAATGTAGGCAGACTGTTCTGTTTTGTTCTTTCTTTACAAACAGCACAGGTCCTTGTAAGTGTTTCGGACTTAAAGCCTTTATGAGTTTGTGTATGTCTGATACCAACCTCCCTTATTTTATTTACTTGTTTAAAATAAGTCATCTTTCTACTCAAAATGATAAACACTGAAATAAAAAAACATTTTTGATTCAAAATCTGTGAAAAGCAGCGGAGTAAATCGTGCCACATTCCAAACAACTTAATGTGAAGAAACATGTTGCTTTTCTGAAAGCAACAGTGAATGATGACTAATTTTCATCAACAACAGGGGTGAAATCCTCCATCCATGTGTGTTTACAAAATTAACTGCACATTTTAAGGTGCTCTTTATTAGCACAATTAATTGCTCACTGTAGTCGAAGCTGCAGGGTTCAACTGCCTTTCACTGCTAATCAGACAGCAAGTCATCAGCACCCGGACAGCTTGCATGCTAAAACCGGAGCACGGGAGCATGAAAAACCCAAACATGTGTATGTGCACACAAATTAAACAAAATGACAATATTTAAAATGATACTGCTATGACTCACTCAGACGTTCAGTCAAACATATAAACATGAATAAAGTCGGGGACTGCCCGATCCCACAGAGGAAAGGCTGGTGCAGACAAAGACATTTACTAGGAAAAAATAATGCTCGGCTTAAGCAGCCAAGCAGACTAAATTGACCTATTCCTTAATCGCTTTTAATGAAGACAATGTGAGCCCTGAGTGCCGCTGGGACCCCAAACACTGGCGCTGCCTGCGTGCACTGCCGCAAACTGGCTGCCATACAAACAAAGCTGAGCAGCTGATTTTTAATTTTAAATTGTGAATTCCAAATCATTTCTCCCAGAGATTACCTTTCCCCCAGCAGACTTTCTCTAATTTGTTCAATTAATGGGAATAGTGTTCCAATTAAAATGTCATGTCCAAATGAATTTAATTTGAGATGAAACTGCCTGCGACAACTGGTTGGTGAGAGATCTCTGACAAAGGAAACGAATGAAGCTGTTATAATAATATCAATCCATCCTTTTTAGATGTTATCATTTTCATAATCAGACTTCTTTTGTGTGTGTATATATATATATGCTATATTTTAAGCTGTAAAAATGCCCAACCCTGTTTCATTAATGATAAAAAAAAGCAAATGCACAATTTACTTTTTCACAGTATGTTTGAACTTGACTGGTTCTCGTCACCACATTCATCCTGTTTCATTATACTCTGTTGTTTAAGCTGCAACTAAGAGGCAGCTCAGAGACACCACTGAGACAAAGAGGTCAGATCAAATTAAAACTATTTGATCACGCCACTGTACAACATCCCAGCCAGCTGCCCTTTCTTGCCATTATGCACCTACTAACATCAGTTACTTCTTCATAGATAATATGTGTGGCCTGATGTAGCTGCATCATTATATGCAGGGTTACAACAAGAAGCTTAAATTTATTTAAAGCAAACCCGGAGCGAGACCGAAGAGAGCAGGCCACTACACGAGGATAAAAGCAAAGTGGTCGACTTTTCTTTTTTTTTAGCTTCCCCTGTGAAATAACTTATTTGCTCACATGTTCATTTTGCCTCAACCTCCATTTTCTACTGGGCCAGGACTGGTAAAAATGTATGCAGACAAATGTTCACATCTCTTTTGGGAATGTCTAGCGGAGGACATTTCAGTGGGAATATGCGAACATTCTTTATTCGGCATAACAGCTCCTGCAAACCTATTGTTTTGAGTTGACAAGGTGCTCCACGAAACCATGTCAGCTCTTATATCAAATTCACCATTCTGACCTTCGCCCTAGTTTCAAGTGGGGGGAAAAAAAGAGTCCACGTGAAAACAGAGTGGGAGAGGGCTGGAGAGAGTAAAGACAAGAGAAGTTAAAGAAAGGAGATTTCCAAGGACGACTAACTTTTTAATGGAGTCTCCAGAAGCTGGAGACTGGTACAGTAGTGTAGAGGAGGGCAACAGGAACAACAGCTCCCTCTGGGGTGAGAAGACTGGTCAAGGGTATCAGCAGGATATGTAACCAACTAACTGGCAGATTGACTGATGCAAGCGAAGCATCAAAACAACATATCCAGGCAATCAACTTCTTTGTTAATACAAGGATGGACCACTATACATGAGCAGACTATTGGCAAATAACATGGCATTTACCACTAGTGGATGGTGTTTATCTGCTTTGTTACATTCATTTTGGCAACTTGTATAATAAAGAGCAGAAACAAAAAAAAAAAAGAAATCACACACAAATTAGTCTCGGCCAAGAAATCACAGTCAGTGCATCGATTATTACAGTCCTTTTTCAGAGGCTGAGCAGTAGAAATATATTTTCTTAAATAAAGCACAAACAAGTGGGGTTTTGTTGAGAGCAAGAATGTATTTTGGCAATTCAGTGCATAAATTGATACACAGCAAGCGATATATTAAAAGAAGCTTTAGAGCATTAATGAAGTGCAACTTTCAGCAGGGGCTCCAAATCATGTTTTAATGTCTATGACACTTTCTATACTCACTCGTTTAATTTGCATGTAACAATTCTAACAGAGGGGACACAGACAAAAAAAATTAAACAGACAAATCTCCTTTGTCTTTTGTTATTTCTAGCCCAACAAAGTGCTGTAAATGTCACTACTGCAACACTTTCTCCATATGCCTCCAGACATCATCAAAAGACTATTTTTACTTTTTATTGGTAAATCGTCAACTTTTATTTGAAAGTAAAACAAATGACAGACGTTTCAGCCCCTTGGCGCACCATCATGTGGGCAGGACAGCAAAGCCAGGCTGCCTGACGAATGCCCGGCCAAGGCAAGCTGGAGGGAAGTAAAAGACACTCCTCCTCAAACGGGCCCGTCAGCTTTCAAAGAAGCAGCCATTAGCGAGTGCTCATCAAGCGAGAGCAAGGGCCCGTCCATTCCCCCGGAGAAGCGGAGCAAACGGCAGGCCACAATGCCACTATGCGAGGAGGGAGGCGGAGGACTGCGGAGATGAGCCCTGGACCCAGTGGTGTTTCCGAGCGGAGTCAAGCCGCACGTCCCCGGAACGCTCAATTCCCAGCCCAACTGTCACGGCTGGCACTCGATTCAGCCCCTTCAAGCACATAATCTGTGCTCGTATGGCTGTTAAACACCACACTCTCCGGTCCTTCACTCATTTTGTGCCATGGTATTGTTGTGTCTGCCGTCTTTCTATTATTGAGCCATTAAAGGATTTGGATGGAAAGTCGTTTCTCAGCATATGGTATCTTGATCAGCGACAAGGCAATAAGATAGCAAGAGACAATAAATTCCTTGTATATTCAGAAATTGATAGTTACTTATACTGGGGCGATTAAGGAAATGTTATATATATATACATATATACATAAACGTACACGTGTATGTCTGTGTGTATATGCTTTGTAGCACAAAAACTTATACAGTCACTGGGTCCTTGCTTCATGCAGTGAGAAGCAGTGCGCGGTGCTATCGCCGGGAACAGATGAGAGAGCCGACTGATTCGTGCAAGTTGGGGGGAGAATCACTGCATTAATCTCAGCGAACACTGTGGGGTCTAAGGTGGCACGGCGCCATGCCGGAGATTCCCACTTACAGCTATCTCTCCCGATGACAGAGCGATAATGTCACCTGGGTCCAGGTGAGCGAAAAATGGCAGCCTGCTTGATGCTCAGCCGGCTGCTTTAATTGGCTAAAACAAAGTAATTTGAGAGCAGTATGGGGGGGCACGAGAGGGTAAACGATGGGACAGAAGGTCATTGCTTCTCTTTCACTCTGCTGTGTGCCATCCACCAACACTCCCAGCATGTGCTACAGTTAATATTGAGATCTATTATACAGAAGGCTTTCACCATCTGCTTTATACACCGAGAACCTGTGCAACACACATTGTTATTGATTTTTTTTTTTTTATGGGATTTTGTTTTCCTACACTGTATGTCTTCTTGAAGATGTAGCTTACTTTGATTCAAAGGGATGATAAGACATTCAAATATTACAGATGTTTGGTAAATTACAACAAATGATGTAACAACATCAAAAAAGCTGTCAGTAAGGCATCCATCACAATTATCCCCGAGCCTATGGCGGTGTTTTTGAGTTGCTTGTTTAGTCTGGAAAGCTCTATACAAGCTTCTAGGTTATCTTTATTGCAAATAACGATACCTTGCAACAGGAGTTCACTTAGTATTGGAATACAAAATCACAGCATCAACAATAAATCACAAAAAAAATGATGCGCGAAATGGAAAATTCATACCAAAATAAGCAAACTCCCTCTCTGGGTAGTGTGACAAGTGCAGCCAGAGTGCTATTTGCTGTTAAGTCAATAGCACATGAGAAAAAGACAAGGAGTTTTTTAGTTTTATAACCAGCTGTCCTAAAGCGACAATGTGAGGGTAACAGCTCAAGCACCCTATGATGTGGATTCTTCACACAAACCAATTTGGCACTAACCCTTGTGAGGTGCTGCCTGTTACACCTGGCCAGACTTCTTTCTGATCTGGCAAACAGATGAAATCAAACTTCCATTAAAGAGAGTTGGCATTTCAGTAGACATGTTTTACAAGTACATTTTCCTCAGGAAAATACATATTTGCTGGCATCAAGACCAACGCCCAATTTTTAGTGCTCGGCTTTAAAAATATCAACACCCGGAGGTGGTTTTCCAAAAATCGTTATCACGTTTTTAACATGTTTCTATGAAAGAAAGAATCACCACACCATCCAACACATCACATGATCTCATCACCTTCAAGAAGGCTGACAATTATAGTATCGTTTCCTCAACTACTAATTATTTTATAGTATTTTGATTTGTTGAGGCAAGTTCCCGTGTAAAAAGTATAAATGTTTCAAACCTGAGCAGACAAAGCAACAACGAAACAATAGAAACAAAGAACAATAGAATAAAAAGCTGATGTGCTGCAGACATAGATAACCACGTGTGTACAGAGCATTTCATTAACACCTGTGTATCTATGCGCATGTGTGCATTTGGCCATGTGTGTCTCCGAGCGTGCATTCAAGCATGTGGGTTGTTTGACTGCATCGGGATACGTGATGCACCTGTGTTGAACAAATGACCTCCCGTGCCTGTGTGGGTTTCTCCCAGGTGTGGCTGATGCATGGATCATGTGTTGCAGAGTGCTCTGGGCCACATTGGCTCAATTGTCATGGGATCATCTCTGAATGTGGCCATGAATTTGCATTGAGCGAAGGAACGGTTCACCTCCTCGGCGCAGCCTTCGATGCATCTGAGGCGCAGGGGAGGAGCGCGCTAGACCAGCCCCCTGCAGGCAGAATCAGGTGTTATCTGTCTGACTGGGGACACCACCATCAATCTCTCCTGTCCACTTTCCTTTGCGCCGAATCAAGTCAGCACAGTGTAGTGCATCTGCGTTGACGACATGCAGACAAGATAAGCGATCGACCGTGTCAAAACTTTGCCGTGTTTGTGTGATTTGTTAAAGGAGTGGAGATAATCGTTTAATCATTACAACCAGTTTAGCTTTTAAACCTTCAAAAGATATTGGGATAAACATGTGATGCATGAATACAAGCGCCAACAAGGTTTAAATTTAAAAAGGCAAATTCAGCACTTGTCCTTTCATCCTTTCATTTACTGCGAGCTTTCGCAATGAATGCGGCTTAAAGTGACCACCTCACATGCTTGGGAAAATACAAAAATCACACTTAGTGTAATTGGTTCAGCTTTTATGAAACCTTTTAGACACTTGTTTCAAAATCCATCCTCTATTTATTCTCCTCCAGTACTGCTCCTACTTTTCATATCAACACAAAACAAAATATTTCCTCTTACTGCTGCACAGGGACACAAAGGGCACCTAAAAGACTCAAAACACTTGATCTGCCATCTTGTACCGTGAACTGTCTAACTATCTAAAAAATTAACCCAACACATGTCTGATACTTGTATCTGGACAGCCTCTTTTTTTCACATTAGTCACAAGCCGGCTTCACTGGTGCTCAATCAAAAATACAGTTACACCTTTAAATGACACATACTGGCAAAATGGCATCGCCCAGCATGTGGCTCTTTTCGCTTATGACCTAGGAGATGAAGAATTCATCTGAAGATTTGACCCATTACTATTAAAAGCACAGTTAAGTTTGGCCCCGAGCTTTACTAAAGATCTTAAAGCTCCCTGGTAGCTAAAACCACAGCCTCAAATTCTCCTTGTATCTGGTGGAAATATTTGCTTATATCTGCTTGAGGATCTTGCACTGGAGAAAAAAAAAATTTCTTGACAGCAAATAATGAAAGCTTTAAAGTCAAAATAGCAAGCGCAATTTCTTGTAATCAATTCCTATGACGAGCCTGAGCGTGCCGGGGGCCACTAAGCAGTAGGGAGTTTGAAAAGCCCAGGGAGAATCATAAAATCAACCAAAAGACGCCGGAGAGAGCAGAAGAGGAAAAGGGAGGTGAAAAACCTCTGTTGACACCTGGTCTGTATGATAATTTGATCTGTGTATGATGGCTCAGAGTTTGAAAGGCACTTTGTCCAATTAGAAGTGTGCAGAAAATTTCCACCTGCCCCTGACAGAGATGAAGTGGCTCTTTCAGAAGACACTGTGGCACTGAGCCAGCAAAGAGAGCCCAAACACCGCAAGTGGAGCAAGCAGAAATTAATGAGCATCACAAGCCACACTTGTTTAATGCAAGATGACATTGAATGAATATTCCCTCGGACTATTTCACAGTATATTTTCAATTTCACAAACAAACTTGCAACCTCCCCCCCCAAAAAAAGCTGAACTTATTATTGTTCTTGAAGAGACGGCAAGCTAAACAAAAAGTTTTGTGTCAACAACAGCTCAAAAAATCTTTTAAAGAATTAGATTTGGACATTTTTATACCTGGAACTTTCTCGAAGCGCTGTCTCCAATACAGCTCTAATCCAAATAGCTCTTTGAAATAAGCATTCAACCAAAAAGGAAGGAAGAAAGTTCAAAGTTAAGACGGAAAAAAAAAACAGTTTTGTACATTAACATAACTTGAAAGCAACTGAAATAGTTATGCCATAGGACAATCTCAAGTTCTCGATAAGTTCACTGCGCGCAGCGAACGTCTGCAGGGTCTGCCACTACCAACCTCAACCCAAAGTTTTCATCTTCCTATTTCTGTACGTCTATTTCGGTCTGTCACATAAAAATAGGCTTTTAACAACCCAGCACGGCGTTAATTATTGCCTCTTAAGCACTGCATTACTAAAATAAAGCTGCAAATATTGATTGATCAGACAGATGATATTTGTCAGTGAATAAGTGATTGGAGAATCATACATAGTGAAGTCTGTCTTTCAATCACTGTCGGAAAGCAGCACTCCAGTATTGCTGCACTGATTGAGCCCCATCGTGCCACAGTCTGTCTTAGCACGCCTCCTAAAGCAATCAATTCACAGACGCGCACACACACAAGAACCAAATATTCATTAGTAAGTTATTCATATTCAAAAGCTGCCTTTCAAAAGTAACAAAAGAGCAGAATTGTGTTTGACAGGCACGTTGCAGTGTTTCTGTGACATACTGTGTGAGGCAAGAACAATTGTGATCATCTCCTATTATTTTATGAGTAGCGAATTGTGTTCATTACTGTTGTCTGTCAGGTGGCGAAATCTGTATGAACAAATGTTATAGCTTTTTTTTCCTTTCACAATAAGAAACATATACAAAAGACCTCTTTAATATTACACATATTTTACAATTAGTGAGTTAATTGTTTGGACAACACAACAACTAATATGAGCTGTTTCAATAAGACCAAGCTAATAGTTTCACACTACTGCTTGATTTGATATGATTAACACTTGTGGGTATTGTTTAACTACTCCAGCCCCATTGGCCCCGAGTAGCGGGCACGAAAAAAAAAAGAGAGAGAAAAAGACAGAGATGGGCCGCGATGTTAATAATTAGTTAGTTCTGCGTTCAAAAAAATTCTGTCCAACCTCACCAGATTATAATCAAAGGCTGAAAATAGTAGCTGATTGTAATCGGCACTCAGAAGTCACCAGGGGTGTTTGAAGAGCCCGTCAAGCCTGCAAGTGGAGCTAATTCGATTAAGTGGTGGCAGTACCTGGAGGGGACGGATCTGTATCTCTCCCTTTTTTATTTATGAGATTAAGTTGGGCTTGTTATTCCAATATAAATAATCAAGCCAACAGAAATGACACTGATTTTCAAGTTGTTTTATCTCCCACGTCTCCAAAAGTTTTCTGTTTATTTCAGGTGACAAATAAACTTTGGGAAGTAATGACACGGCACTAATAATGTAACGAAATTAGCAGTGGAGGATGTTATATGAGTGCTTTACCTCCTGCAGCACTGGGATTTTGTGTGACAGAACCACAGAAAAGCAATGTTGTTACTATAACAAAATATTTTGGTCTTCTTTTTCTTTAAAAATTGAATCTGTAAAAACGGAAAAAACACTTTGCATGTAGTGCAATAATGGCGCACAGACTCGTAAAAACACATTGTTCTGAGTGAAGGTTTAACAACTCCTGAGACCACCTTCTCTCGTCTACACTATTCTGTTAGATGTAATACATGGTGAGAATGCGTAAGTGCAGACATTGTTAAATTACATTATTACTCTAAGCATAGGAGAAAGCAAATGGATTATTCTGCCTTGTTATAGTCCGTTGCTGCTGCTCTTCATCTGTGCTAGAAAGGCAGCAATATGCAACAGATATTTCCATTTTTATCTTAGTCCGACATCATACGCGACAGAATCCTTAAAGCAAGGCTGCAGTGAATTTAGCCTTCAGAAAGAAAGATAAATGACAGCCAAGAAGCTCTTGAGTTGTGCTGTTTGAATAAAATGCTTTAGATTTCTTCTCGTTTTAAAGCAGACATGTGCACATAATGTCCATAGCTGGCCGATCAGAGTGCACACACAGGTAAAGGATTTGTGATTTGAATTAAATAATAAAAGACTTCTCTGAATGTCACGCAGGGCGTGGTGCAGTCTGGCAGGTGTTTTGCAGGAGTTTTGTTAAGAAGTGAAAAGAATGATGGTTTGAAAGATAAAACGGTCAAAGTTTCTGAGTGTAAAAAATTTACATGCAAAGGGCTTACCTACCTGCTTGGGAGCTTTTCACCATCCACAATGATGGAGATGTGAAAGCCTTGGCCATAGATGTGACATAAGAATCCCCCCAGAGTGAGATTTTAGACCCCTCTCACCACATCTTTCCCTCTAGTCCTCTTCTAAGGGGCCCTTTTCATATCGCAGAGCCACAGAGAGGCATGGAGCCAAGCAGCACAAGTACTTAGGTCACAGTGTACCACATTAAAATTAGACTCCTTTAACGCCCTCCAATAATGCATCTGGAGTATTTCCGGTCATAACTATTCAAAATTTTCTATCTAAGATACAAACTTCAGTAAATGGGCCATAGATCTGAGCTATCATTCACCACTGGAGATTTCACATCAAATCTGGTGTCTGTCACCAGTTGAAATTTCCTCGCCAGCCCCAGTTAAGTCACTAGTGATTCAAACTCAAAAATAAGCTGTCCCACAAGAATAAAACTTTCATAGATGGTCTAGGTTAAGTTTTTAAACTTATTTTAATTAATATTGCCTGTTAAAGGCTGGCAGTGAATTACCTATAGTGTAAGCCTAAAATAAATATAAGTTCTAACTTAAATTATGCAAAAAATGCAAATTAAATATACATATGAAATGCATTTATGTCAACAAAAGTAAATGATATACATAAATGCATTTTCAAGCCAAATGCACTTTAGTTTATATGGACAATTGTGAGTGAAATGCACAGGTCAAGCAAAAATCTGCTATTTTGCAAATGGCAAATACTGTGGTGCATGCTTCAGTTCATTTAACAATGACTTAATATGTGTTATGCATAAAATTTTAAAGTGTTAAATGAACAGAGAATATTGGATTTTCATTTGACAAACAGAGCTAAACAATGAAAAACAAGCAAATTTCTTTAACCAATGTCTAGAGTCTTTTCACAAGTTTAGTTTAATTTTAATCAAACGAAACTTAATTTACTACCTTTAATGTATCTGTAACTATGCATCTCTGAGACTTGAGAGACTTTTTTATGTCATATTTACAGGTCAGACCAATCGAGTATTTGCTGAAATAGAATTAAACTCTAGAGCTGTTTCACATGTCTTGTTACATAAAGAAATCAAAGGTCCCTGCCAAATCCAATAGTTTAGCAAATCGAGTGGTGTTACCAAACACCATATCATGAACAGCTGTGTCTGTGTTTCAGTTTTTTCCTGGAATTGCACAAGATGTTAAAAGAAAATCAGTCATGCTTCCACTTGGAGCAGCATTCTTTTTTACCTCACAGTATTTGTATACAGCTTCCCTCTGTTCTGTATGATGCTTTTTTATACCAGCTCTTCCAAGTCTGCACGAAAGAGTGCTTGTCCTTCTTCAACACTGAGACGATATTTGCTGTCCCTCTTGTACAGTACCCTACATCTGTTGTATGCATTAAAGTTGGGGTCTAGCTTTACACACTGATGTTGACAATAACCATAATGTGCAAATAATAAAATATTTATGTCAGGATTAATCCAAATCCAAATTGGCTCTGGCTCTGGTTTTCTAATCGCCTGCGCCTGTGTTTTGGCATTAAAAAAAGTACTGTCTGTATATACAAAGACAACATGGTGATAAGATTGCATGCAAGAAGTGGAAAAGGTTTTTATGACTGACCCTGTTGCATACGCTTGTGTTGACCCTGCAGAAAAGCCCTTTCATTTTGCATACACTACAGCTGCATGCAAAGCAAACTGACGATAAAGTTTGGTTTGATTTGATGTGTATTACTGGGATTTCCCTTCTGAAGGCACAAAATATAGAAAGGAGAATATTTAAATCACCTGTGCAAACTGATTAACTGTTTGTGACATGCAGTTTGCTGCTAATTGTGTTGATATTTAATGCAGAAAAAAAGCATGGTTTTTTTGTGCTTTTTGTGCCTGTGTTCAGAAACCAAACTTTTGTTAATGACCCATAAAACTAACCACACCTATGAGTACCATTTGGGGATTGTACTACTAACAAAGTAGGCTATTGTCAAGTTGTGAAAATGTTTAAACATACATTGTCCAAACACACAGTATTATGACTTGATTTGCTTTTGAACATATGTGCTTTTTAGGTATCACATTTAGTTGGAGGTAACTTAAGCCAGCTCTAGGTTAGGCCGACCGTCCCTGTGAAAGAATGAATTCATCAAACACAGGGGCTGGAGGAAAATTTTGTTTGCTGTGAAGCAGTGTTGCTTCATCAGGGCAAGCAAGGTAAGCAGAGCTTGTCCAGTGAACTAACACCAACTAAAATATACCAGTGTGAAAGCGATCTGTCTCCTTGCATTTCACAGTATTATGTCATAAAACTGCTCACTTGTTTGCATCCATCCTCTAATTTCCTACCATCTTGCGGCCACAGTTGGATATTGTCTCTGGAAGCAGGCTTTATTCTGCTTGACTCTGGAATCTATACGGGGCCAGCATTATGATGGAAATGCCCTTTCGCAAAGCTTAGCTGGCAAGCTGAGAGACAATCGGTTTTTCTGGTACTTTGCATGTCCACAAACTGCTGGGCTTTGGTGGGAAACTCAGAGGTATGCTAGAAAAGCTGACTCTGCTTTTACTACTCTAAGATCAGTTACAGACTACATGTTATGTGGAGACAGAGCTAACATTAGTACATAAACAAGCACTCCATGATTTATCATCTTAACAACAAAGTTTTCTCTAGCTAATCACCTTGGCCAACCTGGGTGATGTAGCGGAGTTAGAGTATAGTGTGAAAAAGTTTTTAATAATTCCTTCAGCACAACAGCAAAGAAAGCATCAATGATGGAGAGGGGACGTCAAATCCTGCCACGTCTGGTTTAATGAAGCAGACAAGTTGCACAGGTGCAGGCTCGGCCATCACTTTCAGATTATCATCTATGAGAATTCACTTGGTTAATTGGACGTACTAAATTTAACCCCAGTGTTTCGCTAAAATATCAACTTCATTTTTTATTGATATTTTTAATCCCAGTGAGCTCATTAAATTGCTTTTTTGTTTTTTTTTAAGAAATGGCATCCTCACAGGACAGCGACTATAAACACAATTTTACAGAATATGATAAATTACAGGAGATTAGACAGAATATAAAATATTTAAAGCTCAAGCTCAAACATGCAGCAGTAATACCGATTCATATAACAACGCAAGAAAATATTTTTATGCAGCATAATTGCTATTTGTTTTAATACTTTAAGTTAAATGCTCCAATAGTTCACGGTTTACGAGGAGTTGGGTCTGTGAAGGTTCTCAGTCATCCAGGTCATCGTAGTCTAAGGAGCTTGCAAAGAAAAGCGTCTGGACTTCTTTAAGTTGCTTGAAGACGTTTCACCTCTCATCCGAGAAGCTTCTTCAGTTCTAGGGTCAAATGGTTGAGACGCCCAGATTTAGGGACTCTCCACCAAGCTCCTTAGACAAGGAGTTGGGTATTTTCATAGTGCAGTATAATTTTACTAAACAATTCCTCCAGTACTTGTAATTGTCAGCTAATGCTAAATCTTTTGATGGTA
Organism: Pundamilia nyererei; assembly: GCF_000239375.1. Lineage (NCBI taxonomy): Eukaryota > Metazoa > Chordata > Actinopteri > Cichliformes > Cichlidae > Pundamilia > Pundamilia nyererei. The sequence continues at coordinate 2,662,345 of NW_005187436.1, read as the reverse complement.
AATACTAAAGTACATTTTTAAAATAATTCTTCATCCAGAAACAACTGCAGAAAGGTTAAGACTTGTCCGTGCAGAGTACAGAAAGCTGCAGGAGGTTGTCAGTTTATATAAAAGAATAAAAGATTAAAAAATCATAAAAAGATCTGTTTTAATCTCATCTAATGTGTCTTGTTAAGCATGTTTCTTCCTGTCATCATCTATACTCGCCTTTCTGTGAAAGTCACCACACACATCACTGCTGTGAAGTAACAGTAGTAACCACTGAGCCACTGTGCTGCTAATTTCATATTTTGAAATGACAGCAAGAAAAAAAAAGCTTCACATCTTGCCTGGCAATATTTCAATCAATGCTCATCAACTACTAACTCTAACATTATGCTGATATTCACAGGTACACTGCCTAGATAAGCATGATGCAACTGAAATAATGTTTGACCTTTGAAGCTCATAAGAACAGAAGATCGGGGGGGTTTTCCAACAGCTCTAGTGCCAAAGTCAAAACGAGAAACAGTTGTCACCATCTATGCAACAGCTCGGTGTATGGTTGAAGAAAGACTGACTGTTAACATTTAACGATGTTAAGTGTCTGATGGGTAGCAATAAAACAGTTCATGATATCATTACCTCACCCACATTTCAGAATTGAAAACGCAAGAGGACTCAGATTTGATATTATGTTATAGCCAGCCAGCCAGAAAAAAAGGACACATAATGGAGTTCCACTCCTGGATCTGTCCAAGCTGTCCAAGTTATAAGCCTATACCTGTACCTTCACGCTCTCCAGCGGGCAGAGTGCCCTCATTCACTGCATCTGAGAATACCACGGCCACAGTAATGCCGCTGTCCATTCGAGAGGCGCGCTAACCTCAGCCAACTGCCAGCTTTCTGAGATTTAGTGCAAAAAGTTAAAACTCTATGCCGCTGTACCTCATCCGTCCTCTTTCAGCAACGACTAAATAAATGCTGGCTGTCTAGCTGAGAGCTCTCGTTTCACTCCCCACAAATAAAACCTCTGAGTAAATTGTGGCTACGTGTTCATTAAGAGATGAGTGACAATGGTTAAACTCTCCTCCATTAGACTGGATCACGCAATATGCTGCACTGTATGTTAAGACTTCTCTACACTGAAACCTGAAGAACAGGTTACTTTTTTTATTTTATGGAAACAAAAATGTGTGGTGGGAAAAACTACAATAACGCTAGATGTAGTGAAACAATAGGAAGAAAGCTGTTATTCAGGCTAAAAAAAAAATCATATCAGAATTAATCGAGATATGAGACGGAGGCAAACTAATAAGCAGGAGGCTCTGTAATATTCTCCACCACAGGGAACCACATCACACTTCACCTAGTGACAGATTATGCTGTTCTAAACCAACATAATGTTATTTGTACTTTATGAGTAACCTCTTACTCCCTAACGAAGGAAAATGATTTTCAGATGACTCACAGTCTGCATACATGACAATGATAGCGCAGCACAAGAAGACAAGCATATCAATCAGCATCATTCGGTGGAGTCTAATTCCACACTTCTAGGAAGCACGCACATTTTCAGCAGTCGAACAAACTAATGTTAAATGCGGATGCAAACACCAGGTCTCTCATCACACGCGCGGCTTCGGTGCTTCCCTGTGCAACTGTGAGATTTCAAACCTCTGCAGAGACCGTCACCTTACATAACTAAGCCATTAATATTGATTGTTTCCAAATTTGTGAACGGAGAGATCTTGCAATATGAAAATAACACCCTTTCTTCTTTCCAGTAATGATATACCAAAAGCCCTTCAAGGCCTGTTCTCTGACCCACTCAAGTCTTACAGCAGAGCTTCTGCTGAAGTAAGCCGTTTCTACTTATAAGGTATTAGCACTCAGGGTTAAAACAGTAAACGCTCTGCATGCAGGATAAGCAATGCGCATCCTCAGAAAGTCTAATACAGCTGCTGTAAAGAGGGAAACTGCGCTTAAGCGAGTGTCTGCCGCCTTTCAGATGTTGGTTTCCGTGCCTGGCCTAAAAAGCCAGAGTCTGAGCGTGGAAGCGTAATCCTAAAAAATGTTTCAGAAGTCTGTAACACTGCTGTGAACTATAAATATTTTTTTACTGTTTCTTTTTTTCTCCTTTTTTATTGTTTTCTTTTTTTTTTGAGTAACCCTACAATCAACTCTGCCTACGCAATAACCCGGCTGCAGCTTCTCCTTAATAGAACATGTGTACTTTCAATTGAATAAAGCAATTATGGCATAATATCTTTATGAAAGCAAGCTTTTCTTCTGCTCTCCTGCATGATGAATGCTGTAAATATTTCTAGATTATTACATTTATAAGACATCTCCATCGTGACCTCAGCTTGGGGGTCTTTTAAAACAACCAGTGGCCTTCCTTTGTAGCATTACAATACGTTGTCATCTCACTGTAATATTTATTAATGTTCTAAAGGTTAGACGACTGACCGTAACAGAGTGGAGTTAAAGTTTCTAATGCTTTTCCCACCTGTATGAAAGGCTAAAATACAAAACAGGATTTGAACTACTCAGTTAAACATGAGAAAATAATTCCAGAAATTTAACCATAAGCGATGTCAGACAAATATTTACTTGCAATAAGTTTTTGAAAAGTTCTCAAAAGTTTTCTTTAAGCCCTCCTATGCTAAATAATATCCAACGATAATCTGTTTTCTTTGTATAAAGGCCAAAATAAAGTTTCCGTGCTGAGAACCTCCTTTCAAAGTGCAGAGATTGCCCCAGTGAAGACATTTTTTTCACCCATTCAGCATTACATAACAGACCAAAGGCGTTCTTTTTCCTGTCTTTCTCTTTCCCAGACGCACTTTAATCCTGTGCATAAAAGGGTGGGGTGAATATGGGTCAGCAGGTTAGGAGTGTCTCAAAGTCAGACTTGTGAAAAAAGAAATCAATCCACGAAGCCTCCCAACTACCTGTCTTTGCCCCGCTATTACATAAGCGCGCAGGCTGTGCCAGCCCACAAAGTCACACAGTTTCGCTTGAGCGGTAAATACATATAAATAGTCGCTGAACTGGGCTGTTTTTTCTATATAAAACAAGCGCGGTGATAACGAGGAGTAAGGGGGGGTAACCACTTTATAAAGTGAAAAGATCTAAGATGATGATTTCTGCTCTCAGTTGCGCGCCTCTGTTTATGGCTAAACCTGTTACATAACCAGCTTACATTCCACATTCACCATATCACACTCTAAATATACCCTTGCGCACAGGAAGAGTGCGCTCACAAAAAAGAAAAAAGAAAACGTCGTTCAATGAATGAATGTCACATCTACACCGGTCGCTTCGCTGCCATGTATCCACACCAACTCTGCTTGTCAGGAATCAGCAGAGAAAGCACTATTTCTTTGAACTTGGGTGAGCCCGGTTAGCCTGTGCTGGATACAGCCGAGAGGGGGTGTGGTTAAATACTGTCTTGTACTGTACAACATGGACGGGACGTGATGGATAAATCGTGTAAAAAAGAAACAGTCCTCATGCAGCAATGCAGACGTTTTGACGGGCTAATTGCAATGTAGGGCTCGTTGGCTTTCATTGTCTGTTCGTATTGAAGGGAGGGGGGTTAATCGCAAAAGGCGTGCAGAAGCCTCCAATGCTTGCAACACTGTTTGCTGGCATTAAACAAATTCCAGCTGCTGGGGCGTCTTTTTCCACACAGGAATAGCGCAAATCTGTTAGCTGGAAATGTAAAAAAGGGGGAAAAATCCATCCAGACGGTACAGTGTGTTGTATAAGGCACTGTGGAGGACACGTCTGTGCGAAGGCGAATAGCACTAATCGATAAACTAACCCACAGTTTCCCAAAGTTCACTTTCGACTCTGTGACAATATCGCGTTAGAGCGAGCACGTTAGCCCGTTTTGGCACGAGGAGAAGGTCCCGTTGGTCAACTCCGGGTTCCTGGATAATTGATTAATCTTGCAGTCAGAGTAAATGTGACATCTGTGACCGTATCACCCCCTATGATTTGAGCTGTCAGCAGAGCCTAAACACCAGGATCCCACACCGAAGCACTCATTACGACCAAGTGGGTAATCGCCGCTGTGGTACTAAATAAAAAATAAATAAAAAGCTGTGTACCTGTGGTTGGGTGATTTTTAGACAGTGTGCAGTTATTCAAGGGGGACGCGATTTAATTCATTTTTGAAGTTTGATGAAAATGTCCCCGATCGCTCCGTATTTCTCATCAAGTGAAAAGGGGGAAATCGGTTCGCTTACCTCTGTTGGTGCTTGAACAGGTCTGCCTTCGAACCGGGGCTGGATGGTCCGCTTTCCGGAGCGTCTCCAGGTTTACCGGGGTTTCCCTGACCGGGGTAGCCGGCTCCGAGGCGCTGTTGCCCGGGTCGCTCGCTGGATCTGGAGGGGACTCCATGTTGAATTTCAGATTTATTGTTTAACTACCGCTGATACTTCAAACTAATTCTATGCGATCTGTGAGCTCCGACACCACGTCTCGCTATCTAATTTAGAAGTAAGAAATGAGAAATGCGAGTGTGTCTGGAGGTGGGTGTGTAGGTTTGATTGTCCACTAGCAGCGCTAGTGAGAGCTCCAGTCATGCAAACTGGAAAGGGAGAGGTTGTCAATAGTCGAAGAATAGATGTAGGCCTGAAAGTAATCCACGCTGATCGACCCCGCGCAGTTTTGCATGGTAATATCGATTTTCTATTACTGTCTAACCATTTCCAAAGATTTTTTACATCTCTGCATTTGTTTATATGCAAAATAAGAAAACCGGGATAGAATACTATGAATTATAAACTGCAAAACTGCACAGTGTGGCCAAAAATGCATCCTTGTGCACGCAACTGCGCCTGTAGCTACATAATCTATTTCTTTTAGGCTGTCGTTCTAAAAATAATCAATATAATTTTAGGAAAACACTTTATTCTTGGGGTTGTTATTTTATTTTTGCTTTAATTTTTAAAAAAATCCCTGTTAAATATGGCCACTTTTATAATTATCGCCATATTACCCATCTCTCTTCTCTCTAACGTCAGCCAAAAGCTGTAGGGGTGCAGGGAATATTCACTTCAAATTCCTTCACTGGGCTTGCCAGCCATAAGCATATAGGAGTCTGTCGGCTGCTCTCAGCCAAGTATTCAACTTTAACGTCCAAGCATTCAAGCGGGGATAATCAGAACACTCTTCATTATTTTCATCAACATCATCACAATTAACATAATCATCATCATCATCATCATCATCATCTCCACCATCCGGTGGGAGGAGCGTGCTTCGCCTATTATGACTACTGCTTGCGCTCTTCCCGTCACTGGCAGAATAAGCTGCGTGTCTTCGCCGTGCGTGATAAAAGAGCGGATTGACAGAATGTGCGTGAAGCTGCAGCGCCGTGCATGGCTGCCTTCAAACGTCACTCAGCCGACCGCCGTCCGTATCCCGCTTTTTTTTTTGCGCACAAATTACAAACTCCATGCTTCCTGCATGTGATCAGCGGACAAGCTGCGAGACTGAACTCCGCCCCTTAAAAGCGGCGCACGTGGACTTTGACATGGTCTCGCTGTCTCAGCAGAGTTAGGCTGCGTGTTGCCAAATACCCAACGACATTACACATAATTCTGTAATACATATATTTATACTGTCCTGAACATTTGCCTTCATACAGATGAGCTTCAGTGCATACTGGTTAACTAGGCTTCTGACACCACACAGTATGGTAACTAAGTAGCTGTTGCTTTGTAGTAGTGTCGTTTTATTCTAATTTATACTGTCTTATACGGTTAACATTTTCTCTAAATAGCTTAAATGAAGCATGATGTGGCTCTCACTGATTTTTGATTACAGTGCACTCTAGTTTATGATAAAGGAAAGCTGGCAGAGCTGCTTGTTTCTTATGTATTATTATTCTATTAATACAATAACGATGAGGCTGATAATATGATGCAGGGCAATAAAAAAAAAGGCTATGATGTGTCTCTATTGAGTTCTTTATTTAGCTTCAACGGGCCAAATGTGACTTCCTTCTGTCATGATGTCAGATTTGCCGTTTGGCTGTAGTGACTTAGGGAAAATGTAGCATTAAGTGCAGCTTTTGAGAGTATCGCACAAACTTTATTAACATGAAGGTGAATAGTGACAAACACAGCCTTGGGGGAAAAAAACGTGAAAGAATCCGCATATGTAAATATGATTTATGCTGTTTCTAATTTGTAATTAAGCTGTATCCAATTTTAGAACACATAAGAAAGGTGTTTAATCCATGCAAAACTACAGATCAATGCTACGAGACATACTAAAATATGCAGCATTTTAAGTGTGGACTAATAATATGGGGTACTTAGTCAAAAAGAGTCAGTTTTCATGTTTTTATTACAACACTCCTGCACGTAACTCAGCAACAAGAGCGTGATATAACTTTTGGAGTTATGCTTTGCTGAATGCCGACTTTTTGACAGAAAGCCAGAAGGAATCTCTCACTGCCAAGCGAAGAGGCCAAGTTCCATTCCTTCTGCTCAGCTTTAGCTTCTCCAAATTTCCCCAACCTTCTGACCTGGTGCAATTTGACCGCGTGAACCCCGCACTCGCATTCCACGCCTGTTGAATGCTCAGCGCTGTAGCAAAGAAACTTGAGCTTGAGACGTAAACACACTCAAAATGTTACATCTGAAAAACGTACAAATGTCACATCTGCGAAATACATCCTGGCATGTGCACGCAAAGGCAACCCCGGTAAACTGCACACTGTACACAAGTACATGCAAACACTCCTCCGATAAGCACGCGTGCAAAGGAAAGCATCGACTTTGCTACACAAACAAAAGCGCACACCAAGACCAGCACCGCCGTGTGTTTAGACCAAACAGATGCAAGGACAAGCTTGATGTTGCTGCTTTAATTTTTGAGTTAAAATGAATTATGCTGCTGTCACATCGTTGAACAGGGGGAAGGATGTGGCGGATGTGAAGCGAGTAGAGTAAGCATGCCTGCCGTGATCAGATGATTGATTAAGCTGACATTGGCTCAGGGGTGCAACACCGCTCTATTTTTCTCCCTCATTATGTAAGGCTATATTTCAAATCAGGAGTGCACTGGAGGAAGACACCAGAGACATGAGACAGGACACCCTTCAAATAAAAAGTTTATCAGACAACAGCCAAGGAGACTGATGAGTTTCCCCTCTAATCTTGTCTTGGGAGTGGCGATAGAAAGGAAGAAAAAAATGTGTTTGTCAAACCACAGGGTGATCTGTAGACAAAAAGGTGCAAAGAAAAGGAGAAAAAACGGGAAACAAAATCTGAGCACAAACAAGCTCTTCACAACGCTGTAAAGTCTGTTTAACACTAAGGTTGAAGGTGATATGTTAGTCTATGATTGATCACAATTTATTTCTTTTTTCTCCAGAAAAAGATCATTTAGTGTCTGTTTCCAAGATAGTAATTCACTAAAAGACATGCAGAAAATTTCTCATGATTTAAACCAGAACACATTTAGTTTACTATGCGAAAGCGACTCCTTTTCTTGCTCTCGTTTATTTAAACAGGAACAAAATATGAATTCTCGGAAAGACACTTCTCCCCATCCAGACATGGTGACATTTCTTTGTTGCCTTACAAATCGGACATCAGAACCAGAGCCCAGTGAACACGCAGTTCTGTGCATGCTCATGCAGTGCAGTGCCAGAGTGTAATGAAAGAGACATATTAATGGCCTCTCACTTATTCATGGGTCGGAAATGAAGAGGCACAGTCACATTTTGAAACGGTTGACAGAATAAAGAGCCAACATTGGGGAAATGATTGTATTTATGATTTCAGTCTGACAGATGAAGGTATCAAGAGAGAGACTGAGTGACACATTTCTGACAGTTCAAAGTGTTAAATGATCTGATGTGTGGCAATATACTCGAGTATGGGGCCACACGCTCTCATATATTCTCACTTTAAGAATCAGTGCCTCATAAGTGCAAGCCTGGGAGGCAGATAAAAAGTCATTGCTGTTATTTCAGCAAACACAGGAAGTACAGTATTTTCTACAGTACATACACATAGTGCACACTTGGAATATAAAATCCGAAAGGCGATATAGCTCAGTCCGAGATGGCTTCACACTTTTAGGGTTTTGGCAAATGCAGGTGAATCTAACAGTGTTGCTTCCTCGGAGTGTAATCTCTCCCTCAGAAGCAGCGCCACTAGCACCACCTAGCAGCATGTTGACCACAGTAAATCACATCACGGTATCCACACTCAGCTTAAGGTTTCTAACGCGTTCTTTGTAAAGGGAAAACTTTCCACCTACTGAATAACCGCTTTAATTCTGAACTTCCATCTATTATTTCTTCTATTTTTTTCAGGGTTGACAATAAAATGTAATTCACTACCCAGGCTCTGCTTTTCTCCACATTAAGACTTCAGTGACATTGAGATTTCCAATAATTTTTGATAGGATTTGTACTTGTGACATTTGATATTTATTTTTCATAAACAGTCTTACAGCATGCTTCTTGGTCACAAAGGCATAAAATCAAGACAGTCAGATGTGTCACACTGCACTTTTTCATGCCCAGTCAGTTACACGATAATGCATTCATGCCGTCTAGATGGGTGTATTATGCCAAGTACCCTAAAACACTGAACTGCGCAAGAAATAAAGATTGGCAGCTTAGCTGAACTCCTTTCTATCAGAGCTAGAATTGACTCATGGCATGTGCATAGAGTTCATATGACTGGGGACTGGAATCATTTTCTCAGTTAAAAATCACAGGGTGAAAAATGGCGTGGTTATTTGTGCCTGACAGAAGTTAAGAGCTTTTCCCTGAGGCCCGCTGCCTCCCTACTGACCGCAAGGCAGCTTTCTCCTCCAGCATCCGCTCACCTTGTGAGATCACACCCCTACACCGGCTGCTGGGAAGGTACACCCCGCAACTCGGCAGCAGCTATGCCGTCTGTGCATAAAGACTCTTCGGTGTTTTTCATTTGTGCTTACAGTCTGTTTCTATTTTTGTTTGCGTGCAAGTTGTCGGTAGAAGTGGAATTCAGCGACACAGCACAGAGGCAGGTATATTAAGTGCAAGGTCAGGGTTTTATACTTGTGTAATTAGTAGTGTAATTGCTGCCTGGTTGTAAGGCTTATCAGAGAATCCTTAGTGGCACAAACAGGTCCCACAGGAAGAGATCAAAGCTGTGTCTGGGGAAGGAGGATCTCGATTAGAGATTGTGCTTTAAAGGTTCAGAGGAACGAAAACAACCCCACACTGTGGATGGAATACTTTATATTGTACTCATAAATGTAGAGTTCACAAGCAGTAGCCAAAAAAAGTAAGGTTACCTACTATTAAACAGTGGTAGACCATGCTTGCTTTCCACTCACCTCATTATATACACAAACAATGGTAACGCTATAATATTGGATGCTGTTCTAATTTGCATTGTCTTTAAATAATTCCCAGTTTTGACAAATTATAAAGTTTATACATCAGTAACGCAAAAGTATAACATTCTATATGTGATATACACTGTCAACATATGTGCAACCTTCCTGGAAGAATCTTAACTGGGCGGACAAAATATTAGGAACACATAAGATAATTCAGCTATGGCATCACCTTCCCTTATAACCCCAGTAAGGCACAGGAAAGCAGAATTATCTGCTCTTGGAGAATCTCAGTTGAACTGGAAGTCTGTAGGCGTCATAAAAGCGGAATTTATGGCACAGTTGTTGTACTGGAGTCTATTTGCATGGACATTTCTAATAAGTCCTAAATGTTATGCTTTATCCCCGATTTGATGTTGATTAACATGCTGTTTCAGTAAAATGCTAATGAATTGAATTTGCAAATCCCAAATTACAGCAAGCATTGTTTTGACTCATCTATCAACAAAGCACCAGGGTCGCCAACCCGTTCTATTGCACGCGACGATGAAAACAAGACAACAGCACACTGCATGCTTGATCCTATCTGACAATCCTCACCCATCCAATATTACTGTGGGGTCTCTGATGTTGGGCGGCTGCTAATTTAGCCTTTAGCTCCATGGTACCGTAAATCACAACACTCAGGAAGACAAATGTCAGAACACATGTTGCCAGACTGTGTCTTTGAGCAGAAGATTCCTTTAATTGGGTGTGCAGGGACTGGGTCCAATCCCCAGCAACCTCCTCTTCTTCTTCCTTCCTCACTCTCCCTCTCTCTTTGCCTCTCTCAACATACTAACAAAAGGCAGTGAGATGAAAAAGACAGCGACAACCCATCCCTACTTTGTGCCATTATAGAACAGACACACTAGGGGTAAAGAGGTACGATGCTGAACATCAAGGAGAGCTTTATATAACTCTCTTTTTATTTGCCTTGTTTCATGTTTATTTTACTTCTTCAAGCTATCATGTCTGATTGACACTGCTCCCTGTCATAACAACCATTATTCATCGAACCAGCTTATGGAATACAGTGATAGCTTCTGGATATATTTGTCTGAGTTTAGGAAAATGTGTAAAGAATCAAAAATGCTCTCCAAAGTATGTTCGGTGTCATCTCATCATCAGTGTTATGATTCCACCCTTCCCCTTCCTCTGTTCACGCACACTCTGAACTTCAGCAGAGGGAATAGAGATCATAAAGAATAGATATTCAAAGGCTGTAACACAAAAAGACTTTCCTCAAAGCCTGCCTCTCTCTAGATCCATGGGACTGGAGGGGGGTGAAATGTCCACACAGTGAAATCACAGAGTTCAAGTGAAAACAAGTCATTTTAATTCTTTTAAAGTGTATTGTACAATCAAGGAATCACACGATTATGAGCAGTAAATATTTCATCACTTGCAACGAGATTTGAACATGTGTACAAATTGAAAATTTGCAATTATGCCAACACTCACGTTCAAATGATTAAACCTAATTTCCATGTTGATCATGTTGGAAACAGTATTTCCCAACATGATCTTCTGGCATACCCTGACTCATTACTCTTGGTAAGCTACCACATTAGTCAGGAGGGAATTAATAACATGTGACTTATTATCATTAATCATCACATACATGAAGACACATGTCACTGCCCCTAAACAGTTATGAATGAAATATTTTTCAGCACTCATTACTTGATGTTTTTAATTTCCCTCTCCTGTTTTTTTTTTTACTGCTTCCAGTATTTGTCTTTTTCAGTTTTATTCTGTGCTTTATTTTGGCGTATGTCTAGTTTTTATGATATATTGGGCTGTACTTCAGACTTGTTGTGTTATGCTTTGTTTCTTTTACCTTTTTTTAGGGGTGTATTCGACAAAAAAGCACATTAAAATAATTTATTTCAAAAATACAAAGATTATTTTCTTTTTCAAAGTAGTCACTTTATGCCAGTCCTCCTTCGGCATCCAATGCTGATTTCAGGTATTATATTTAGTACAAATCACCTTCTTGCTCTGCTGGGGTAAAAGCCTTACACCCTTACATTTACCATGGTTTTTATTAGTTTTCTATTAGAAATTAATATGCAATTATCTGTCATTATTAAATCCAGCTTATCCTAATTTAACTCTCAAGTCATCAGTCATTTGTTACTATTGGTGACTTTACCCTAACTCTAACTAACTCTAACTGTAGAATATGTCATTTCTGTTTTTATAAAATTGTTCTCTCAAGTTTTGGTCATCAGGAAACAAACATATTTGTTATACCTGATACACATCAAAACGGGTCATATGTTTCCAAAAATATTGATTTAGTGTAGGTTTAGGTTTAGGGTTAATACCTATGATGACTTAGACCTCAGAGGATTAGGGAAATCATCCAGCCGGATAGGTGTAACCAGGACCAACGCATTCTGATTCACTCTGTTAATCCTTTATGTGACGTATGGACACGCCCTGTGTCTGTGATGTAATGAAAACAATTGATGTATTATGATGTGACAAAATGACGTTAACGATCCTGTGTCAAGCTAAGAAGAAGTCACTGTCAAAACAGCAGTGGGTCATCTCAGTTCCCAAACGGTTACTGAGTGTTGCTGAAAGAAGAGATGATGCAACCCTGTGGAAAACAAGCCCCTGTCCTAACTTTTTTTTTAGAACGGTGTTGCTGGCGCCAAATTTCAAACAAACATATTTATCAAAAAAAAAAGAAAATGTATTATTTGTAACATTTAATATTTGATGTGTAGCTTCATAACATATTTATTTAAAAAAAGATACAAATATATGAAGCTCTTCTAGAAAAACCATCTCATATCACTTTCTACAAGAAAAAGCTGGAACTGGAAGAATTTTAAATAATCCAGTGATAAACTAGGGCCTGAAATGATGCACTACATACATGCATGCTAATGACTTATTGACTACGTTATATGGACCCATGTGTGCTCACATTTGATAATCTGATAGTAGTACAGAATGCCTTATGTTAAATTACCTTTTATACATTCTATTGTGTATAATTTGTCTATATAAGAAAAAATAAGTATGACTACATATTTAAGCAAATTTTGTTGTCGTTAAATTGTTTTGGGTGCAAGAGCTGAGCCCAGCTATCATAAGGAAAAAGACCATCAAAATCCTTATAAGGGTACAGTGCTCTTCTCTAATCATCCTGCCCAAAATGACCTCTTCCTTCGAGTCAGATTTGAATCAGCAACTAATGAATTTCAACTGCTACGACTATAGTCCTCCATGCTACTGCCCGAGCTGTTGACGGTATACTGTAACATGCCTTACAGTGATCAGTATTGTGATGCTACACCACTGTACCAAAATGTTTTATATTGCTTATGTTGCAAGCATATTTTTCGCATTAGTGTGAGGGAAATCTGAGATTCCATCCATACTTTGCAAGTAACATTGGCAATAACAAGTCAATAGACATATAGACTATGTATAATTACCAATATCATTAAAAGTAACCTGTAAATATGTATTATTATTGTTGATCAAAGCTATGAAATAGATTATCTCAAACATCGTTCAATCAGTTCTATGCTAAGATCAGTTATTTATCACACCATATTTACAGATCCATATCTGTACAAATTATCTGATGATATTTTTATTTTATTTTATGGAATATAATAGTTGTTGTAATATGTACTATTTACTTAGTGGTAGGTGGTCTTTTCATTGTATGTAAAGTGCTTTATAACTTTTGAAAGATATTGTCTAACTAAAGTTATTATTATTATTATTATTATCATTAGTAGTAGTAGTAGTAGTAGTAGTAGTAGTAGTAGGGGCAAAAAAAACCCAACTAGCCTGCAGCACTGTTTAAAATTCTTTATTTTTTATTTAGTGGTGAATAGGATGAAATGTTGGTGACATTTAAGTTACGTGGGCGACATATGATGAACGTGATATGTGAAACAAATGCAAAGACAAAACATAAAATTACATCACATTTCCAGGGGATGAAGAGAAAAATCCACAGAACTGGAATTTATAATAAATGATTCTTAAAATATACAATTGTTAATAATAGTTCTATGTGCAACAAAGTCCATGCAAAGGTTTGTTGAGATTGGCCCAACCAGTAAGGAGATATGGTACCTACAGATATATAGACACATAGTCTAAGGTCATTCTAGTAAGATTATTATCATCATCATTATTATTACCCCATTATAGTTTTGTTCGTAACTCTTTCTCTGACAGTTAAACTACATATATATATTTTTAACATCCCTAACAATCTCTATTCACATTTTTACTAGTCATTCAAATCAATAATTCATACAACTGAATCATTACAATAAAAAAAAGGCCAATTTTTTTATTCACACTGACTGAAAAACTTATTTAATACGGGCAACGTATAGGTCAGGTTCATGTCTAACAATTGTTTAATCCATCTTATACAGTTAACATTAGTGCTGATTGAGATTAACTGCATTTAATTGGTGAGCATCAGTTATTATTTTTATACTGAACTGAGGAAAAAAATCAAAATTCTAAAATTCTTTAAGTGCTGACATAACCAATAAGTGCTATCATAATGGCATTACAGTATCAGTTTTGAACATGCAACAGGGTCATTTAAGATTTAGTTGCACATTACATTTTTAAAGTAACGTAAACTGTGTATACTGGGTTGCAAACCCCCACTACTGCAGAAACTCATATTTTCTGCAATCATCTGTCATGTGATGCACATCATTTCTATTTGTTTAGGCAAGGCCCCTCACAACAGTGGGAAGCGATGGGCCATGAGCTGCACAGCACCACTCTAATGAGCAGAGCTGGACACAGACAAAGAGAGTCTGGACTCTGTTCAGCATCTCTTCCCGTTATCTGGCTCTGGTCCAATACACAGAAATTAATTCCTGTTCTTCTCAGTGATTATTTTTTCATGGGTACTACTGTTCCCACAAAAGCTGCCCAAATTTGAATTAATATGCTTAAATAAATGACATTTTCTGCATGAAACTGTTGTAATCTGGAAAGAGCATCGGTTCACTTTAATGCGATAATTTTGCAATAGACAAACACTTCATCATAGATTTAAAAAAAAACTTTAAATAGAAATGCAAAAACATTTGGAATGTTTAAAAAAAGGACAGTGATTTTTAAGTTGTTATCAGTAAAATAAATAAAGAGCAAAATATTTTCCACTTCCTTGATGAGCACAATCAGACCATATTATCATTAAAGTGCAATCGTGACAACAAAGTCGCCGTGGGATAAACATACCATTGTCTTGCTGGTTTTAAAACCTGTTTCTTTAGAATAAAGTGTGACCAAACTTAAAGTTTTTGAAACTATTTTTTGAAAACAGTGTGGGTTGCTAAACAAGAGTCTAAAATCCACCAAGACTAAAATAGACAGCCTGTAAAGAAAATTACATAGAGACAACAGCCAAAGCTGTTGTTTTCCCCAAGGTTTTCTAAAGCCTGAATTGTTGACAGTAATGTTTGTCTTCAACAACAAAACAAGTCTCTTCTCTTTTTCTTGGTTTTTCCCCAACCAGACCCCATAGTGAGCAGCGAGCACCTTTTATTGATCAACGCAAAGTCCCAAATAAATGAGTGCAGAATGAGAGCTATGCTCCAGGGAGTTCAGGGGAGCAGGAGCTCCATAGGTTCCCATCAATTTTAATCATTCCACTAATGAAGAGGCTCCTCTCTGTTGGATGTCCATAACTCACTGTGCCAGAGCTACCTCCACTACCTCAATCAAATCATTTTTACACAGCTCGCTTCTCTTCATAACTCTAATGACCTTTTCAAAATAAACAATGCCTGCATTAACATAGCTGAAAAATTGCTAGATATGAATAGAAAAGTTAAGTGTTCTACAAAAAAGTGCGCAGAGGAAAGAGCAGGTTAATCAAGCTTCTTTTAACTTGTGTGCA
This sequence comes from Pundamilia nyererei, assembly GCF_000239375.1. Classification (NCBI taxonomy): domain Eukaryota; kingdom Metazoa; phylum Chordata; class Actinopteri; order Cichliformes; family Cichlidae; genus Pundamilia; species Pundamilia nyererei. The sequence continues at coordinate 2,647,044 of NW_005187436.1, read as the reverse complement.
TTTTTGTAATAAATTCACAATGAGTAAATCGTGACATTACAATATATTAGATTGGCAATTTTCTCATGTAGACTATTATGTTTGATTCTGAAAACCAAGAGCTAATTAAATTCATTATTATCCCTGTTAAACATTTATTATTATTAAAAGAAAAAAATATTATCTGATATGGAAATTTGCTAAAGCCTGAAAAAATCCACATACAATGCAAACAAGGGGCAAAAGTGTTTCTCAAAGGGCATGCACATAGAAATTTGATCATGTGTCTAAAATACAATACTTCACTGGCAATATTGTATGCTGCTGCTTTAACTATAATATACTGTGTCTTATTTTATTTGGTGCGCAGCTGCTTTTGTCAGTAAATACAACCTCAAGCCCACAAATATAGCTAAAGAGATCTGGGCCTTCCTGGAGAGAAGCTCCTCGTGCCACGATGGTGTGTAATCTCTTCCTCTCATCCTTTTTTTACCCTCTAAGTATTTCAGAAGTTATTGAAACTCCAGAACTCAGTGAGCTAATGTTTCATGTATACACATATACACACCCCCGCAATCATATTTTACTTCTCGTGACGTCCAGAATCTTTCTCCAGCATCTGCTCCGCTCACTGTAGGTAAGGGAAAAAATCCATCACCTTCCCCCTGGGTTTGCATAAGCCTCTCAAAGAGGTGAGTCACTGCCATTGGGATATTTGTTGCCACGTCCTGGGATTTGCCCTGTCTTTCCAAATTTGAGATCTGAACTCTGTGTTGTGGGCATCTTGGCAAAATGCTCCAGTTTGATTTAGGGCAATGAGAAACATAGGGTATTTGCATTTAAAAGTCACACTAATATTTCCGTATTGACTGGCTTTTGCAGTATGAGCCTGCTGGGACTTTTATTAGCATAAATTTACACGCTGTGATTTTATAAAAAATGTAGGAGAGAGTCAGTGAACATAAATGAAACCCATCATACGCCATTTGATTCAATTCTACTGTGGTACGACACTATTATGTGGAGGCATTTACTCTTCTCTGAAAACCCACAGTTTAACTGGAGTACTCTCTGGGTGATCTCTCAACTGGAACACATTAAATTCACTGTGATTAACAGCCTGCACTGAGTGCCTATGGTGAACATTGATGTTTGATCTTTCATTTGTGATGTAGCACATAGGGCGCGCTTTGTGTGTTGTTGTTGTAGCCTGTGGGCTACAGTGCGCTGTGTGCGCACGCAGGGGCAGTGGGCCAAGTGGACAGAGACATTGCTCTCGCCTCTGCAGCTGGCGTGACCTCCTCATACATCCACATTAAGAGTGGATGTGACCAGCTCCGGCTTTGCTCTTTACACATCAGACTGGGAGTACTAATGACATATTGTTGCATTAGTGAACCAAATATTAGCGTAGATTTAAAAAAAGAAAGAAAGAAAGAAAACTGAATTAATAAAATTAATGGAAACTAGCTGAGTGTAAATCTGCTGCAACTGACAGACAAGGATAAAATATTCCCGAGTGCTGAACTCAAATTAAAGAGCAAAATAACGACTGCAACCTGATGAGATTGTGTGGCAGGCGTGTCTATGTTCTAATTCGTCTGTTATTATCGATCACACTAAACAACCTGATGGAACTGACTGAAAGTCACCTTGATATAATTCTGGCAATCAATCATTCGAAGCGCACCCTTAGTCATGGCTGGCAGTGCCATTACCATCACCATGGCATCGTTTGGTGAAGAGGACAGGGCTGTTCCGCTGTGATTAACACAACGAAGAGTCATATCCTCCTGTCCCACTGCAGCGTCTATTGTTTGCCATTTAGCTCTCTAATCTCTTCTGGATGCTTCATCTCTGAATTTTAACAGTCCCACAATGTCTCAAATGTCACTCTGAAAATGTCCATCTGTGAGATACAGTATGCTGCCTCTGGGTTTGTATTTTAAGCCATGCATTGTCAAGCAGTTGTATCACAATAAGGAAATCTACCGTGGATAATTAGTTGAAAATAAGATGCAGAGAGGTCAAACTATAGCTTAATGTTTCTTTTTCTTTTCTTCTTCTTTTTTAACCAGACCTCTTAAGCCTTTTTGTTTGCTTTGTAAATAACACTGAATACTCAAAAGGCACTTGCATTCACTTCAGTTGCCCCAGACTAGACCTACTGCTTAGATAAATCAGCATGGACATGTTTTATCTGCAAACAATTACAGTGTTACTCTATAGTTTGACCTCTATGTAATCAACTTGTTTACTAGTCTAGTGTTTACAGTGCAATAGTGATCTGGACATAAGACCAAGCAATCTGTTCTTCTCATAATCACTTTATGTATTCCACAATCCAGGTATTAGCTGTATTGCTGCCAGTGTTCCCGACAGAAACATAGAGAAGCTGCGTACTGAACACCTGGTCTGGGATCAAGGAGGAGAACACAGCTGCCCTCTGGTCTCACATGGACTGCATTCAGAGGCGAACTATGGGCTTCCTAAAGATTCTGTGTGGTTAGGAGACATATGGCTTAGGCTAGTGTTATGTAACCCTCAACCCTCACCATCTGCCTGGAGGCCCAGGTGTGTACAGTCTGCCAGCCTCCAACTGAATCCAGCACCGCTGGAGCTCTGTCATTCATGGCTTTTTAATCTCGCTACCATCCCCTCTCTTGTTCCAATTACCAGACATGCACGTGTACAAATAAGCTGTATTAATAACTGTAGAACCTCTTCCCAATTTGTCTCAACAGACAAAGGAAGAAGCTTGTACAGTGGATGTGGGAGGGAAGATATGGGGGATAGTCATGGCTTGTGAATGCTGACAGGAGGGCCCAGTGCACTGAGCAGGCTGGGAGTTATTGGAAAATAAATCATAAATCATCTCACCTCAGTGACAAGCAAAGGCCCTTACAGAGCACATCTCCAGTGTGGCCAGTCTGACTTCATCTGATTCATCTGCTCTTGCAATGTTCATGCTAATAAAGCTCTAACGAGTATGCATACACCACTCCAAGGATGGATCATTAAGGAGAAGGACTGAGACATGGATGAGGAAGGAAAACTTGTGTCTCACTAGCAGAAATAACTTTGACCTTTTGTATGAGCACCACTAAGAGTTCATCCCACAAACCTTCTCTTTTCCCATGAGACATCTAGACTTGTCTCTACCCAGAGGTGAGTTAGCCAGCAACCCACCCCATCACAATATTGGGGGGAAAATCTATATAGGGACTTGATACATCGTGGGGGGGGTGGCTTTACATCAAACGCGCCGACAGGCTTGTAGTCAGAGTGCAAATGCTGCAAAACCAACAAATGTATTTGCCTTTATAAACACAGTGCATGCAGTCAGGTGACCGAGCCATTAGTAAATATTGAGTGGAGGGCTGTTCCAGTAGCGTGGTCTGCAGATTTATCTGTGGAGAGGGAAGTACAAAGATGAGCCCCCGTGAGGATTCAGTTAGAGATGGCTTGTGTTTGATCACCCATCAGGTGTCAGCGATGTTTCGGCTGTTAAAAACACAGGATAGGCTGCCGCTCTTGTTTGTGCCAAGCACATCTCTTCAAAGAGCCTCGGAAGCTCTGTAGCTCCTCATTTAAATGGGAAAGTTTCTTTCAGCTGGTAGCAGGCGCTGGTGAATCTCCTGTTGACACAGGACATTTTTTTTCTCTGTGAAAACACATCACTGTTGTTTTTCTGCCTGGTGGTGAGAAGGTGATTAATGACCAATTTTGAGATCGTATCAAAGCAACTGTGCTGTTCTGCAAATTCACCTTAATTACTACACACTATTCCAAGAGAGGAGAAAGAGAACATCAGATGAATGCTGAGAACAGAAGAGAGGCTGACATTTTCAATGTTTTATATATTTATGTATATGTATATGTCTACCTTAAGACTTAATTATTTTTACTTAGACCTAAAACTAATGTTTTATTTCAATAAGCTTCAACCACAAACTCTGTAAATAACCAATGCAAACTTGGTCTCAACATGTAACTGATCAATTTTAATTGCCACAGCCCTCGCCCACCCAAGTACAAACAGAAAGTTGAAAGTAAAAGAAAGAAAAAAGTAAGAATGAAATGTATTCCTGCGTACTATGATATGGTAAATGTTAGCGCCTGCTGCATCGCACTCCATATCACTTCGCTCCATATGAAAAATAGTTTGCTATTTTGGAACCCCCTGGCAGCCATAGTGGATCACCACAGACCCAGAGCTCATTTATCTTTTGTCAGAGATGAAGCCAAACTAACGCCATCTCCTGAAGCTGCTAAAGAATGAGGAGGGACATAGGGAGGGTAAAAATAAACCTGGAGCCCAGGTAGCTACACAAAGAAGTCATTCTACAAGTAATGGGTGGCTTCTGAAAGTGGAACTCTGTGTGGAACTCTGCTTGGAACTGTCTCTCTGTGCGGAAAAAGATACTATTTACTGTTTAAGTTTATTCAGCTGCCTTTATGAGACTACACATGTAACAAAAACGTCTGAATGTAATGGCATTATTACCTGGCAAGTGTTCTGACCAATTAAATTATGACTTTGTTTGATTTACAAGCTCCTGCAAATCTCATACAGTTAGGAGACAAAAAAAGTGCTTCTAATTGTATTATATTACACTGCTGCCGTAGGGCACTAATCATCTAATTAATCATCTGAAAAAAAATACACCACTGGTGTAGAACACTGGTGTATAACAGCACTTACTTTATAAATGAAATCACTTAAGCTTCTGCATATTGCTCTGTAAATAATTCCATATGTAGTCCACCTTTTACACTTTTTTATTATACTAATGTAGACCGAGGTATTCTAAGAAACAAAGTAAGAGGGTTATTGCAGGTTATTGCAACACCTAAAAAGGGAAAGAGTTGAATAAATTATTATTATTGTTTTTATTAATATTTTTATTATTATCAGCTTATTATCAGCTTACAGTTGTATAGAAAAAGAATTTGGAGCTTCAAACTGCATAAAAATACTGAGCTAATGAAAAATATAAAAATTTCTTTTTAGTTTTTCATGTATTTGTAACTACTGCTATAACGCAGCTTTATCAAATATGTAACTATGCCATAGGAAGCTGTTATTAATTTGAGGGCTGACAGCAAGTGATTGCTGGTTTCACTGGTTTGAATGTGGCTTGAAGAACGCTTTTTTTTTTTTTTTTTTTTTTAGCAGTGGTTAGCACTGCCCCTTCACCTTCACATATTTTGGTTGCAACCTCCCAGAATCCAAAGACATGCTTGTTAGGTTAACCGATGACTGTAAATTGGCTGTGGGTGTGAATGGAAAATGAAAAAAGGGCTTAAGTGCATAGAATATAGTGTTGTATGAATATTTGCAAGAACGTAAAATGCGCGTCAGTAAGATGGAGAAAAATAAGCTATAAAAGAACCAGTTCATTCCTTTCCAAATTTACCACCTGGCCTATGGAGATACCTGCTCTGGTATACAAACTACCACAGTGAGCTGGCTGGCACTGACAGGCTACACTTAAAAAAATAAATTCATGACTGCATCTTGCATGGTTGTAATGTTATCATACAGGCCAAACATGTCCACAGACAGACACGTGGGAATTAAAACACGTGCCTACGTACCGTAAATCACCTGTGTGGCAGTAGTTCCTGCTACAGTGGGTGTCTCCAGCATCATCTTTGGCTGAGATCCCACAGACACATATGCAGGTCAATGTAAACAGATTAGGTACTTTGATTTTGCAGCATTGAAGTTCTTAGATACATTTTCACAATATATTCCATTATAAAAATCCAAAATGCGATTTCCTTTCAACAGGTTTACGCTACCAGCAGACAGCGAGTCTGTGCTCCCTTTCACCTCTCTATGCTGCCCATTACATCATCAGCACCAGGTACAAAAAACACCTGCACACCACATCCAACCAAATAAATGAAAACTAACCTGTCTATTGCTAAAAATCTAACGTGGTTTTAGCTAAATCTTTTATAGTCTGCAACCAAACATCTATTAATTTTGCCATGAATACCAGTAATAATATAGTAAAAACTCCTTTCTATATTTTATATATGTTCTGGTTTTCCAAATGATTTATTTAAGCTCCTTATCAAAAGCTGTTCAAAGCTCAGATATCTTGGGTTACCTAAGCTTTTTCATGCTGTTATTCACTGTAAACCAGTACCAAAAAGAATACATTTGGCTTATCCAGAATATTAACAGGAATGTTTTATCTTTACCTTTTGAAATTCAGTTAATCTTCTAGTTGCTTACTTCAGAGTAACATCGTATACACATTTTGGAGCGATCCATGCTGCCATCCGAACAAGCAGGACAATGCCAGATGTTGAGCAGTACAGCTCTGTCGGCAGTCTAAACCTGTCAGCCAATGAAAGCATGTGACATATCATTTAAAACAAAAAAAGACACTGCTGAGCAGCAAGAATGCAAAAAAATAAAAACAAGTAAAAATATTGCCTTTAACACTAAAGCAACCAAAGGCTTGCTTAAAGCTGGGGGATGACCAAATATGCAAACATGGCGCATTCCAAACTTTTTACAAATTTGTTACTGGTCTCAAATTCATAACCATGATCTGTTTCCTATTAGATTTGTTTTGAAGCATGTTCAGTCATTCAGGTAAGGAAATCCCAGAAAGCTGATTCTGTTCATCTGGATGTGGTCTCCCATTGAGACTGAAGAAGAGTGACAAAACATTTCTCCCAGTAAAAACCTAATGTCCAGATGCACAGAATCACCTTTATGGGGTTGTGTCTTTTATTAAATCTTGTGCAATGCAGAAGATTCAAGTGTTACGAGATTTCCCAAGTTCTTTTTAGAAATTGGGTTTTAATTTTCAATTCATACAGTTTAACGGGGCATAGCGTGTTGTGAGAGGTGTTGGAAACAGGGTGACAATTTGTGACTATTTGTGCAACATATGTGTGAAACACTCTAGCCAAAGCCCTTGGATTGGACAGTTTAAAATTAAACATTAAATACATTAAACTGCCAGTAAACACCATTAGTACTGTAATGTTTTCCTACTGTCACCACAGGTGAAATAAATAAATGGAACGGCTTTGCGTGGTAATTGCTGTCTGAAAATAGCAAATGTTCTTGGAGAAAGAAATGCCAACAGAAATGTGTGTCTGTCACAAAATAAATCTTTCTCTACACCCCACACATTTATAGGCCATATGATCAGCCATCCTTTGCATATTTTCAGCTCTCCACATGACCGAATGGATGTGTGGCACACTAAACTGGAACTGTAGTGTAACATATCTCTTTGACAAGGCAATGAAAGATCAGGCTGTGTCTACTCAAAATGAGTCATCTGTGGGTCCTGGTGCTGATCTGCTTTGCGGACAATATGACAGTCCTCAGGTATATCTCTCAGCATGGTGCAGGCTGATAGTGTATGTGGGCTGGTGTGATACACTGCTTGCTTACTGTTACAGATGGATGAACCTGATGTGTCTGGCTCTCTCCTCTATCTCCACCCCTGTCTTTATCTGTGTACCTCTGAGAAGTTCCACTGCTAAGGCAGGCAGACAAACGCACCCATAACCAACACAAAGCCAGGGGGCTTGTCATTGCGGAAAGCACACCATGACTAAAAAAGTCCTCGCTGAGATTGCCTCTCCATGCCTGATGTGGTCTGATGATGGCTCATCACTGGCACAGAGATGAGAAGCTGATGACCTGTCAGCAGCCAAACAGCTAGAAATCGACAGAAAAAAGCTGCATATAGGGAACATAATAGACGAAGTGGGACACTCTGACATCTCCTCATAGGCGGTAATACAGTATGATGGCTTCTCTCTATCTGCCTTGCACATACAATAATATGCTAAATGACACCAACAATCCAGAGTGCAGCCTCTTCACTTGAAAACAACAACTGGTTATATTTCCGTTGGAGTGTTAATTATAAAACTGCTGAAACAGGCTGACTGTATTGTTTCATGTTGCACAGCTATTATCAGTGAAACGTATTATTCTCTCTCACGGTAAAAGATTTCATCACATCTGCAAAGCTTGGAAGCAGCTTGACTTTGATCTCGACGTGTCTTTTTAATCAAGTTCCAAAAAGACGTCTTCATTGTTGCAGGCCTTGGCTAGGCAGCTCTGGGAGACATATGCTAAGTTTATCTCCAGCAAATAGATCGGCTGTGCTTTAATATTTCTGCACTATAATGTTCTTTTTTTTCCCATTGCACTGGGCCCATTTGGCATTTTTTGCTGCTGGGCATGACTTCTTAATAGAATCGGAATTCCAATTTGACTCTCCCGCTTAGCAGCCCTAATTTGAAGACAGGCTGTCCACAGCCTTGGAAAGTGGAAGGCGGTAATTTGAGCAGACCCCCCCTAGCATTACCACTTCTGCATAAAGCATAATTCCTGGTTAAGTTTTTCTTCTTCTTTGAAGGCCACAAATGAAGCACCAGTATTTTTTTTTTTTACTGTTTTCCCATCGTTCAGTAGAATTATGTATTGCTATGTGATATTTAACTGGTCCCCACAATGTAAGGAGGTTCATCTTTTTGCTTGTCTCCCCCCCTTCCGGGTGGTCAAGGTACAGGTTAAGCAAAAGATGTACCGGGCTGGGGTTGGTAGAGATTCACACATCTCCTCAAGGACACTTCAAAAGGATGGATGCATTCTGTCATGGGGGCCTGAACTTAGACCTTTTGGATGAAGGACAGTCTGGATATCAGACATCTAACTTCAGAGTATTGCAATTCACTGATTCCTTTAGCACAAGGAATTCCAATAAGCTTGCACACCTAAGCTGTAATACCATGGGCGTCAATAAACGATTAGCTTAAAGGCAACAGACACGAAGAGGCTGCTAATTGAGTGTATAATTACTAGAACATGAAGGGAGGTAAAGTGGTGCATCACAGCACTAAGCACGTGACCGGGTGGGTTATTGAGAACCTCTTTTAAAAATAATTTCCTGCACTCATCCTGCAAGTGACTGCCTCCTGATGATGGTAAAGGTCTAGAAATGAACTAACATTTTGAAGATGTACATAAAAAGATGATATTTTATTGATAGGATGGGGCTGAAACTGTTGCATTTCCAGGTGAACTAGAAAGTAAGCATGGTTATGTTGTTTTTCCACCTCATTAATCTGTAATTTATAGATGACATTCATAATACACACTTAACTAAGTGAATATAGCCCTTATGACTGTACCATCATTTGTGAAACTGAAAAACAGCAGTTCAGTGTGTGTAATGTGGAGGGATAAATAGGGGAGCAGAACGAGATGAAGAGAGAGATGGCTGCCCAGTCTGCTGGCACGCAGACCCAGCTGGGTTATGGGGAGGCAGTGGCTGCCTAATGAGCCTCTTTTACCCTAGAGAGCTCACCCCACTCCTCCCCCTAGAGCCCCTAATATAAGGATAAAGGACTGCACACACTCCATCACTTTCACATGTGTTGCTTTTCCAATGCGCAGCAGGGGATCTGATGAAAACACAATCTCTGTCTGTAAAATGGTCACTTGCTCATCAGTTAGCTGTACATTGTCTTAATCCACAGGAGTAACACTGATACCTAACACAAATACTCACACGTACAAGCGAGGTAGTTTTTAATCACCGCTTTGTTGTTTTCTGTGTCAGCTTTCAGAAAGGCTGCAGTCATGAGTGATCCTCTGGAGATCTGTTTCGCAGTAAAAGGACTATAATGTCCCCGCTAATGGCCACCAATGCTACTGTGGCAAAGGTGGATGCTGCTTTGTGTTTAACGACAGCGTGAACACATTTTCCCTTTTGGAGTTTTGAAATTCATGGCTTGTCCGCGAGGTCTGTCTAGCTTTCTTATGCTTGTAAAAACCCTGTTTAATAGCCCTTCCTTTGTAAGGTCAAAGCCATAGTTCAACCTATGCAGAGCTATACTCCCCAGACAGTTGTAAATTCCAATAAAAGGTTTGTGCCAAAGTGTGCGTAAGTGAGTTATTCTGTTAAGGAGGGTAGTGGGCAAAACTCCAGCGGGTCCTCTTTCCATTACAGCAACTCCCCAGTGCCTAATGGTCAAGGCCTGTCTCCACTGGGTAAATGTTTACCCTACAATAAGAAAAGAAGAGGCTTACCACAAACAGGCATACACAGGCCAGCATGGGCAGTGAAATAATGAGCTACTATCAGCCTCCTTGCTTCCCTGCCTCGGCCACAGCCAACGCTCATTAAAGCCTGGGTGATGTGCAGGAGAGTTGAGTGCACTCAGTCAAGTGGTTCTCCACTCTTCCGGAGTAGAGAAACCTGCCTTCATATTCAAAATGAGAGAGAAGAATCAACAGTGAAAATATTTGAACAATCTATTCAAACACCTTGTGGATTGTACTGAAGGCAGGCGGCCAGAGAGCAGTTGTTGAGAATGGGCAATGAAGAGATGGCGAAGACTCGCAGGCAGTTCAGTGGGTTTTTTTTGTCATGGGCTGCCAAAATGGCTTTGATTTACTGAGGGACCTATTGATAATTAATTGTATCATCTGTTTCCTCCTCCACTCAAGCCAAGAAATGCGAACCCCAACTCTTCATCAGAGGGCTAGGCACAATTTATAGCATCAGAGAGGGCGATTGGACTGGAGCTGGCTGTTCAAGCTGTCAGCAGATGGCAGCTAGAACTAAACACCTTTCACTCTCAGCCCCGAAGAGAACACAGACTCATGAGTCCAGAACTTTGCCAACGTATGGCAGAAACAATTAATAGTATACTTATGAACGCCGCTCTGTATGCCGATAACCTAAATGAATAAACTGGAAAATGAGGGGCTTCCTCATACCTGTGCTTTCCATTAAAGTAATGGCCGACAAAACAAACCCTCCCACTGATTATAGCCAGTCAAAGTCGATTTCCAGGTTTAAGCAAAAATCTGCCTTTGTGATTGTCCAAGACTAATATTTTCTGTCTGATTCCAGTTTTACAAAAATAAATAAATAAATACAAATCTCCCACACTTCTAGGGAGTATACAATGTCTACATCAAGCTACAGTACATGGTTGTATATGGAACATACTTTTAGCTCAATAATTCATAATCTTGGAGGGATGCTGAATAATTGAAGTGAACTTGGAGGCCTTTCAGCTCAGCAGAGCTTTGCATGTAGCTGATGGATCTGTGGGATTCAATGCACATTACAAGGGGGAGAGGGGAAATATAGTGCTAAGCTGTGTTTCTGTTTTCACTGCAAATTCATTGATCAATTATTCAGCCGGGCCCTCTGACTGTGACCTACAGTTCTGAGAAGACGGGCCTGTGACAGCATTTCTCTTATTGTGCTTCTTTTTGTGCTCAAGCCAGCGCGCACTTGTATAGCGTATAAAAGACACTTAAACTTCTCTCTGAAATACTCCCGTGTTGTTGAGCTGCGTGGCCACGGCTTCACATATTACAGTAACTGTCTTTCATCTTCCTAAATGAGTCAAAGCGGAGAGGATGCTTATGAAATGAGCAGCACGGACACTTCAGGCAACCCTGTTTCTTCTCTTATTCTCCACAGTCAGTGGGAAAAGGTGCAAAAAAGAGAGGGGTGGGGTCCCAATTGAGGGTTTCTTTATCACACAGACCTTCTCATGACTGCTAGATCTTTTAATCAAAGAGATTATTTCGCAGTAAAACCAACCTCGCAGCCAGCATAACTGGGAGTGTCTAATTAACACAAAAGAAAAACACCTCAAAAACAGCAGCCTCCATCAAGGCAATCTTAGATACCCTTACATTACCCGCAAACGTTGTTTTTCACAGTCTGATGAATTTGCCCACTGTGGCCCTTTTACCGTGTTGAGGATAAAGTCAGAGCTTTCTATGCAGAAAACAAATGATTCACTGAAGGCTTAGTTTATCGTCGATCAGTAATGAGCTCATTTAAATACAAAAAAAAAAGAGCTATTATGTGCAATGTAGGGCTTGAGAAGGAGGTGCAGCATTCTCTCTCCTCTCACGAGTGTCTGAAAGTACGACAGGAGCAACTGGACAAAACCAGATTGTGTGTTATGCAGAATCAGCCCTCTGGGATTATGTCTGCATTGTTCAAAGCTCATATAAAGTAAGTATACCTATTGAGGCCAAAAGACATCCTGACTGAATCAGAATAGCCTGATATACAACCGTTTAGAGGTCAAGCTGAGCTTTGTCTGCTATGATTTATGATCCACACGCTCACCTACAGCTGTAGGAGAGAATACATGTCATATAACATTGCTTTGTTAGAAAAACACAGTTTGATACCGTTTTGATAGATGGATTTGAAGTTACCCGGGCTTTCTGACATGAGCTGAGTGTGTTTTAGACAGTGGTGTTTAATCTTCATCCTCACTGGTAGGCTCCTCACGTCCCCTGAGCTCCTTGTTTTCCTGTATTGATTAAAATCTGCCCTATCCACCTTCCTGGTGTAAGAACTCCTTCAAAGAAGGCTCAGTGGGATTATTCACCGAGAAAAACTTAGCCCAGTCTTTGTTCTGCCGGTTGCTCTACCTTGTTCAAAGAGGCAAGTCAGTGTGCCAGTATTGGTTCAGAAAAAAACTTAGTTATGAACAGGCATTTTGTAGTTAGCCCTTTTGTGACTGGTACATTTTATGTTGTGCATCAGGTCATTTATCATAATGCTGCATCACAAAGCGTATTTTGAGGGTCTAAACTGCAAACGGAGCAAGTCAGAGGTGACCTTTGTGCAGAACGGACAGCTTCCCTGTTATTTTACTTTGACCCTTGAAGCTGCGGTCTGCACAGAGCAAATGAAGAGGGGATTGAAACCAGGGATTAGTTTGGAAATGAGCCCTGCCCTATCTTTAAACAGGGACCGACTGAGGACTGGGTAGCTTGCCTCTTATCTTCTTTCTTTTTTTTTTCTATTATTGTTGCCAGAGCTGAGGATATAATTTGAACACACACATTCACAGGTCCATGTCTGTGGATATGTTCTACAAAGGTATGATGGCAACAACCACTTAATTCGTGATTAGGGCTTTATTCAAAGACATGTTTATTCTCCCAGGAATTCATTAGATCCAGAAGCTGCTTCATTTTTTTTTTTTCATTCCTGCGACTCATTCCCCCAGTGAGGTGATTTAATGCTAGTCTCTTGGTGATAAAAAACTGAAGAGCATGACCACAAATACACTGAATACATTAGCTCTTTTTTCCTCACAAACACAAGGAAGGTTATTCTATCATGCAAATTACCCAGTGCACCAACATATTTCTCTTGTGTCTCATTCCACAGACATCAAATTATTTTAGGTTTAGTGCCAGGTGACTTACCTGTAGTGTTTTTAATGTTGCTATATGAAAAAAAAATAATGTTTGTGTTGTGGCAGATAAAACTACTTGAAAAACATTCTGTGCCACGAACTTTCTGTAAGGATTAATGCAGTAGAACAGAAAGAAAGTAAACCTTTTCAAATAAAGACAATTTTGAGGTCATAAGAGACAATAAAAACTGGAAGTGCACGTGTAAGTTTCTTCCTTATAATTCAACAGCTTTTGACACAATATTTATTTATTTTTATTTTTTAAAGATTAAAATTAAGACACTAAGATTTTTTAAATGAAAGTTTTGACCTGAAATTCTACTGTTTAGTTTAATTAAACTAAATAAACAGAATTCACACAACAGTAGAGGATTTGCTCCACTTACATTTGTTTGGCGAGGAGGTAAGACTTAGGCTAAAGTAAGTAAAGTTACAAAATTGCAGTTATCTAAATGTAGAACTGAAACAAGACTGTAGCAGTTCAGGGGATTGGAGAACAACAGTGCAAAGACAGAGTCTCAAAAAAAAAAAATCAAGAATGGCAAAGTGCATTTATGACAATGACCTTTATGCTATTTAGCAAGGATTATTTCTTCATTTGTTTTTGATTTAAAACATATGGATGCAGCATCTCTGAGTCAGCACATATTTTTCATTACAGTATGTGTGATCTTGTGTCTGTGTTGAAATGCATGGAACAATGCATTGCGCAATATTGTTCTAATCATTAATTTAAAGTACAATAGACCACTTGACTTGACAACTAACAATGATACTGTTTCTACTCCTTAGTGAATGACATCCCTTTAAGTACAGTCACATCCCGAATGTATGAATCTGTTCAAATACTGTTTTGCACTGTAAAACAAAATAACTTTCCTAATCTTGTTACAATATCTAACCAGTGCACTGAGTGTATTCTATCTTCTAGCCTTATTAGTCCGAATTAATTATATTAATTATATAGCAACATAAAAATATATTCAAGTTGCCTTAACTTATTATTTATATGCAAAAATGATAACAGCATTTTAAACTGGTGAACTACTGAGGAATGCAACTAACTGGATTCAAGAAACCCAAGAAGTTTATTTTGACTTTTTAATCCTAATATGTCTTTCTTCTTCTTCTTCTTTTGATTCAAGACGAGGCTTCATGTCCAGCTCGGTCTGGTTGTAGCTGTAGCTGCTTGGCAGATGGTGGAGCCCTAGCAGGATCATCTGAGGCCTCACTGTGATTTGTGCTTCAGCAAACAACCATACCAGTGAAGTCTCTGTTGCTAAATTCAGTAAAGAAATTTCATCAGTTAATAAAATTTTCTCTTTTCCCGTTTCCCTGTTGTGATGGACATCATTACAGATTTAACAGATTTGTGGATAAACAAACTTAAAATCCCCAGAACTTAATTTCATCTTGGCTGAGTTTAAAAAAACAACAACTTTTCAGAGCTCAAAGGTAAAGAAAAGCACACAAATCATCAATATTATTTACAAAGAATTAAAGCCTGAGTGACTAAAGGTTAAATGTAAGGTGGGTGTAAAAAATTATAACCATCAAATCTGAGTCAGAAAGGCTTCTGTTTTTTTAAACAAAGAGGAAACGGTTATTAAATCCCTAGAAATAAAAAAAACCTAACAATTTGGAGTTAAGTCACTTTGCACCTGTGCAGCATCAGAGTCTTGCCCATGTTAGTAGATGATGGGTGTGCTGTGAAAGCTATGTTTCCAGGCGGCTTTGAGCTGATCTGCAGTGCACCATCTGTAGCAGCCAAGGGGACAACTGTTGCTCATTAAATTAGCCAGTTCCATCATCCTGATGCATCAGAGGAGGACCTGGGATCTCAGTGACCTTTCTCTCCCCCACAACCAAGCCCTTTCCTTCACTAATATAGATGCAAACTCAAGTAGGTCAAACACCAGGTATAAATCTTTCTTGGCAAGCCGCTGCCGCGTTTGCCAGGTATGCACTGCAGGCTGGCGTAACGGACTGTGAGCGGAGGTGTGGCTGAAGCATGAAGTGGGCACGCTGTTGCTGTTGCCAGCAGGCTGGGACCAGCTTGCCGCTGGCCGAAGGGTTTGCCACCTACATGGGGACCATTTGGCTGCAACAATGTGTTTCTGAAAACAGATATTTGTTATCAGAATCAAGCTGACAGTGCATTAATACCAGCAGTTGTGAACAGAGTGCTGCGCACCAGACTACACATATGCAAAAGTTTCAAGCAATTAAAAGTTTTTTTTTAAAATGGAAATGTGCTTTATTCATTTGCAAAGTATCATAAATAGTGAGGTCAAGATTATAAATTTTATAGACAGCCCTTTGTAAAATGGCGAGTAGCTGGCATGGCATAAAGCTTTTAATTTTTTGACCTTTGAAGTTTTACTGCAGATGGAGATGTCCTGCCCTTACTCACGTTATAGCATAGCATTGAAGAGTCTTTAAAGTGTTTGTAATGGACAGAGCTGCATGAAAGAATTTAACAAATTCAAAGAGGTGAATTGTGGGAATAAATCAATACACACTAGAGTAAGAGGATGGGATGGTGAACACACATTACTATGGTAAACCTTTCTAAAATGTTTTACAGTTTTACTAGAGAGCACATAGCACATTGCTGCAGGTGTAGCATCCAAGTTGACTAATGTGAAAATCTGAGCACTTATTTATCTCAAAGGAGTAAGAGGCAACAATAAAACAAGTAACAGACACACAGTGTTTTCACATCTGCTCAGACTAGTTTACTTGTTTGACCACTAACCCACCCACGATGAAAGGACGAGAATTCAGCACTTCCACATTTTTTTCCATTCTTTTTTTAAATGTCAGTGACTTGTTGTGTCGTTCAACTCTTGCTGGAAAAACTGCATTAATGACTCAGAATGGGTTTTGATTTGCACGCTGCCATTTCTTGGGAACACTCCTTACATTTTCAAACCTCTCTGGGAAAATTCACACCTGCGGTAAATTCACTCTCTCCTCTCCTCTATTCTGCTTACATAAGGGGCACAACAGGGCCTTCAGTCATATATGGTAATGCCTTTTGAAAAAGTAGTTGCTTCAAAGTTGCATGCTTGCCTCAGTACTTGGGATATTCGGCCTCAGCTATACATTATACTGAGCCTACAGTGAGGTGAAAAAGTGACCACAAGATTTTTTTATATCTCACCTGAAGTGTTACACAGCACTGAGGTTTGATATGTCATGGGCTAAGAAATAATCTTGTCTCCTTCCTGTGACCCTAAACTGGATGATCAGTTGAGAAAATCGTTGGATGACTAATTTAGTCGCAAGGTATGCAAAATTATATTAATGATTGAATGAAGAAATTGGTTATGACATTGCTGAACAAGTTATGTAAGCACCAGAACAACCTTGTTTTGTTTTGCTTTTTTGATCTCATACCTCACAGCAGGCAGAACAGATATCAAAAATCTACAGTTTACGATTCTGGGTGGGGTTACAGATGAGCTAAAAGCAGAAGACAACCCATTTGGCAGGTGGTATGTCCACATATCACCAGCAGCACTGACTTGGCTAATTCATTTTTCCTAAATGGAGTTACATGTAAAGTGTTCACTTCTTTTTAACCAGAAATTCCAGTAATTCTGCAAACATTAACCAACGTTTCTTTCATTTTAGCTGCTGCTCCCACTAACTAATTAGAGAGCAGCCTTATGTTACGAGCTTGTGAAAAATTGTATTTGCAAAGATATTAATAAAAGATTCAATAAATTATATGACTAGCAGGAGCATAGTAGCACTAAACAATTTTTCTATTGAAGCAATTAAGGACTTCATGGCTCAGATGGCTGATCCAATATGTGCTCTTCATACATCCATCCATGTTCTTCTCTTTTCTCTTTTCCTGCTCAAGGTCGTGGGGGGGCTGGAGACTATCGCAGCTGTCACAGGGTGATATGAAAAACGTCCAAGAAGTCTTCCAGAAATCCAAGAAGACATTAAGTGGTGTGAGAACAACCATGGAAACAAAAACTCATGCAATCTACCTTTTTTTGATTTGCTGGATTTATTTATTTTTTAAATCATTTGATCATAATTACAATTAAAGAATTAATATTTGGAGATTTAATCCATGCTTGACCTTTTATGTAGCTATCACTTCTCTGAAAGAATATTCTGCCTTTTTCTTTTTCTGAGCCATCTTTAAAATGGAGCACCGACACAAATAAAACATGTCTAGGAGTCCACCCTGAGTTTCAGAGGTTGAGGAGAGTTAGCAGAGGTTGCTGTGCTTAGCCAGTATAAAAAATGGAGGCCTGTATTGAGTTTGTAGGCCTGCAGCTCCAGGCAATGGTGATAAATCCACCTGTGAGAGAGCTTGTATCAGACAGGCCCAGGCCACTGGCAGATAAATCGACTGGCCCGTGCCCTGACTGGGAGACGCACCCCTGTGGGCTTCCCTGCCGCTGAGAGTTATATTTCCAGCTCTGTCCCTTGTAGGTTGGAGCAGCGCTTCAGGATACGAGCAAGCTAAATGAAACACTAATGCACCAAGTTTCCCATCAGAAATTTCCATAATTCATTTCCACACATTTCCTTGAGAGCACACTGTGGGATTTGAAGGAGGGGCTGGGAATCTAAATGCACCAGCTGTGTGAAAAGAGGTGTCTGATCAACAGCTCAGTGGCTGGAGCCTTATGTGAATTTCTGAAAGCCAGACACGTGACCTTACAGGTGTATTCCCCGTCTTTCTAGCGGGAAGGGCTTTTTTTCATTGTGGTGTGGGGGAGAGTTAGTGTAGTCAAAATGTACTCTCCTCCCCCAGCCTCTTTGGATTTGCAGTTTATACAGCTGAGAAAATCTATTATTTCATGTTGCACATTTCAAAGAAATCCCCTTTCTCAGCCATTTCATTTTCATCAATAAATAAGCCAGATTCTGCTTTCATTCAGCGCTTGAATCTATGTTGAATGATTTGAGGGGCTTAAGACTGCTTCAGCAGTTCACTTTGTGCTCCTGGTTAAATGTTTCCCCCCAGTTTGTTTTTGTTGCTGTTAAACTACTTACCGAGACCATTTGTTCTGTGAAAAAAAATAATTCTCTCTTGGATTGGAGTGCAATGAAGATATTACTTTTGATGTTGTTCTCTCAGAACAAAGGCTGCTTGTGTCTGTTGGTATATTGAACCGAAACTCAAGATGTCCAATAAAATATTCTACTCAAAAAGTTAAGGTGGGGAAAATAGACATTTTTGAGCTGTAGTTATTAATTATTTTATATCGGGTCAAAAATAATGGTGACAATGAATGACCCTTTTTAGACTTCCAAACAGCAAATTGAAAATAACTAACAATTAGTCATATTTAATTTGGTCATATCTAAAAATAAAGGAGCAGTAATGAGACTTTGCTAACACTGTTGGATAGAAAACAAATGGTTTGTACCAACAGTGTTTAGAACACAGAAATAGTCTGAACACCAGGTGCTGCAGAACAATATTCCCTGCAGTGTGATGAATTGTTTGACTAAAGAGGGTATTCATCCAAAAGCACCATAGTCTGCAGTATGTGATTGCTAAACCTGACAAAGTCAATGAGAAATGGCATGTTCTTACACCCTGCAATACATCAACCTGATTCTGGAAAATTATAAGGCATAAATTTTACATTGTCAAGAGCAAACCAAATCATATCTCAATCATCCCCATGATTAGCACCCTTAAGTTTCAGTATCGGCACTGAAAATTGTAAAAATCATGGGTGCGGTTATGAGAGATAGGATGTCAGTTGTGTATTTTGCGGCGCAGTATAAGCGCAGCAGACTCAGAGGTCTTTCACTATGAAATGAAGCTACGTTTACTCTTATGTTCCATTGTCTGGAAAACAATCGTGATAGCTGTTTTTCCAGCCTTGGTAAAGACCAAGAAAAAAAGATACGCAATCCTCCAGGGCTGCTTTTGCCCGAGGTAAGACACAGGTGGAAGGAGCCCAGAGCAGGGTCACAGTAAAGATTTATACTATGTACAAAGTAAAGAACAGAAGAAAAATGGCTGTTCATGTAGCGTCTCAGTGAAGCGAGTGAAACAGCTGTTCACGGAGTGAGGAAGTGGTCAGGTAAGACAGGCCTGGAAATAATAATCACAGGCCCATCTGCTGACCTGGGACTGCATGGCCCCCGGGCTCCCAGCACAGGCCCTCCGTATGGAGCACAGTACAGCCCTCGCCCCAGGAAACCTGGCCATGCCGCACTAGGCTGCTGACACTGCCACATGCTCTCTTTCCCTGGCCGTGCGAGCCTGAAAGCCTGTGCGCTCTCTATATGATGATCACTTTAAGGTGCCACTGCAGATACTATCTATTACTAAGTGACTGCCATTAGATACTGCACCCTGGGATCCTATATATGGGTACCTCAGGGAGTATGTTTTAACTCGTGGAACAAACAAACCTCTCTTATGAGTGATGATAAATTGTTGTTTTAAAAGTTCCTTTTAAAGAAATGGGTTCATTGGATACGAGGACAAAGTTTTAGAGCGAAATGGCCAACAACAGGGAATCAAGGACTAGTCTCGTTCCAACTGCCAAACTTGTTAATTCTGATCATTAATTTAGCAGCTAATAGCAGTGTAAGATGGCGTTTTAATGTAGTGCCGGATTAAAACACATTTATCATATTAGAGAGCACATCAGTGATTTCCTGGTTGTGCATCCTTGATAGGTTCTACAGGAACAAATCAATATTGTGCTGTAATTGAGCGATGAGGGGGGTGAGAAGTGTGAACAGCCTAATCATAATTAAAGAGCGGGCTGCTAAATATGAGGGTGAACTAAGGCTGTGAAAGATAAACAGTGTCAGCAAGAGATAATACACCACAAGTCAGGCTCCGTTACAACTTCTCTGTGTTGTGTGAACTTACACGGGAGACCAAATTAAAAAGATCAGACATCCTGCTGAAGCTGAGCCTACAACAGCGGCGAAACCTCGGCTGATAACTGTTGAGCATTTCTGGTCGGTGAAGATATAAAATCCAAATGGTAATGACATTCCTGCCATTTAGACATAATATTAAGACTAATCATAATTAGTTGCCGATACTCACTTCACAGTCTGAAAAGTGACTGATGTACTCTTCAAAAACCACTTAAAGGAGGCAGCTGATTCCTCAAATCCACCTGCTCACACTTAAGGCAAACACATATAAACAAGCACCCACTTAATCACTTTCTCTGCCTTTCCGCCTCTCTCTCTCTGTATTTCACACACACACACACCCACACACACACACACACACACACACACACACACACACACACACACACACACACACACACA
>NW_005187436.1:2619445-2626504 GCF_000239375.1 Pundamilia nyererei | reverse complement strand
CACACACACACACACACACACACACACACACACACACACACACACACACATCACACACACATATTCTTTGCTCTGTGACATGCCGTCAAAGCACGCAACACAAAAGCACCTTTAATCTATTGGAAGAAAAGTGGTAAACAGATTTGCATCACTACCCCACATTATCTGCTGACACTCTGAAATGATTTGTTTTATGCACACTTGGCCTTGAAGTTTGCAAGCAGGTTGTCAGTGAGGATAGAATTGAGGTAAATGGTGTAGACTGAGAAAACAACAACTTTGCTGAGGTCCCCACTTTGAGTTTGGAGGCGAACTGCTTAACGCAAAAGGCAATTTTAATTGTATCGATTCAGCCATACAAATGTAGAATTCTTTTCAAAAGTGTGCACATCAGCACAGTCTCTGTCTTCTAATGCAGCCAAAAGGAGTTAGTTTATTTTGCAAAGCCCTTCAACCCAAGTAGACAGCACACAATGAGTGGATGGGGTTTTAGTTTCGCATGATCCAACACAATGCACAAAAGTTATTTGACAGAGAAAAGTGCAGATTGTTCAAAGCTATGTTTAAATATGATCGGCACTGCAAAATGCAAACAGCCAGATAAATAGGAATCTTGGCACTTGCAACTTTATGTCATTTGTCAAGTGGGGAAGAGCAAAGTGGCCTTTCTTGCTCTTTTAATAGCTCTAAAACATTCTTTTGTTATGGAGCAAACAAAGAAGATTCAAAGACGCACTACTGCTGGAAAATGTTGAAAAAGCTAAACATATAACCTAAAATAAAGACTTCAAGCTAGCAAATCCCCGTGCACTGCAGAGAATAACATTTCTAATTTTGACTTGTAAAACATACATTTGCTGTTTGACAGTGATTTACATGCCAATCTATCTTGTTCCTTTCACATATGAAAGTATGTGTCTGTTGTTTCTAAACTGTTAACAGTGTTTTGTACAAATACAATTATGACAAATGAAATGCCCTCAGGCATGTGGCTGCCTGGGAATTGGCTTATAAGCAAACAATCAGAGGTCTGAGGGTAATTACATGAAACCTGCTATACATTTAGATTTACAGACTGTAGATCTTTTTACTCCTTTTTATTTAAATTCGAGCTTTGTCTTCGTTTCTTTCATTGAATCAGTCAACATGGACAAATCATCAATGATTTTATGAGAATTTATGATTAAAAGCTTAAAAACTGTTATAATCTGCACTCATGTTAAACTTGGCTGTATAACTGCACTGATGTCTCATAATCAAGAAATCGCTCTCAAGACTGAAAAATTATTAATTAGTTAGTTAAAGTTTGATATAGGGCTGCAATGAAATGTCAGCCAAACAGCTCTATCAGTTGATATCTGATGTGTAAACTGATTTCAGTGACTGCTGGCGGTGACTGATATCTTTCTTTACTTGTTAAGTGCTCAAAGACAGAGTCATGAAGCATTAAGGTTTTTCCTATAATGAAGATGATTTTATTTGGGATAAACAGGGGCTTGAATGATAAAACTAAACTAGTAAATAAAATTTTAAAAAACATTGTATTGGCATAGACTCTGGGCCAAATTGTTATTTCAATCATTTGTACCAAAATTTTCCAGTCAGCTCATCCCTATAGTTAATAATTTAACAAGAGCATTTAGGATATGATCCCAGTGCAGACAGTATAGGAATCCATGCCTGGGAATGTTTGTGCCTTTGCTTCCACACACAGCCCATCTGACTGTATGAGACTACCTTACACTGACATGGATCAGATTAAAGGCCCGGGATGATGGGGATGGTCATTTCCCAGGTAGATGTGGGCATACCGTGAGGGATGGGTTCTGTGTGGCTGTCACAAGACATTACCAGACAGCACATACTGCTACACACACACACACGCTCGCACACACACCACAAGCCCATGAAGATGATCACATTGGATACACAGATGACATTCTATCCCTGCTGTGACAACACGGGCTCATTTTTCTGCTCTGACATCCATTGCTGTGTGGGTGTTATTCAAGTCAAATCTATCATTTTAATGGAGAAGTAGTCAGACCTGAGGATTATTTGAGGGATAAATATATCATTGTCTGTTCATTCTGTATCGACCGAATGTCATTGAGCCCTGACTAACTCTTTCCCAATGACAGCCTTAGGATCTTATAAAACATACATAGATGCAGGAGGCCCCGTACAGTGAAAACAAGCGAGCAACAGAAGTACAACCATTTGCGTAGGCTCTCATAACAGGCTCTTTAACGTATTCACAGTGGGATAATGAACGGGGTAATTGTGCTATCCTTAGTGAGTACAAAGATACAACAGACCCATCAATTAGAAATCCTCGGGACTGCTCTTGTTTAGCATCTTGAGTGCAACAAAGTGAATTGTCCACCATGATTTTAGCTTTTGTAAATGTGTTTAGCAGAGTTGATCTAAAGAAATTCCGATTTGCCAGCAACCAGTGCACCAGGAGCACAATGGAGTATTCCAGCATATTGCTTAAGCCATGGCCTCTGAAAGCACACTAATTGCATCTGGGATTTGGTTATCCAATCCCACAGTGCATTGCAGCCGGGTGAGGAGCAGGGGGGTGAATTAGAGTCTGGCGGGGTGAAGCTTCTGCTTGCTGAAGCCTTGACAGTGCTTTGTACTGGATGATTGTTCTCCAGACAGCTGACGGAGGTAGCGGCGTACGCAGAGTTGTTTGAAAGCCCAAAAGGATATGCGGCTGCATCATCAAAGTCCAGCAAGTCTTCCATGTGTCAGGGAGAGATTAAGCTCTTCCAGAGAGGGCAACGCCTCTGATCACTCTATTCAATCGATGGGATTTGAATAAAGGAATAAAAGATCAGGCATTGTGTATCTGGGTGCTGTGCAACCGCTGGATAGGATTAAGGCATGTTGGAGCTGTAACAGTGACAGACACCATCAATCACAAGTTCCCTACACTAGTTAGCTAAAGTTGATATTAGCCCTAAATAGGACACATCTGTTTGTTGCTGCACACTCTCAGACTTTAATTAATTCTCAAGTCATTTTATTTTTAGGCATGGGTTTTTATTTGTTGCTGCTCCTGTACATGTGCACAAAAATGTAAATTGCATCCTTCCTTTGCTCACAGTGAGGGGCTCACATACACTGTGATACTGCAAATTAAGCACAGAGGCAAATTCACATGCACAGCAGAGCACACACAGGCGTGCGTGCGCACTCACACACACAAACACAAACAATATGAAAGTCACTGTGCAAACAAACTTTGGTCTGGTGGTCTGCTTCAGCCTCATTTTCCTGGCTGAGTTCTCTATCATCGGCCAGTGCCTCTTCCACAGGCTGTGTCAGATAATAGCTTCCTTTCTCCACTTTTCAAGAGAGAATGAGTCTATTCCCTGGAAACGGAGTTCAAGGGCAGGTCTATGTAACCCAGAGAAACACACTCTTGCCAAGACCTTGGCTTCAGATCCTGAAAATCGCCTAGCACGTCTTATGCCTGATCCGAACATGTACCCTACACTGACCGGGAGCCCCGACTCTTCAACATCAGGGTAAGGAGTGTTGTTCCAGTTCAGGTCCATGAACTGTCCTTGCCATCTTAACTTCTATGTCTAACCAATTACTAATTGTTCACACTGTCGTCCTCTTGCATCAGAAAAAAGAGGTTTCTTGATATCTGAAGTACCAACTCAACTGATGCTTCCACTTACTCAGTTTTTTTACCCTCACTACTGCCTTTCATCTCTTAGCCCTAGCCTTTCCTCTTTTCACCCATCATGTCCCACAGTGGGATATAATTACTAGAATTCTTTGCCTGGCTATGCTCTCCTATTAATAGCCTAGCGTTTAAGCCCTCTCCCTGGTCAGATGGTCAATGCTTGAGGGCAATATGTCACACTACATGGGCACAAAAGGTAGCCAAACAATGCCTATTGAGGACCAGGTGCCATTGCAGTAATACCATTTGGCTACCATTCACTATTGTGGTGCACTGTGCTTGCTGATACAGTACATTAATTGCTAGCGGTTTCAAGCTACCATGTTAATTAAAGCACCTATGGACAAGGTGTGTGCAGTCAACTGTCCACAGACGCTATTATGACTGTCTGGATTAGCTCGTTGGCATCCTTGAATGACTCATATAAAAACACAATGACAGACAGGAGAAAATATGACTGCACCCAACACATGAAAGAACATGCAATAGCATAGCTGAGGCATCATTACCATGACTTTCCATCATTATGCTGCATGAGAGATACGGCCTTTCTTGAAAAGATAGCCCTGGCGATCAAGCCAGCCTCTTTAATGATGTTTTGAAACTTTGTGTTCAGTGGGAAGAATAAATTTGATTGCTATTTTTGACATTAAGTCTTTCTTTTGTTTTTAAGTGGTCTCTCTTTTTTATACATAATATGAGCCTCAAAACGTACCGCTCCTCAGCAGAACAATTGTGATTTTGCTTTTAAATGACAATCCAGTGAACCCAATCCAGACTAACAAATGTATAGTAAAACTACACGTATGAGGCCACAATTTAGGTATAACCAATTTATTTATCCTCATCTGAAATTGTGAAATGTGCAAATGTAAAATCATTAGGCTCCAAAGGAGGAGTAATAATAAGAATCCAAAACAAAAGGCCAGTGGATTTATAGTGATAGTTCAGAGCAGAATCTTGTCTGTTACAATGAAACATACTTTGACTTCAAAATATTTTTTTAAGTTTTAGTTTGTTCTGCTAATTCATTAATTGCTTCAGCTGAATAATAATTTCATGAAGTTACTTAAAACTGCGTTTAATTTTTCTAAATAGTTCATAAGTAGCTGTTACTAACATATTAAATTGCAAATTCTAAATTACTTTACTACCTTTAATGAAGAAGGCTTTCCACAACTGTATATTTTCTGAACTCTCCACAGGCTCTAAAGGTGGAGGTAAAGGTGGGTGGAAGAGGACAGGGGCCTCTTTAGATCCTGGTTGGGCCTCCTGCAGCAGCAGCTTGCCTTCTGGATAAGAGCAGCAGACCTCAGTCTCTTTACTTACAGCCCGCTGGAGCAAGAGGTCGAAGCGCACCTGAACCCTGCTCAGCACACAGTGGGCCACAGGGCCGAGCAACTCACAGGACAGCTGACCCGCTTTGACCTTTTCCTCTGCTCCGGGCCCCTGGGACTCCCTCCAATAAGCTCGGGGACCACTCACAACCTCTCTGTTAGCGCACTCTGGCCCTCAGCACCTCAGTCAGCGAGCACCCCACGACTGAAAAACACACACTCACTCAGTCATGTACTCAGCCATGTACAGTGTATATTGTACACATAACAAAGGGACACGCTCATACACTGAACAGGCATCGCATACTGCCTCATGCAAACACAATCTGTCGCACACAGCCATGTAGTGCATCTCCCCGTCTCCCGGTGTCTCACTCGCTCAGGCTTTCTCTCCAATTCATGTGGAGTCAGATTGGCGGCGAGGATTAAACTGGTGGATATCCCCATCTTGTGGACAGTGTTTGTGTCATTATGAGATGCTGTGGAACAAATATTCACTGTCTGGTTCCACCTCTGGTCATAAAACCGATTTTCCAAAGCATATCAATATTACCGATGGGGCTGCTGTATATGTACCGTAGATCATGTTATCGTTTTCACTGAAACCCCTTTTAATTTTTTTCCATTAGCATTCACGCCAATTGTCACTGGTATAAACGATTTGTGTTCAAGTGCGAAACACTTTGTCCACCTCCACAGCCTCCCAGGGTCAAAGAGGCAACAGGGTGACTTTATCTTGAATGTCACTTTGTTTTTGGTTGGTTAGACAGTATCCTCTCTTGGAATGGCTTCTCGGATGAAGGCACAGGTGAGGCCCACAAAGGAGCAGCCCCCTCTCTCCGTAGCATTTCCTCGACTAAAACAGCCCTACATTTTAATATGCAACATCTGTGCCGGGAGAGCCTTCCAAAATGGCTGCTCCTTGGAGGATGACGGTAGAGTCTGCTCAAACTTGGGGTTGGGGCATTTGGTACTGCAAGGTTCTGCACAGATGTTAGCATTCACAATGTCATTCTGTCCTTTGCCTCAGTACCCAGGGAGGTCTATTTTAAGGGAGGGTGGTGTGTTTTCTTCTTTAGTTTCATGAGATCACTTTATCTGTGACTGTCAATGTAACAATTCTACATAGACTCGTTCAGCCGAACTGGGACTGCTGTCTCCGATCAGTAAGGTATGAAGGAGAGTTTCTGCCTGTTAATTTATTGCCTGCTACTGTATAAGGTGGTACTGCTTCTTTTGTATGTGTGAAGCAAAACAGAGTTGCAGTGCAATACTTTAGCCAATTACATTTAAAGTCTTCAAAGAGATAAAGACAATGGTTGAATCAGGGAACTCAGTGAATCGGCTGCATGAGTACATGGAGGAACATTAGCTCAACTACACAGAACTGTGTTTGTGGTGTGCTTTCGCAAAGAACTGAGAATATTTTCTGTGCAGAGACGCGATGACCTCAAGGCTGCTTGTCAGTCAGATTATTCAACTGATTCTCAAACAAGACTCTAGACATGGCTGGAGAAAATCAGAGAGGGGGAAGAAAAGACCAAAAGAGAGAAAAGGCAAAACTAAAGAGAAAGGGACATGTACAGTGCCTAATGCATCACTTACACAAAGAAGATGTTCATATTTAATGCTCATCATTAAAGCAGGGTTTGAGCATGGAAGACGCTTCTGTTATTTTCCCACACCCCTTGAGCCAAGTCCTTGTGACAGCCCTCCACTACATCCCGGCAAATTATCCGCATGAGCTGCGGCGAACAAAAACAGCCCATTGCGGGGGAAGTGAGGCCCAGCCTCAGCTCCACTCCTGTGATGGGGAGACACGTCACTTTGCATCAGCTCCAGCCTTCCAAACCACATCATCTGCAAGTGAGGAGAACAAGACCACTCCATGGGGAGAGGACAGTCAGAGAGAAGAAGGCCGATAAGAATAAAGGAGATAGAGAAGAGAAGAGAAGAGAAGAGAAGAGAAGAGAAGAGAAGAGAAGAGAAGAGAAGAGAAGAGAAGAGAAGAGAAGA
>NW_005187436.1:2618328-2619425 GCF_000239375.1 Pundamilia nyererei | reverse complement strand
GAGAAGAGAAGAGAAGAGAAGAGAAGAGAAGAGAAGAGAAGAGAAGAGAAGAGAAGAGAAGAGAAGAGAAGAGAAGAGAAGAGAAGAGAAGAGAAGAGAGACTGTTGGCTCTGGGAGACATATTAGTGTCCTATTGGGCAAGTTCATGTAAAGTAAAGAGCTCTGAAAGCTACATGATTTGTATTAACCTTCAACTTTAAGTAACATGTCACATATTATAGGTGTAAAATATATGAAACACACATGAACTTGCAGTACACAAATAGAAAGCGGCTTAATTTCTCTTCTAAATACTTATAGTAAAAATCACAATAAAGATGTTTGATCCACAAACTTCTGCAGGACGTATGTCAGCCAGTAGTTAAGTTAAACAGAGTCAGGGCACTCTCTGCTGGACAATGCTAAACTTGCAGGACCTGTAAAAACAAAGTAGCAGTGGTGGACTGTTTTTTTTCTTTTTCTTTTTTGGGCACATAGAGTACTAGTTGATTTTAGATGTTTAGAAAAGCACAGATGCCTATGGCCTCTTTCTCAAGGATATAGCCTGACGGCCAAGGAGACTTGAGAAAAATTGAGTTAACACTAAAATAAACCTGTCTTCCAAGATGCATGTGCTCCGAGCCTAAATTGGCCTATTTAAAGGCGAAACCATAGACAGCCTTTGAATAATATTGACTTGCAAAGTATGTAGCGGTCAAGGACGGGACAGTAGACAATGCTAGTTGCCACAAGAGTGATGAGCAGTAAACCAGATACATTTAGGAGTAGTGCAAAGTAAATAGTCAACTACTCTGCTATTTTTACAAATGAATGATTGCATTTGTGGTAGGAAGAATATAAGCTCATGAGAGTAAAACTAAAGAAAAATATACGGTTGTATTTTATGGTAAAATTCAATTAATATTTGAATTATTGTGCCATGTTTAAGAATTAATTAAATTTTTTAAAATTAAACTGATGCCTTTTTATGGTTTAGTTCTGCCTTATGAATCTAATACTTCCATTATGAAGGAGAGCTATTTATGCCAGGTCTGATCACAAAAATATGTACTCTGGAAAAGAATAAAATTGTACCAAGCTAAAATAAATATATATAT
>NW_005187436.1:2614520-2618126 GCF_000239375.1 Pundamilia nyererei | reverse complement strand
TCCTGGTCTCTATATTGTGTTTATCTTATCAAAAATCTCTTAAAAGACATGTTTACTGTCAACAACTCTTTGGTATTTTATTACTTGAAAACCAAATGATATGCCAATAGTGGTCCAGTGTACACACACACTGAATACATGCAGACTGTCTGTCTGAATCATCGCTCTCTTGCTGTAAACCACTCTGTACAGCCGAGCACACTATCCATATTCATGTGATTTTTGCCGGAAGGCATTGGTGTCTACTAAAAATAGCATGGTGAGAGAAAGGGGCTCACATTGTGTATCCTAACATTCACGAGCCCAGTCTCTGTGATTGGTTGTAAACAAGTGTCTCCTTGCTAGGAACCTTTCCTCATGTCGTCAAGTAAACACTTGTAAATAATTGCTGTGGGTCAGAAATGAAGACGTATTCAAGGCAGAGTACATACTGTAATTCAACAGAGTCACGCATTGTTTGTTTGCACACCTCAATAAAGATATCTCCAGATGGTTGGTGTTTGCACATAGAGACTGTGCTGGTAGATCCCCGTTAGCTGCATGTGTTTGTGGCTTTTTTGTGTCTTTATGTCATAATATGTGTAATTCCCAAAACAGATGGGCATCTATTGTTAGTTTGTGTGGAATTGAAATGAGCAAGTATCACTGAGAAAAACTGATGTTAATCAAAGGTTTTAAAACATGTCAAAACATTTTTATTTCATTTTTGTTTGTACAAAAGCACATTGGTTTGGGTTAAGGATGAGTTGAGGTAGTATCTCCAGCAGATGGCACCACCTGTCTGCTACTGTATAAATCCTGTATAACTGCTTGCTCACATTATAATGGTGTTCATAGTAGGTCTAAGAAAGTGACTATAGTGACAAATAATCACTGCTATTTGTAAACATAACTATCATGATCAAAAAGGTAATAAACTGAACATAGATTAGGGACAATTTCTCACACAATATGTGTAAAATCCTAGATTTCTACATGTCTGCATGACCAATAATACTTCTCATTAAGGATTATAGTCGACTTTGAGCTATTTTAGCTTGGTTCCTAATCAGCCAAAATTACTCAAACGTAACTAACAACGCAGTTAATTAGTAGTCTCAGAAGTGAGTAATGGAATATTCTCAGCCAAAACAACAGTGATTTGCTATTCTGAGCCAAATACTTTACATACAGATTTTCCTGGCCCAAAAGGAAATGTGCTAGAATGTATGCAGGTCTGTGTTAAAGTGGCAAAGTTGCAGGTCATTTCCGTTTTGAAGACATAAAAGCCTTTGGTGCCTGAGGCTACACTTTGACTTCCTTGAAACCGGACATGGAAACTGTGACAATGCCTCTGTAAGCATGAGAGGGTCTGTGTGTGAGTGCTGTTTGAACAGGATGCAAGAACTGAGGGGGGCAGATACATTCAGAATTACAGTCTTTTATTTCTGTATCAAATGTTCTCCACATTATGTGTCTCCTAGTTAAGAACAACATTATAGCACACTAACGTGGAAATGAAAATTATACCCCCTTTACAAAAGGGCAGCTGCACGAGGTTGAGCCTTACTGGCCAATATCAGATAACAACTGATCTTTATGTTAACCAATCAGATGGCCAGGGATTTACTGATATTCATGATGAAGTGACTTGGGCTGCAAGTGGCATTCATGTATTAATTTAATTTATCTGTACTGAAACATATTAAGTATGTAACATAAAAGGTTAACACCCTAGCATTTGGAGCGATACATGGAAGTAGATGCGCTTTCCCCAGTCACAAAACAGCAAAAACAAAATAATTCACAACACAAAAACAAAAGATCCATTCCGACCTTAGTGAGCAAAGACATCAACATGTGGATCCCCTGAAGCGGAAAAAGCCATTGGGTTTTACGTAAGAGAAGCTTAGAGTTCCCACTGAACATCCGTCATGTTAGTGAGCCATAAATCCTGAGTGAAATTACAAGATCACTGAGAATGTCAAGATCGTAGCTGTACCGGCAGTTATAAATGAATATAAGATTAGTACTGTAGATTTATTTAAATATACAAAACAAATTCTCTAAAATTTATTAACACCGTGACCATGTTTGGATCTTTGCAGGCATTCATTTTTACATAGCCCTCTTGACGTCCTTCCACAGCTTCTCAGTCAGGTTTAAATCTGGACCATTGTAATACTTTGATACTTTTCTCCTTCAGATACATTAGATTTGCTGCTGTGCACTCAATCAATGTCCTGTTGCATGACCCAGAATCCTCCAAGCCTCACATTTGACTCTAAAATATTTTGGTTTACAAAGAAGTTCATGGTCGACTCGGTGACCGCAAGGCGCCCAGATCCTGTTGCTGCAAAACAAGCGCAAATCATCCCACCACTACTGTGCTTAACAGCTGGTGTGACAGAGTGCAACGCTATGCAATACAGAGTGCTCACAAACACACACTCAGCCTCTTTATGCAGCATTTCACACATGTGTACCAACACATGCAGCCTCACATGGTGAGAAACATGTGGCCTGCTGAGATCTGAGCTTTGTGGCCTTTAAAACTCTCGCTTCAGCTTGCCGTATGCAGCAAACGATGCCCAGCTTATGAAAACATGCAGTACTGTTGCTCTTACACCTACTGAATCAATTCAAGTTTTGATCAGAGAAGCACATTAGTGATTCACTAAGCCTCTAGCAGATTAGGCTGCTCGAACTGCTAATCAAAACCTTATTTTATCCATTGTGCATGTGACAGTGAGGCAGAACAGCAAATGAAGCAAATTATTATCCAACACTTCATAAATAGAGGGGTGTGAGAGACTATGTGGTATGGAGGCTTTATTGTGTCAGTCCAGAGTCACTGCATCACTACCCTGGCAGTTATTTGGTCTAAAACCTTCATCCTCCCAGAATTATGACATCCAAATAAAGATATATGAATGTAAAACAGAGAAAAAACTCTTTTCATTTATCCTTTCTGTGCCAGCTCACTGCCGTAAAAATATTGTATAAATATATGTGCTATTACAATAAAGCAGTGCATTAAGGTGTTACATGAGCAAAAGACTCAAAACAATTATGGGACAAATATTTACAAAACCTTTTAACTACAATAAGGTAAACACAATAAATTTTTAATAACTGTCCACAATATTGCTTAGGCTGCTCAGTTTATTGGAAAAGGGAAATAATGTCTATATAACCATAGCGACAAAAAAAGCAAAAACAAAAAACCAAAAGAAACTCAAATGATGCATATTTTTCATTATGTGAATACATCACCTATCCACAGAGTTTATCTTTGGCTTCTAGGGCCAGACCTCATTACTCTGTATAATCATACAGCACAGAGAGAGTAACTAAAAGGGGTGACGCCAACCTCTATTTAAAGTCTACCAATGTGTTGACCATGACGAGGTAATAAGAAACACTTTCTATTATGGGTTGGACAGCAATATATTCCATCAGTTCCTCTTCCAGTACACTATTAATAGACTGACATCAAATATAGTTTCTTTGTTTTTTTTTATTTTTATTAAAACACGCAGTGCCTTTATCAATTATTGACACACAATCACACCCTGATAGAGGCATTGGGAGCAACTCAGGATTCAGTATCTTTCCCAAAGATAG
>NW_005187436.1:2590461-2613862 GCF_000239375.1 Pundamilia nyererei | reverse complement strand
ATAGAAAGCCATGTGACTTGGTGTAGTTTGAGATTAAATGTAAAGGTAATTAAATGTCTTAGTCATGTTCTTTTGGCTGCCATTGTTATGTTGCCATTTTTGCCAACAATAAACACAGTGGAAACAACTGGAGGATCAGATAATCAGGACAGTAGGTAGCTAGCAATATACTGGGGATCATTAACACAGCTAACGCACTAATTTAAGATATTAAAATTAACATAAAAGGTACAGTCTTACCTCAGCCGTATACATAATGGTCTGTAATCTTGGTCTTGGAAGTGCAACAGATTCAGCAGCTAGCTAAGCAACTAAGCATTAGCTTAATGGCCAGATACTGTACTGTGCATAGTCTTGATAGTCTAGTCTTGATATTGTACCAGGGAAAGGGGTGCAGTAATTTACCGAAAAGTTGAAACTTGAAAGGCAATGTTTGGTATGACTACTTTTATTCTTCAATACAGCCTCTGAAGTAGGTTTTCTTGTCATTTCTTTCTTCTTCTTTTTTAAAAATGGTGTTCAGAAATATTTCTCCAGGGTTCTTAAAGGACATTCAAAGCTCTTCTTTTGATAGCGGCTGTCTTGTGCTCCGATGTCAAGCCCGCACTTTTTCAGTAATATTAAGGGTCCACGCTCTTGGGAGTACAATCCATGGTGGATCATTTTCCATTGTGTGTTTTTCTATCCAGGTATGCTTTTCTTTTATAAAACACACACTGAACACCATGCTGAGATGTGTCAGTGCAAAAATACTATTTTATGTCTTATTTTATGTAATTCAGCTAAAGAAATAGGAACAAATGATGTGCTTTTTGCAACAGCCTCCAGTAACAAAGTGCCTGAAGACAGAATTTAAAATTTGTTCTTTGCCAAGTGGTCTTTTATGTGTAGACACATCACTGGTTCATCCGTTGAGTTAGTGCCTTTTTGCCAGGACCAAGGACTGGAATGAAAGAGTATTGATCATGTGGCCAGTTGAGTTTTGGCTTTGCAAAGGACCCCACTTCAGCTCCGTATTATAACTGTGATACAATTTGCAGCTCAACTAATCCATGTAACTCAATTTAATTGATAATATAAAACCTTATTTAAAAAAAATAATAGAATGAATGTGCAGTTTTAATAATATATTGTTGTAATCAACTATAGCAAATAAAAAGTCATTCTTTCATGGCTGTAACGTCTCCTTTCTTATTAGTCTTGGCAACACTTCCCCTGTCTCTACATAAAAGGCTTCATTTATTAAGTATACTACAGACTAGACTAAAGATTAGGTTATCGAGGAAATTTACAAAGTTATGGTAACACTTGTAAGTCAACATTTAGTTTTGATCATCTAGATTTATTGAAGCTAAATAATCCATATACACATACACATCTCCTTTTAGACAGAGAGGAATTTGTTGGCTCTATATAGAAACACTTCTCGAATAAAATATTGAAACACAGCACCATTCACACTTATAGGTGACGGTGAGTTGTTCTAAAACAATGAAACTTTCTTGTTTTTTTTCTTTTTCTTTTTGATGGCGTACCAGAGGATTTGGTTTTTGTAGCTGTTGCCATTTTATTGGTCCCTTAACGTAAGACAAAAGTGTGACACTTTGTCAGAAGATTATGTGTCTGGAGATATAATTGAAGCATAACAGCTTTTGATACCACAAGCAGCACACACGAGCTTTCATTATAACATCAAATTCTCAATATTACCAAGTACAGTGACACCTTGCTTAAAACCAGTAGGGAGATATCTGTTAAAACTAAATCAGGGCTCCCAAAACAGTCACTTCTTCTCACATCAGATGAGTTGCAGTTTTGTACTCTGAGGTTTAAGTTAACTTAAAAGCGTGCTCTTTCACACTCTGCGTGTAAATTTGTGGTAAAGTTAGAAAATCCTAAAAGCAAATTGTTTCCTCTCTGTTCTGGGGTTGTGAAACAGTGTAAAAGTAATGAACATGCAATGTACTCATGACTGTGCCAGTCAGTTCCCAAGTAAACTGAACTGGCAAACAAAAACCCATCACCTAGCTTCCATGTTTACCTTTAGTTAAATAACGTGACTAGACCGCTGAGGACAATTTGTCATCTATTGGCCAGGTGCACTGTTATATTTAAACCCCTTTTATGAATCACAGGATGATACAGTGTGTCCATATGCCAGTGGGAACTGGTTTTCCAAGTATTTATGCTACATTCTACACAGTACCAAAAGTTTTTCATGAATCCCTCCTTTCAGGATATTGTAACATGTATAAATCACCATACTAGGTTTGGGTTGCCTAATAATATAGTTCTATTAGAGCAGCTAAAAATGATTTGAAATCATAATCAAGCTTTAGTGGGGGGTTTTCAAGTAAAACTGTATTTATATAACACCTTTCAAAATATTGATCATAAAGTGCTATACAGAAGAAAACAAAAACATTAGATATCAGTACATCAAAATAGTTAATTACAAGGAAAAAAAATAGGTTTTTACATGCAGTTGGTTATTAAAATGCTCCACAGAGTCGGAAGAACTCAAACTAAAGGGGAGATTCAGAGTCCTGGTGCTACTATTGAGAAGGCTTTGTCACCTATAGTTTTCAGCCTCGTACGTGGCACAGTCAGCAGGCCTTGATCACATGACCTTAGGGACCTGCTAGGGACAGATGCAAAAGTTCTTTGATATATGCTGGTGCTTGACCATTAAATGCTCTATACTGTAAGCGAGACCTTTGACCATAAAAAGTAAAACTAGATTCAAATTTACCCCGAGGTTCCTGATGGAAAGTTTGGCATAAGAGGCTGATGAACCAAGAGTTTCTGTTATTAGAGTTGTATGTTTTTCTGGAGCACAAACAAGAATTTCTGTTTTGGTTCTTCAAGGGCAAATGTAATTTTTTAAGGCTTTCTTTTTCATAAAAACAGAATGACTATATTTCTCCCCTAAAATATGATTAAACTGACAGTGATGTGAATTGACTCGCAAATAAATAATTAGTTCCACAGTCCACAACTTTTATAATATCTCAAAGTCAAGGACAAACACAGTCGAGGGAATTGGGACCGTGATGCCCCTTTGTGGTTTGGACATTATTGTGCAAGTGGATCATGGTAAGTAGGACAGTAAAAATGACACAGACAGACCTAAAAGTGTCTCATTCCCATTCTCATTCAGGGAACCTGACCAAGCACCAGTGTATGCGTACTGACAGATAAAACACACTAATGTCCTATATACAAAGGAAGGATAAAAAGGGATAACATCAGCTTGAAATTTTATGGCACCATCTTTAAATACAATATATATAATCTGTTCTCTTGTTATAAGCTTTTTGGACAAGTACTCCTGTAATATGTTAAAAACTATTTTCAATGTATTTCCATGTACCAGAGAACAATTATATGGATGTTTGTCACAGAACTGTGTGGGTTCTTTCAAACTGTGAAATCCATACTTTGCCCCCCGCTTTGATTTAGATGCACAGGAGGAATCCATTGACAGCTAGTTTTAGATGCAAGCATCAGCATGACTGAGGCGGAGATATGTCTGAATGAAACAGACAGGGACTGCCTCATAAAAGGCAGGATCTCCATGGTTTCCCTTGGACCTGGGCCTCGTTGCCATGGGATTGGAGGGCACTACTGAGCGAGAAAAAACACAGAAAGACAGGAAGGAAGACAGTGTCATCTTTCCATGTGCCTCGTCATACACAGTTTATTTTGCCTTCTAGGTTTAAATAAACTTTATCATTGACAAATTCACCTTAAAAGTAACTGCGAAAGAAATTCTACTTAGAAATTGTGCGTCACATTTTGCGTACACAGTCTGCCCATTTTTAGAAGTGTCTAAAATTAGCATCGATCAAACACACCTTCCTTCCCCCAACATGCACACACGATCCTTTCACATGACATGTATCTTAATGGCCTGTTTGCCTAATGGTGTAATGGCTGTTTGAACAATATTGTGCCCTGTCCTAATCCCGGTTCTAATGCCACTAACAAATCTCTTAGTATAATAACAGTATAATACTTATTATTACATATTAAGGACAGCAATAATTCATTCATGTTCTATAATAAGGTTGCACTTGCAGTAGTTCATACCTCTTCGGAATAAAGATAGGAAGTCTAAGCGTCTAAACAGGACAGGGTTGACCAAGTTCAAAAACACTGGTTCTGTTTATATAAGCCTTAACAGATGTGAGGAAGACCAAACACCAGTATGTTTGGTTGTTATGTACTAAACAGGTCACGCTTGGACTCAGCTCCATACAGTGCCTGAGGTGATTGAGTGGGTGGTGTAACATAGGGCAGGTGCACAGGCTAAGTGATGAGTCTGTCTACGTGCAGACACAGCATGATTTGTTCTCAGCCCTGTCGCAAACTATGAATGTCTATACAGAAAACATATATTAGGCAGTTGTGTCAATTTAGTGCACTAATACACTGATGTTGGAACTGACAAAACAGAGCCAGAATGAATTACCCGAATAGACTGAATGGCATGGAAACGAAAGTGAATAAAGTAGAATTTAACTACATAGTACTGGTTATACTGGTAGAACACATTGTAGAAGCAAATCAAATTTGGTTACCCATGATTTAGAGCAAATGTCTTACCTCAATTAAATGATGCAGACTTGAGTGAGTTCGGAGCATCATAGGGCATTGCCAGTGTGTGTGTGTGTGTGTGTGTGTGTGTCTGTGTATTTCAGTCAGATCTGGTTTCATCTGGCCTCATTTGTCCCCAGACTAAGGTTGAAGCCTACTCAGTGCTTCCACGAACCTGGCGCAAAACTGGACGTTGAAGCAGCGTTAGTTTGAATAGTGGGCTATAAACAGTGATGTCAAAAAAATCACAGTCCTACCACTGCATCATGGAATATTTTGACCTCTTGTAATCGGGTACTCTGATGAAGGTTCTTTAATATTTCAACGGAACATCAAATTTGACTTTTGATAGGAATGATCTTTTGTGTATCTGTGCGGTGACTGTGCAAACATAAAATGTAGATCATTGTTGACAGGGTATCTTTATGATTGTCTACATACATGTCAGTAAGCTCCATCATCAGCACATTGTGTCTGTTACGTATAAGACAAAATTAGTAGTTTGTTTGACTGTTGCACCTTGAGGTGGAGAAAAAAAGAACGGCATACATGAAAAACCTTTAGAGCATCGATTCTGTATTGTTGACATCAGATATCAGTTTATTTTACTTACTTAGGAGTTTGTCATGGGTCCAAAACTGTCTACTTTAGCTACTGTTGGCACCTCTAAACTAAAGTTCACCATAGTTATAAAGCCCTGCTATGATGCCAGTTACCAGTACAGATAAGAGCATTGTTTATTTATAGTCTCAGGTTGGTGCCTGTCTTTTTGCTCCAGTGTCTCTCCCTCCCATTGTTCTTCCTCCAGTGCTTTTGGGAATTTTTCAAGTTTGTATTCTGGACTTTATGAGCCACAAAAAAAGCACTTGTTTCATTAACTTCAAGTCCATCTCTTCAACCTTATCTGGTCCTATCTTCTTGAACTTCATGACACCTGAACAAATTTTAGGGGAATGTTTAGGGGTTTTGTTTGTTTGTTTTGTTTTATTTTTAAGCCACTAAAACTGACTTATGAATGATAAAATCAAAAATCAAAATATTACAAGCAGCCTGTTACAACAAAAACACATTTTCCGCCATTTCTTTAGTTCAATCTATGGGAAATGCTGAAGATAACACAATTTGATTCAGATAAAATAGTATTGTTGCACCAACACGATCAATCCCAAAGAAAGATTAGTTGAAAACTTGGTATAGCTCAGCACGGTGTGCAGTATGACCTAATTGGACAAGTGGAGGAAAAAAGAAACATTAGCAGGCTTAAATCACTACCTACAGCAGATGAACAATGTCTGAAAGTCATGTCATTAAGAAACAAGCAAACACACAGAAACAAACTGACACAGGTCCTGAGAGATGCCGTTCTGGCCTATCAGTTGATTCATCAACTGTGCACTGAAGCCTCATCAGAAATGGTCTCAGTGGTAGGGTGGCTGTCAAGAAACCTGGTTTCCCTTCCTTTTTGCATCCCTTCCTTTTTAAGGATGCAAAATTAAGATACAGAATGAAAAGAAATAAAATACCTTGAATACCAAACAATGATGAATAACTAGAAATGAACAAGTAATAATAACCAAAATCGAAGACAAAGGAAAACATGAACCTAAAAATATATAAAAACTATATGAGAATGAAGGCTACAGAAGTAATGGAAAACTGGACAATGAGGACGCTAAACAACAACAACAACCCAAAACATAATCAGACAAACTATTTAATAAAAACCCATTATTGTTGACAACAACAAACAAAGACAGGACAGTGTAATAACCAAAAGTGTGGCTTTGTTTTCTAACAGCAGCACTGTGCCATAGAGGAATAATTAGCTACTGTTTCATTTTTCAGCATGGCAATGATCACAGACACATTGCCAATGTGGTAAATGTATACCTAGGTAGAAAACATGAAATACTATAAGCCATAGATGGGCCTCTCCAGAGCCCGGACTTCAACTAAGGCAGCTAACATTCAAAGAAGAGCTTTGAATGTCCTTCAAGAAGCCTTGAGAACTACTCCTGAAGAGCTGTTTGTAAAGACATTACAAGAAAGCTTGACTGAGAGAGCTCAGCTCAAACAATACTGGATCATGAATCAAAAAATGCCCACTTGATGCTCACACCCACTTGCTCTTATTTCCATACCACATCCTCCATTCCTCTTTCTTTGTCATCCTCTCTTATAGGTACGCAACACAGGAGCCAATGAATATTCAGTGAGGCATTCACAACCAAAAGGGGGGTAAAAAATGCAAAGAGCTGATTAACACTGTACTTCTTGAAGTCAATATATGCAATTTTCAGCATAGATTTATTATTTTCATTTCATACTTTTTCAGCTGTGTTGTTACATACATATATAACATCATATAAAACTAACTAAGAAAAGCTCCACTTCAACTCATGTGGGCGAAACTGACAAATAAATGGAATAAATGACTGAGCAGTTTTCCATGAACAAAAGTTCAATAATTTCTTAATCTGAGAAGATAAAAAAGGTGGAGCAATAGAGGCCCTGCTGTCCAGAATGTTCAAACACATTTAAGTGACATGCTTAAGTGTTTGTCATATGCTTTGTACCATTAAGAGCCTGGTAAAACAGAAAACAAGATAAGGAAACTGGTTGGAACAGACTCTTACGTAGGAAGCTGTAAAATGGCAAGAGAGATATGGCCGGGGAAGGGGACGGTTTGTATATCTTATGATAACATTTTATTTCCATTAAAAGAAACTAATGGACACTAAATATGTGTGGATGCGAGCAGAGAGCTGAATGCAAGAAAGGAATTCACAGTAATGAAGACTGAAACATCTTTTATTATTTCTACTTGTTGCTGTCACTTCCAGGTGCCCATCTAATGTACTTTGTCAATATGCATTAGCTGGGCAAAGGCATCCTGGTGAATGAAGGTAACCAGGCAACTGTTTTCAGACACTTGAGATTAAGCCAGTGCACTTCCCCCTTTGTACGTTTATGTTCATAGTGCAGAGCTTGTAAGGAGCCAGATGTTTCCTACAGATAGTATGAAATGAAGCTTCTAGTAATTGAACAGAAACACAAACCGAATTTGAAATGTGTTTTAGGTTTTTACCATGCAGATAAATACAGAATTATTAGCCCCCGTATGACGTTCAAGGTTTTAGTCAAAATTTTCACAGGTGTTTTTTTTAACAGAGCAAGAGATTTTCAACATTTCCAGCAGAGTGTTTTTTAAAATACTAGTTTTCCTTAAAAAACAGCATATTTGGAAAGCATAAATGATTTGTATTTGCACAAAATGAAATAATTATTCCAGAAAAAAACTGTGGTTAATATTATTAGCCCAGAGAAAACTGTTCATTTTATGGAACCGTAACACAAAACACTGCAGTGCAAGGATATTATTTAACTTTGTAAAGCTCAACAATTGTCAAATCAATTGGCACTTGAGAAAGCATCATACCAAAAACAAAAGAAATCAGTTTAGACTTAAGAAAAAAAAAACGGAAAAAAAAAAACCCCTGCTGATCCTTACATAGTAGGAGATGGATATACAAAGCATTTCCAAGTGTCAAGAACTGGAGTGTCATCAAAAAATTCAAAGAGAGTCGCAGAACAAACTTGGCAGAGGTAGGAAGCGAAAGAGTTCAAAGACTCTGGGAAGAAAACTTTGTATGAGATGTGCCTAAAGACCCCAGAACAACTCTAGTGACTCAGCCACGTCAGGAATCATAGTTATGATTATAGTGAATTATAAGATAGTCGCTAGGACAGGAATGGACTGCAAGGTTGCACACCAAAATAAATTCAAAGCTGGTTTTGGGTTGTTGCTTTGTCTTCCAACACAACAACCAAAAACATGCGATGCCCCTGGTGAAGAAAATCTGTGGACTGAAATGAAGACCAAGGTTCATGTCAGAGGACCATCAGATCTGGAGGAGCTTGAGAGATTTGCTAAAGAAGAATGAGCTGGGGTTGCTCAGGAGTTGTGTGTGAGACTTGTTGAAAACTACAAGACTGCAGCCTGTTGTCCAGCAGCCTGTTGTCCAGCAGCCTGTTGTCCAGCAAAAATGATACACAACTGATTATTAGCATCTGGGGTCTAATCATTTTCTGTTTTACAGAAACATAAAAAATTAATAAATTGGTAGTGACCATCACTGTTAATTTAGGGCAGCTGTTGAATAAACCTTACATTGAGTGATGATGCTATAAAAATGTTTTTATGTATTAATTTTATCTTTATATCTGTGAATTAAAAGTCATGCTGAGATAGCCATCTACTTGACAAAAAGGGTGGAAACAGGAAAAAGCCTGACAATTGTTAAAGTGAGCCCTGTTTCCATGAAGTTCAATTATGGCTTTAATGCCATCATTTCAAATAAATAACTAATACGCCCACTAATTTAAATGGACGCAGAGTGTGTTGCTGCTGTTGACTATCAAGACTAGAGAAATCATTGATGGACGGGGTAATGGGAATCACAGGTAATTCTCTTTTATGATGGGATATTTCACAGTTGAACCAACAGTCGATACGAAATGATCCAGCCGTATCAGCCTCCTTACGGAAATATTGAAATACATCCTGCTGTTGAAACATTTTGTTGGGGAATTTTTAAAGGCTTGTTTAAAAGAATCAATATGACCTTTCACATTACAGTAATACAAATGTGTTGAACAACAAACTAAATAAAAAAGGTTTATTTTCACACAAACAAGTGTGAGGAGAGGGGATTTTCAGGCCTTTCTGACTATTGTGGAGCTGTAGTTCAAACTAAAGCTCGCACTGAGCTGTGTTTGTCCAAAGGCTTTTCTCAGGGACGCCATTCAAACTGTAATCCAGTAAACATATTCATTAAAAGCATCTGGCTTTATAATAATTAAAATCCAGCAGGTTATTGTTATAGCTTTGGTAGTATTTTTTTATTGTTAATGTATTTGTTTATTTTTCCCATTTCCTTGCATTACTGCACATCATTTTGTTATATAGTTTAGTTTATAACCAAAAGTTGTAAGCCCCCCTTCAGAGATATTCTGAGCCTGGAGAAACATATTAATCTTTAACCAGTAGTTATCGTGGCAGCTGGTGCTTTTAAGCCGGATCTTTATTACTCAGAGCAGCAGGATATGCTTGGAGCGTGTCTGCATTTAGAGGTGCTGCTCTGCTCGGTCGAGTAAACATATGTGTATATACACACGTTGCACTAAGATGCTGTTTTTTGGCTATTAAGGTGGCTGGAAGGAGCAAACATATTTAGCTCGTACACTGTATTTAACGAAAAGCAGTGTATTATATTCAGAAATTAAAGGGACTTTTTGTTTGTTTGTTTGTTTGTTTTTATTTCCCATTTACATTTTTGCTTTGCTGTATTCTAAATAAAAGAGGATATTAGCAGGTTATTATTTGATATAGATTGACTTGTATGTGAAGAAAGACTGTTTATTTAGGAAATATGAGAAAAAAAACTTTCTTTAACTACAATTTGGTGCATGAGATGCTCTTATGATCTTCAGCAGATAATAATGAAATATGGCAGGAGGTGGATAAAGAAAACAGAGCTTCTCTTGTGCACCGCTGAAATGATACATACTCAAAGGTGAAACGGAAAAAAGCCCATGTGAGCTTTCTGGGCTTTATATATATTTTTCATCACAGAAAAGGTCAGGAAGAGGACAAAAGGCTTAGGAGAAATGGAGATGGGAGCCATCTCACTCCAGCGGATGGTACAGCCACATTAACAAATTAATCACTGACAGGCTGTAAAGGGATATTTTTAAATGCGTGTTTTGTTTTTAACTTTTTCTTGGTGATTTGGACTTTTTTATGAAATAAAAATGTCTCTGTCCCAGGCTCAGTTTGTAATATCATGGTGTAACTCGTCCTAAATTTAAAATTGAAAACGTACTCAAAAAATGTACTCGAGACAGATAAAGTCAACTTTTTCCATAATTTAATTATTACAAAATCTTCTTTTATAATACAAAAATTTAAATAAATAATTCAGTACATTAAAAAAACTGCCAAAGTACTTCACTTTATAAGGTTACAATGCTTGAAAGAGGCAAATCACAATCACCAAGCAGATAGTCTCTTTTCAGAGTGGACATTTTGTTCACGACTTTAAAGCGAAGGGACCGCTGGCTGAGGTCTTCCTCTGAGATACCATCAAAGAAGAAATCCTCATTGAAGATCGGATTACGGCTCTTTCTGATGACAGTGCTGCGTTGCTTCTGGATTTTTCCGGGAATCAGAGACAGGCTGACACTACAGTTGATAATCTTGGGGTCTACAGACAGAGGATAAAGGCCCTCTGCACTGATGAGTCGAACTCGCAGTCTTCGGTTATCTGGACAGTATTCTGCTGAGAGTCTCAGACTGCCCTCTTTTCCAATGGGCACCATTTTTTCCTTCATGACCCTCTCTCTATGCAGAATCAAGTCCATGGGGAAAATGGTGGGTGGTGCCAGGCTGTAGTTGCTGGGCAGCCCTTCAGCCAACCCCTCTGATGCCCTCCTCATGACATTGGGGCTGTTGTCGGTGGAGCTGCCTTCATCTGTGGACAGGGAATTGTTCCTAGACACCATTGCTTTCCTTATGTTCCTTGACAACAGCAGTTCATGGCTCAGCGCTTTGAAGAGGGAAGACTTGGCAGGGCACCTGGCCAGCAGCGGCGAGCTGAAAGGAGAGGATTCAGTAGAGGAAGTGGTATCACTGTCTAGAGTGGTCTGCCAGTTTAGGGTGTAACCTCTTGGGGAAAGCCTGGAGGTCAGGCTGTTAAGGCTGAAGGAGGAAGGAGAGGAGGAGGGCGAGGTGGAGGGGGTGAGTTTGGAACACATGCTGGATCGACTTCTGGGCAGCAGCAGGGGAGAAGAGCCTGGATCAGAATGGAAAATTGACTCCTTTCTTCTTGTGTGGGGGCTCTCTAGTAAAGTGCAAAAGCCATAGCTGGTCTGGGTTTTGG
Source organism: Pundamilia nyererei (assembly GCF_000239375.1). NCBI lineage: Eukaryota > Metazoa > Chordata > Actinopteri > Cichliformes > Cichlidae > Pundamilia > Pundamilia nyererei. The sequence continues at coordinate 2,602,322 of NW_005187436.1, read as the reverse complement.
CTAAGTGTGGAAGCGATAAGGCAGCCTGGCTCTGAGGGTCTGCATTGGTGCTCTCTTCATCACTGCAGCCATCGTAGGGGCTCTCATCCACACTTTCTACCTGAATAATGTGTTGGTTGAACGGCTCATGAAACGTCATCTCCGTCTCAGGGCTGGGTCCTCCACCTGGAGGCACCTTCATAATGCGAGCTGCTCGACTTTGCTCCGTGTTCTTCTCCTGCAAGGACAGGATCGTTGGGGGAATGCAGAATTCTGGGATGTTGTCAGGGGTGATGATATTAGGACAAAGAGAAATCCGTTTGGATTTGTCTGCCTTTTCTCCCAGCATGATGTCACCAAGTTTATAGCTGAGTTCTGCTGTCAAGGTAGGCAGGCTAGTTCTCTCCACTGACATGCGGATCCTCTCCACCATCCACATGGGTCCTCTGGTAGAAATCCAAAACTCTGTGAAAAAATAAAATAAAACAATACTTAAGTTGCTGAATTATGTTTTGAAATCAAATGCATTCACAAATAGTCAGGATATCCCCAACAAGTACTTGGCAGGAAGGTTTTCTTACCTTATATTCTGGGGCTATGGATAATACACAATATTATCCCAAAAAAGGACAAAAGCTCCAGTAAGGTACTGAAAGATAGAGAAGTTGTGAGGGCTCTCTTGACAGCAGATGGAGGTCCTGCAGATCTGTGGCTCTTTGAGAGACGCAGGCGGTTTAAATGTAGCAGGAAACCAATAAATCTAACACACGCCTCCAGCTCAAACAGGATCCTCCTGCTCTCCTTAGCCGCTGGTTCCCATGGAAATATCCGAACCACAACAAAGCTCAGTGCGCCTGTAGTGGCTGCCGTGCTGTTTAGCAAGATAAGCGTGTTACTGTACTTTGAAAGTGAGCAGCTGCTTTTTAAACAAATTGTTTTTAAACAGACTTCTAAATCAGATGTTTGTTTTTCCATGGAAATTAAGTTAGAATGTGGGCTTTACCTTGTTTTAAGAACATAAAAAAGGTGATCTGTTTGATAAGAGTTCTGAACACAATTAAATAATAACTCTTGCCATTTATGTGTCTAAATTGCATTGTCAAAAGTTCAGGACACAAAACTGCCTTGCGTATTAACTTTAGGAGACATCGTTTGGTTTAAAGAGTTTAAGAAAAATAAGCAACCTGGTTTTTAATTTAATGCTGGTGAGTGTTTTAATGAAATAAAGGTGGAAATTTCTGTTGTTTGAACCAGGTGAGGTTGTTTATATTTGCACTCTTATCAATGTCATACTTTTATGTAATGTGGCAATATGCATCGAGCATATTGGTGATGTAATGATGCAAAAGTAATTTACTGCCATATCACTGCATCACCAATATTCCTGATGCAGTTTGCTTCATTACACACATGTCCTTATAAATGAGCCGAGTACATTTTCTGTCTTGAGAGTACTTTGAATGTTTATTTGAAATTTGAGAGAAAGATAGCTTTCCGCACTACGGGACTGGAGTTTTATGAAGGAAATCATCTGTGAAATTGGAAAAATTAAGAATGTGCTAAATGTGCTTGCTGTAACTCTTAAAATGATTGCAAGAATTGCAACAATATTTTCGATGGCATTAACATACAGGATCTTTAGGATCTCTCAGGAAAATAGATTTTTTTTCACCTAACTTCTATCTTTACATTACTTTTCTTGGTTAAAAAGATACTATCTGGAGAACTCGAGACCCCAAAAATAAAAAAAATCCCATAACCTGATTCTTTTATATACAGATCTACTGTATTTATATCAATATGTTATAGATATACAGAGTATTTATCTATAAAAGATGACGTTTGATATACTGAAGAAGGTCCTATCACAAATCTGGCTTTTGACATATCAATATCATAATTAAACAAAGGCCAATGATAAGATTTATTGGTATACTGAACATTGCTCTTTAGATCTTCACATATCAATGCAATGTTATGTCAATGCTTCCCTCTTGTGGTGAGACAGTTTGACACCTAGATTTGATTTTTCTTGGACAGCACAACAAAAGTTAGCTTTAACTATTAGTTAAACTCAAACACTGCAGAAGAAAACCTACATCAGTTTTCTCTACCCTTTTTTTTTTTTAAATTACCTGGTACTACTACATCAAAGGCAGTTTGACCATCTTCATACTGAAAAGACCCAAGTGGAAAAAAACTCCACTCTGAACACGACAAAGTTCAAGTGGAGTAACTTGGTTACTGCGTGTTACCAGGCAATAAATGACAGGATGATGTCAAAGCTAACGCTGTACCTGGAAAGTGTCCTAAACGAGAGTCGCTACTTAGAAATGTTTGCCAAAATGTTCACGCCGCATCACTAATTCACACGTACCTTTCGAACACCTTGTACCCTTTATAGTATTGTATTATTTTGTGAAGTGAAGGCTCACATTGGATAGCGTGAGAAAATGAAAAAACAAAGCAAACACATTTTGATTGGGCTTTGTAGACTAGGATAATCGGTCCCGCTGTGATTTTTTAATAGTCTTTTTGGAATACGAATCATCCATACCTATTTTGCAAAATACCGACAATACTTTTCACTCTGTCCGAGTCCATCCCTTATTTTCTCAGAGATGAGCATGTCCTTGTATTTCCTGACCATAAATGCTTCCATATCTCCATTAGGGGGTAGTATATGTTTAGAAAACAATAGTGCACCCACCGATAGGGGAGGTGCAGGCCATATTGATACATTAAATAATATTCTCATTTTGTCTCTAAAATATATCTTAATGCCTTATCTTAATTTGACTGCTTGATTATTGGGTTAGTGTAAGTGTAATTAATCACGAAAAAACAGACAGATACTCTTTTTCAATGTTGTGTGGGATGTATGTTCCTGCACGTTATAGCAAGACTTGTGGAGGTTGCCCCCACTTTAAACATAAACCTCCATGCCAGGCTTCCATTAACGCTTAGTGTGAAGACACGCTTTTGGCAGGTGCTCTACACTGCACAAATTAAAGCATTTTCAAAATAAGAGAGGTCAGTCTCTCAGATCTTCCGTGCGTCTATCCCTGTGCATGATTGCCAGGTTAATTTTATCTGCTCATCGCACTGGTAAGGTTGTAAATCTGTCTTCATCGGGATACATATTATCTGACACTGTGCGTGAGTGTGACGCCGCTTCCTTTTTGCGGCGCACAGATTTGTGGTCTTTTTTTTCTTCTCCCCCCCTCATCCTTCTCCACTGTACGATAAACGAGGAGGGGCTTGATGCCGTGGAGGAGGGAGGCAGTCAGGCTGAGCTGACCCGCTTGCGGTGTGTGTCGCTTCGCCTACATTCAAGTCAGCTCGCATGCACTGACGAGTGAGGGACATCAGGTAGGATTTTGCCTTTTAAGAGATTCTATCCAGTTTCTTTTTAAATCCTGGCGTTATTCTTCAAGGTGCTGTTCCTCCCAAATGATCTCACTACAGGGAGGCGGACCGCTCGATGTTGGCTCAGCAGAAGCGCTGGCAACATTTCACATGAGCAGTCTGCAGACGACCTTTTCACTTGATTAGTGTGATGTTTTCCACTCTGGTATTTCCTTTTGCTCTTCTTTGGACCTGACATCTGTCGATTCGTTTGCGCGTTAAAATAAGACTGGTAAATCTAGCCCATTTCTTCGCCTACTGTATAACTGATTGCTTTTGACATTGACAGATAAGAGGTAACAGTATTTGATTGACCCACTTGTTTGGCGTTGGTGTTGCATTTTTAAATATCTAGGCTTCCCCAGTTTCGTCCTTAGAAGTAGGCTAAATAGGTAACTAATGCAGCTCAGCTCCAGCATCCTCGCTGCTCTGCAAAAAAATGTTTTGTACAGTAACTTGGACTTGACCTGAATGTTATCTGGATCGGCTCAACATCAAAGCTGACATTGACGATGTGTAGTGCGCATGCAGGGATGTAGCCACTGGTGAATGACTTACTGTAGGTTAATGAAAATGTAGGGAGAATAAAATACTGGTCAGTATGTTAAGACTGTTAACGCTTGCAGGGACTGTTGTGCTTTGCCTCAGTTTTAAAAATCTGATCATTAATTCATCTTAGAAGAAAGATTAGTGCTTTTCCCTCGTCTGATACCTTTACCAATCCTCAGAGTGAACATTCACCTTATTTTCTCCATGATGCCAACAGGGAAGACGCATAACTTCTGAATGAAGGACACGTCTCCTTAACCATTAGAAGCCCTTCTGCCTCATACAGATGCGCTGTGAAGAAAGCTTTTTTGAGCTATGGGCTATGTGGGTGTTTCACAGATACAGGGCTGTCAATGCTGCTTCAGCACAGTGACTCTGGGCTGAAGGTGCCAAACTGTAAATCCCCGAGATGGTTTTACATTGAGTAACATGGATCATATGTGTTTTTACTGGTTTGACTCATATAGCAAACCACGTTAGCTGCAGACTTGCACAGCTTCTTTTCTCTGTAATGGAAAAACTGTTTTTTGTTGTTGTTGTTGTTGTTGTTGTTGTCGTTTTTAAAGTCCGTTTCCTCTTAAATATATAATACAACAGCTGTGCATTTACCGCAAGAGGCATCCTGGATATTGATGGTCAATTCAAGGATACCGATGCCGTCAGGGAGTTTCAGACAGTGGAGTGACATGTTTTACCTGAGTGATGTGACTAGAAAGGTCAAGCTGTCTCAGCATGATGTCGACAGCTGAGATTCTGGATGGCTTAAAGGCATCACTGGCATGCTAGAGCTTTGATTCCAACTGGGAGTACCCATCCTTAAAATGCACTCCCAAATGGTACAGTAAGGCACTAGAGAGTGTGGGATAAAAGCTTCCACCAACCACACATTTCCAGCAAGAAATGGTGTAGGAGTACCTCTGTAGTGTGTTTAAAGCACCACTAATGCAAAACACTCTTGCATTTTACAAGGTATTTTGTGTGCCTTCCTGACTTTGTATCGCTTGGTCTTACTTTAAAGTGTAAGCATAAGCATCATATATACAGCTTTATATTCATGGTAATTTGGGGCTTTAAATGATTTCATTTAACTGTTAACTGCACAGCATACAGCTTTAATGACTTTAACAAGAATTGGGTGCACAAGTTTGAATTTATGGATTTTTCTCTAATCTTGCAGTAGAGTTAGACAAAAAGGAATTTTGTCCCCAATTCTTTTAAATCTTTATGTTGATGGCTTGTCAAAGAAGCCGAGAACCCGTTAAACTTGGTGCAAGGTTGATAGTCTTTTAGCGAACCATATGATGTATGCAGATGATCCTGTGGTCTTTAGTCCTTGTAGTGCTGGTCTCTAGCAGCTCATCCACATACAGTGGTGTGGAAAAGTGTTTGCCCCCTTCCCCATGTCATATTTCTTTCTATGTTTGTCACACTTAAATGTCTCAGATCACCAAACAAATTTAAATATTTAAGAAAGAAAACATAAGTAAACACAAAATGCAGTTTCTAAATAAAGGTATTTTGAAACTGCTATCTGTGGTGTATCCCACAGATAGCTGAATTCAAACAAAGTGAAGATCTCTCAGTCTAGAAAAGGTTATAAAGTGATTTCTAAAGCAGTGGGACTCCAGCAAACCACAGTGAGAGACAATATCCACAAATGGCGATAACATGGCACAGTGATAAACCCCGAGTGGCTGGCTGACCAAAATTAGCCCAAGAGCACAGCGGCGACTCATCCAAGAGGTCACAAAAGACCCCAGAACAACATCCAAAGAACTGGAGGCCTCACTTGCCTCAGTTAAGGTCAGTGTTCATGATGCCACCATAAGAAATAGACTGGGCAAACACGGCCTGTTCTAAGATGAAAACCCCTGCTGAGCAAAAAGTTTGCCTCAGTTTTGGCAGAAAACATCTTGATGATCCCCAAGACTTTGGGGAAAATACTGTGTGGACTGACAAGACAAAAGTTGAACTTTTTGGAAGGTGTTTGTCCCATTACATCCGGCATAAAAGTAACACAACATTTCAGAAAAGGAGCATCATACTAACAGTAAAATATGACTTGCTGTGGCAAATGGAACCATGAATTCTGTTGTCTACAAAAACATCCTGAAGTAGAATGTCAAGCCATCTCAAGCTGAAGCGCGTTTGGGTTCAGCAGCACCAATGAGGACAAACATCGAAGATTTCCAGAGTTTAAAATGTCAAATAATAATCTTGCTGTCTATAATAAGGTCAGACATCTTGAACATCTTATTACAGAACAAAAAAAGTTAATGCATATACAGATTGAATAAAGATCTCTTTATTTAGACAGATCTGTGGAATTACAGAAAAGCGAGTTTATGCACTGAACGGGCTTTCAAGCATAGTCCAGAAATTTTCAGGGTAGAGGTAAAGTCTTCGGGAAGTCCATTCCAGTAGCTTATTGTTAGCCTGCTTTATCCATTCCAAAAAACAGCTTCAGTGCATGTTTGGCATCATTGTCCTGTTGGAACACCCAGCTGTGTATTGATTTGAGGTGAAGTTGAAGAATTTGAAGATAGTCTTCCTTCATTACTCCATCCACTGCAATATACCAGTACCACAGGAAGCAAAAAAGCCCCAAAGCATGATGTTACCGCCATCATGCTTGACAGTTGATACAGTGTTCTTAAATTTGAAAGCCTCACTTTACCGTGCCTCTTGTCATTATGGCCAAATATCTCAATCTTTGTCTCAGCTGACCATAAAACCTTTTTCAAGAAGGAACTTGGCTTGTTCATGTTGGTAGCTGCATATTTTAGTCAGTTTGAAGGTGTCCATTTTGTAGCAGAGACTTCTGTCTTGGTTCATACCCTCTCAGTCAATGATGTGAAACTCACTTCATTGTGGACAGTGATCTTGGTGTCCAGCCACTTTTAGTTCATGGGCACCCAGAGCCTTCATATTTCCTGGGTTGTTCTTGAACACCCCAACCAGTTTCCTCTCATCCAAGGGTGAAAGTTTGGGTCTTCTTCCAGACTCTAGCAAAGTGGAGACGAAAAGTTGAAAAGGTTGTACTTGGATACCTTGGAATCTGCAGTTGTTCAGAAATGGCTTGAAGAGACCTTCCTAACTTACATAAATCTGCAATCTGCAGATCGAGTTCTTAGGATTTTCTTTTCACTTGTTGTTCACAATATAGGCCCATGGTTTGCCTGTGTTTAAAAGAAGAGACCTTCTCCTGCCTGAGCATCTACAATGAGTTCTGTACGCTTTCTCCACAATACAGTATTACACAGATATAATTAGATCTCAGGAACACCAATGTCACAAGCTCACATGCAGCATGCATCTGCCAGCGGCAACTGACTGCTGCTTCAAACAAAACACTAGATGCTATTCACAAGACCCAAGGTTATGAAAGCAGAGTTTGTAAGCTTCATCAAAAAGAGATTTGAAAAGTTTAGCTCAGAACACAAATAGAGATTCAACACTTCTAAGATTAAATAATATTCAGTATTTCAGTTTTATTGAGCACTGGCAATTAAAACCAAGGACTATTTAAATTGTAGCTTTTCACATTTATTGCCAACTACTTCGGAGGCCATTACTGCAATGATTTTGTATTATAGGAAGCTATAGCAACATCTCTGCTAGCATAGCTGTAGTTCACACTTTCAGCTCAGTGCCTAATTTGCTAATTTACATGTTTCAAACGTGTTCATGAAATACACCACACTCTCTCATGAAATGCTTTTAGTCTGTGTTTGTTCAATTTCTGCGTTCTGGGGCGCAATAAGTAACACTAAAACTGCTCCGTGAGAACAATAACAAGGTCATGCATTTACGAGTAACTATTTTGAGCCACAAAACATCGAGAACAAGCAAATGCTAAAGACAAGGCCTCCTGCTGTTCATTAGAGAAGTGATTTTCCTCTCAGCTGTTGTAGTTGCTCTGTCATCAAGAATATATTCCTGGTTGGAATTCCCCAGGAAATGTTCAGTTGGAGGGTGGGAAGTAAGGGTTCTGAGAGTCATTGGAGAGTGTGATTGTTGAACTATATTGGATGCACGAGTGTGTAGGAGGTGGAAACTAAAACACACCCCATGCTGTCGGTGTGACCCAGCCTTTGTGTTCTGTGTTTACAAGGGAAATAGATTGGTCCTGTGTTTTCTCTCGCTCCTGTCACTGTGATCACAGCCTCTTTAGGGGCTGGCTTGCGTTTAGATTACTTTCTGTAGAACAAATGTATGAGCTGGCCACCATTCCCAAACCCCTGCTATTACAGTAATCTGAAAGAACAGTTTCTCGAATTTTTCCATACAGATGAATGTGGCAGACAGGCAATTTGTTAAAGCTATATATAATGCGGATTTTTAATCGGCAAACACTTGACCATATTTCTAATTTGCTTTCAGATATGAAGTGAGGTTGAGCTCTCTTTCAATTAAGAAATGTAGTGGGATTAGATTAGACTGACTCCACACTTGATTAATAATGGTTGGACATTACAGCATAGCATTTAGACGGATCACATCCACAAGTCACTCAGTTGTTAAATTGTTAGTGCGTGAGGTTTATTGCAATATTGTTTTATTTCGGTGCTTTTAACTCACAGAAAAGCGAGTAAGCAATTCATTAATAATTCGAATTTCTATTATATACACATTTATATACACTATAAATGTGCTTTAAATTGGTGTGGCTGTGCTGGGATAAATCAACAGACTCAAAAAGTAGGTCAGTAGATGCCGCCATGATGTAGTTTAGGTCAGTGGCAGTCGCACAGCCTGTGGCACTTCTCATCAGCATGTCAAATTAAAATGCCAGTTTGAAGTACTAGACAACAGGTTTACCTTCGCTGCAATGCACACAGTATAGGGCTGTGCGATATGCTCAAAATCTCATATCCTGATATAAGACATCTATCGTCCGATAACGATATAAATCACAAAAATGTAACATTTTCTGTTAATTCTGTGAATCTCGTGCAGCTCGACTTGCGTGAAGTGTTTCCAGCTGCGCGTCGTGTACCTGGAGTCCAGTGTTTTAACCGATGCATGAAACTATACATTTTTAGAAATAAGTTGTAACAGCCGCTGTTTTCTCTGTGAGTATTTATTACACGGCGTGCTGCGGGGAAAGCTTGTTCTAATGTTTGAGTCTAAGGTTTATTTTTTTTAGCACCTGGCGGGGTTTTTTTTTTACTTCTCATCCGTAATAATCTGCTCTTTAAGTGATTCAGTTTATTTTGAAAAGTTTTAACAGGATCTTGAGCTTTATTGTGAAAGGTTTATGTGGAACATAAACAACCGGACACGCAACAGTGTTACCTTCGTTGTTGCTAACGACAGGGCATAAAACAGGCTCTTGTCCGTCAGTAGTGTGGTTATATTAAATATAAGAGAAAGAGAGAAAGACGAAATTAATATAGCCACTACAGCGACCATCAAAAGGATGAAAACATATTGCCGTAAACAGTTTATTTTGCGACACCACGAAACAAACGATAGCATAAAATGAAACAGACGTTTTTATATCGTCATCCAATACATATCGGTATATCGAACAGACCTAACGCAGTACACTATTCCAAATTGTGTTAGTGACATAAAGTGGCATCCTCTTACTTTCTGTGAATTTTTTTTCACATAAATTATTTGTAAATCAAAGAGTAATTGCTGTTTTCCACTTAATTTGTGTGTGTGTGTTTTTTGAGTTCAGGCCACTTTGTTGACATTTAATCTAGCAGTGAGCACTTATCTAAATATTTGAACAAAGAAATTAAATTGTTTGCTCCTGTTCATATCGTATAAATTACTCATTGAGGAATCAGTTGTACTGGTAAAGTGCCAGTGAACAGGGTTGTGTTCAGCGCTGTTGACCGCACATACACAAGGGTTTTTTCAGTTAAAAAACAAACCCATCAATGCTTTGGTTTTGAAGAGAAACATGATCTACTTTACTTGAATCAAACTAATGATCAGCGCTGAAGGTCATTTGATATATCCCATTAAAAGAGAAGCACAGCTCAACTTATGCCCTTTTGTCCCCAAAGAGTGAATACAGTTAGGTATTGCGTTTTCATTGCAGGAGCTGATTTGCTGCGTTTTTTAAAAGTCAGTTTATTTTGCTCTGTTTTTACAGTGCAAATGGCTGCTTCAGACAGGTTATCGCTTGGTTGTCTGTGTTGAGTTACAATGGTTTGCATGTTCTCAGTGAATAGTGACCATGCTGTAACCTGCCCAGTTTCTCTTTGCACCATTGTAGACTTACTGGTAGTGCCTCCAAGCTTCCTCTGCCAGAAACAGTGTGTTTGTTGGAACTGTGTATTGATATACTCAAAAGAAATCAAATACTTAAGTTTCTTATGCAGTCAAAGTCTTCTGAATAGCACCGTTATAATAATATTAATGCCAGCTGTAATTGCTTTACTACAGTCTAATGTACTGTATAGTGGTATTTATTTTTGTTCTGCTTTTGAAGACATTTCCATGTTCAGTTTCTGAAAGATCTCTCAAAGACATGATGGTACACCCACGATCCTCTTTTGTGAGAGCATTTTTCACTGGAATAGAATTCCCTTAAAATGCCACTCAACCAAAGGTCAATGACAGTGTTGCCTAAATCCAACTATCCATCTGCTATGTGCGCGATAAATGCATCAAAGACAAATCCAGAGCACTGTAACGAAGTGCAGTTAAGACTTGTGTCTTTTGTTGGTCCTGGGATTCATTTTGTGGCTCGAAGACAAAAAAAGAGTAGCATTTGAAATATGAATGTGTCTACACCCTGCTAAATTTCTACATTTCTAAAATCCAATACACCGCTAAATCTCTAAAAACCAATCAAGTATGCGGGTCTATGACACAGATATGGAAGTTCAGGAAAATAAAAACAGGTGTATGGAACATGCAGCTGCACCGTGGGGAAAAAAACAGCCAGAGTGTGTGGAAATATTTCATGTCTGTGTCACATGATCATAGACACAGATGTTTAAGATCTGTACAGATAATTCAAGGTGTGCTGGATTCAGTAACAGCCAGATAAAGTAACTAAAATGACATTATTATAGTATCTTGGTTTAGGGACAATTGACGTGGCAGTGGTTTAACATCAAGGTTAATTGTGGGCTGTCAGGTCCTTTGTGTGCACAGTAGCTGTCAGCCTGTTTTTGCGACTGCTTGGGGAAAGGACTCCCCTGTCTGAAGAACAGCACTGAAATTACTGCTATCCTCTGCTCTGATCCTCTGCAGGCTGCTGACCAAGCGAGAACTCCTCCTTTTCTCCCCCTCTCTCCCCCCTGGCTCAGGGCTATGTAGTGTCAGCACCTCAGTTCTTCTTAGAGAACTGTGGACTCTCACAGACTATCAAAATTTTTTTATATTGGTATGTCTAAAGTGCATTTAGCAGCCGGATGCTGTAAAGTGTAACTAATTGCGTTACTTAAGCCTTATATATTTAGATTAGGTGTACAGTATCTTATTGATATCTTATTCCAGTGTTTTTCTCTAATTTTTCTATACAACTTTGCACTGTCCACTGTTGTAACAAAACAAATTTCCCACACGTGAGACTAATAAAGCTTATCTTATCTTATCAGGAGTAGTGGCCTTGTGTTTAGAGCAAAATGATTGTCTGATTACATTGAGCAGAAGACACTATCAGGTTCTTTTTGAGGGGTTTTAGCAATTAGAGCTCATACAGCAATTGTTTTGGACTGAAACTGGATGAAACATATCTTGCTGTTCTTTAGAAACATGTAGGCCTTTTGTAGTCACACATAAAATATTTAATAAAAAGTAGCTTTTTCAAAATTTACTTAGTGCTGATGTCATTTTATGTATATGGCTATAGACTGGCCACATATGAAGTACGCCAAAGACAGAGGATCAGCAGAGCTGTTTCACTAATGCTGCCTAACAGCAGCTAACACCAGCAACAAAACAGCAGCACTTAC
>NW_005187436.1:2516458-2583977 GCF_000239375.1 Pundamilia nyererei | reverse complement strand
TACACTGATCACTATAGTTAGAATTAAGCACTTGAATTTTGAAAACAGAATCCAGCTGACCGCAGTGTGCAATCTACTGACATCTGGAGGTGATATTTTACACACTGTAACATTAATTCACCAAACAATAAAGCTCAAACTGTTGCCTAACAGTTAAGATGTTCTGGATATAAACCTGCTTTGAGGCTTTTTTGTGTGGAGCTTGTAAGCACTGAATCTCCGTATATTGATGGCTTTTTGTTATTTGTCTGTGCATGTCTGTGCATGTTAGACCCTGTCTTGTGGCCTGTCCAGGGTATCCTCTGCCTGTCACCAGGTAGTAAAGACTGGTTGGAAAGCAGTTAAAACAAATGGATAGGTGGAAATAAAATGTGCAGCATGTAACACCTGTTCTTTTCTCAGCAGTTGCAATCTTCTGACCTCGTGAGTTTTTTGTCACAACCTTAGTTGTTATGCTGATTCATTAGGCCAAGTCCAACATAAATCATAAATTACCGCTGTGGGAATAAGGATCAGGCTTAATGATACAACAACTTTAGCAAATGAGGATATTTTCATTCAAATCATGTATTAATTATACAAAATACTGATGCTATGTACTGTAACCTTGCTTGAGTGTACATTGCTGTTCCTAGAAAATAACGAGCACTGAATATAAATGTTGACTTTCTTAAGAACATGCATTGTTTGGCAAACCCGTAATCAATTTCCTGTTACTGTGTGAGCAGCCACTAAAACAGAGAAGAAAGCAGAAGACTCATAAAGCAGAGGTTAACAAATATTTCTCTCTCAATGTTTTTTTTTTTAATCTACTATGATTCCCAATTTTATCTATGGTTGTTAATGTGTGTTCATCTCTTGCAAAGTAAAGTCACTTTGACCTTTACAGTGGGGAAGGAAAAAGACTTTTTGCTATATAGCTGTTGGAACGGTCAACAAAAATAGCCCATCATATCATGTGTGCATTATTTGATTGTTTCCCTTCCATTATGCTCTCTAATTTCCTTCCTGCAGTCATTTGCTTGTGACAAATCTGTTACAAGCACAGGGAACATGCCTGCTGTGAACATGTGCATTATGGTAAAACAATTACTCAGCAGAATAATCATGATATTTATAGAAGAATTGTTCTGTTTCACTGTGAGTTTTAAAGTAGGTTGTCAAAGACATAAAAACAAGTGGTGATTGTTTCAATGAATTGCAGAACATCCTGAATAATTTTATAATGTAAGATGAGATATTAAAAAGCTTTAAATAGGGTATCAGCATAAACCTAAATCATGTATATTTCACAGATTTCTTCCTCAAGCAGTAAGATTTGATTTTTCATTTGGTGACAGCATATCTTAAATGATACTGTGTGCAATATTAATAAGATTAAAGCCACAGCTTTATCAGTCAAAGTGATGACTTGCTGTTTTTGATTCCCTTATCGTTAATGGGTTTTTTTTATGGACAGATGACAGTTTTTTTTTTTTAGACAAAAAGCAGCACTGTGTCTGCAAGCTTGTGTAAGTTTTCAAGTAAGTGTCTTAGCCCCAGGAAAAGAGAGAACCCTGAATATCATAAAAATTATGCAAACCTGCAGTTACATTTCAAATGTATAAAAAAACATGTGTTATTTAAAATCATCATACCTTGATGTGCATTTGTAGAATTTACCTGTGTTCTTCAGGAAAGAATTTGAATGTTTTCGGCTTTGAATGCAGGGGCTGAAGTGCCGCTGGCAGCCCAGTAACTTTGTTACCATCCCTTGAAATACTGCAACATTTGTCACATTCCTGTCAGTGCGGGTGGCATAGGAAAAAAAAAAATGATGCTGTTGATATGGAGCACGGTGTGCTGACACCAAGTATCTAATTCCATAGCATATGAGGATGACTTGCAGGACACATGGCTCGGCATACTATCTCTCCCTCATATCTTGAAAAACGGTAAAAACACAACTTCTTTCCCATTTTCTGTGTCTTTTTATAAATAATGCCTGTCAATTTTTTCTGTTTTAAACCCCCAAACTGCTGCTGCGATACAGATAAGACTTTGGTATTGTGTTTTTATGCATTTACTGTTCAACAATATACACAAACTGCTTTACTGAACCATAAATTGTCATGCTGATAATAGATGGCTCTATATGCACCGCTCACTTTACGCAAGGAATCATCAAACCATTTTCTCATAGTGACAAATGTGAACAAATTGCATGCGTTGCGCTCTTCCAAATATATGCAAGATAAAATGTCATGCAAAAGCCAAGCATCAGTGCATTAGGCAGCCTGAGAAGTGTATTTTGTCAAAGTGGCAGACATGCGTCTTTTCTTTTCCCAAATTGAGATGCCGAGTGGATGTTTAAAATGATATGGTGTTACTTTTTTGCCACCATTACCATCTGCTCAGTCCACTATATGGCAGCTGTTTGCTTCTCCCTCTCTCTGTTGAGTCTTCAATTTCCACAGACACAGAGATTGATGGAGCTGCAGCTAATGGAGGGCGGCTGCCCACCCACAGTGGACACGGTACACTTGTGAGGCTATACCCACAAGATGACACTCTCCTTTCGGTCTGGCTGATCTGGTGTCATATAACATACCCAAGTGTATCTGTGCCAGGCTCGGGTCAAAGGTCGTTCCAGTACAAATGAGCACAACTGGTTCTTTGCTGATCATGCCTTTAAAAACAGAATGACTTAGATGATTTTTGGGGGGCTTGATACCTCTGGTAATGCTGAATTTCTCCTGGTTTGCTTCTGGTGTGTCTCATTCATTAGCTATGCTTTCTGCCCTTTTCATAATCTCAAATCAAATGTACTGCTGCCACATGTGGGATTATTGATGCTGTTATTTAATGACTGTCAGGATCTCTGGCATTTATTTGTGATCTATGGTCTCTGTGAAGAGCTCATACTGGGAAACATGCACTATATTTACAGTTTGATTTGATTTCTCTGTGCCTGGGAAAAGGCTGTCATAAATTACAGGAATCTCATGGAGTGAGGCACTGTGAAGCTTTATAAATTCCCCACAGGGAGGAGGGACAAAGAGACAGTGGAGGAGGCTGTGCTCTGAAAGGGCGATCTGTATGCGACTTCAGTGGGAGACAGCATCCTCGACTCATGGCACAAGCTCAGAGGCATTGCTTAGAATGTGGCTGGCTTGTCATGTAAGGCGAGGCTGGCCGAGGCTCTCTGCTAGCCTCGGCCTGGAAACGCTTCTCATTCAGTCCCTCTTTGTGTCGGTAATGTTTTTCATGATCGCTAAGGGCATTTAAGGAGCAACATCTTCAAGATGCTATTAGATATATTCCTGTATTTTGGTGTTCTTAGCAGTCTTTTAGCAAATGACACTATCTAATTTGGACCATCAGCCTGATCTGCTGCCAATTTTTCGGTGCATACACCAGCACAGCACATCCTGGGTGTCGTCCAGTGAGATAGATCTGTCTCCCTCTCTTCGGTGCAGAACCGTGGGACTAATTGAATTACACTTCTTAGTCCCATGGGAGTGCACAACTAATCAGCTGGAATCTCCGTGTTTGAAGGGGATGGTATGTCGTATCAAGGGTATAGAATGCTTCCCCTGTGAGAAAGCGTTTGTATAGTTTTCTGTGACTGTAACATCTCCGAAAGGTGCTTAATCGATTGTTCTTTAACCTCTTGCTCCGTTTCCTAAAACTCATCTAAATAAATGTTTTAATAACTGTGTTTCGTATGTTCCAATAGATTGTTTTTGTTTTCAGGTATTATCTTATGTATTAATTTATTCTATATATTATGAGGATAATATTAACTATTATTACCTATTTAGAAGATAAGCTCATATCTTTTACAAGACAAAGATGGACAAGTAAGCAGCCATACAACCCAAAACATCTCAAAAAGTGGCTTCTGAAAAGAAACAAGCCTCAAAGTCTTCTTCCCTAGATTCCTTAATGTTTTCAACAAGAGATAGAAGCATGTTTAAATTTAGGTCTTTCTGTAAATAATTACGCAATCGAGGTGCACAAGAAGAAAATGCTGTTTTCCCAAGGTATGTCAGAAGTCATCATACATACATCAAAAAGAAACAGTTTAGAAGAGCATATCTGGTAACTGGGACAGAGAAGGTTGCAGAAGTCAACTGGAAGTTTACCTAAAAGGGCTTTATAGGGGAAATTATGCCAGTGCTTTTCTTTGAGTAGTCAATAATAGCCCACCATAATAACCAACCCACCAAATCATTAAGAATGCAATGGTGAGTTAGAGACTTTGCTTTTGCAATCCTAGAAAACTGAACAAGAAGCATGCAGAAACTTGGGACATAATTAGGATAACAGACCTTTCCATGCACAAAGAAGAGGAGTGTGTGAATGCCAAACATTATTAAATGTTTTAAGGATACTGTGAAGACAATAAAATGTATTGTGAAAATGTCAGCAACTAGTATTATAAAACTTTCTGATCATCATAATTTACAGATCGTATTAACAAAACACCAGCCTTTTTTGCTCGTATGAAATGGTTTTTGTTTGCTTTGTTTTCATCATGAAAGTTAATACCATGCTTATAAATTGACCTCTGGTTGCAGCTGCATGAAAGTGTGTTCTTCATTAGAAAACCACTCTCTTTCCTTGTTAAACACAGGTAAGGCTGTGGGGAGAACTGCGGGTGTCTCCTACTGTGGACCCCTTCGTCTGTGGCTTTCTTTGTTGTCACCCTTTCATAAATCAGATTTACTGCTACATCTGTAGTGCCCATACTAATGAAGTAACACCCAGTGCAGAGACACAGCATTGATTTCATTTCCTGCCTCTTTGCCTGCTCCCTGGGTAGCTCGATGGAGATTACATGATGATATCATATAAAAGAAGAGATTAAAAAATCTGTATCCAACTGCAGTGTCACAGCTGTGTGCTCAGCTTCACAATTAGATGCTGGAGTTTAAGAGGGAACTGCAGAGATGACCCTCGGTACCATGGGATAAGTTTTTTTGTTTTGTTTTTTCTCTTTGGAGATGCTTGGAGCATAATTTTTTTTGTCTCGTTAAACCACATCGTTTCAGATGGGGAGATTTTTTTTTCTTTTTTCTTTTCTCTTTTCTTTCTTTGTTTTTTTTTAACTGGCCACCTTATTAGTTATGTCTGGTTGGGCTGAGCCCATTTTTGCTGTCAGAACTAGCTTAATTCTTAATTACACAGATTTAACTAAACGTCACAACGCACAGTTGCTGCACATTTGTCGGGTGCACATCAGTAACTCAAATCTCTGATTCCACCACATCCCAAATGAGATCTATTAGATTGAGATCTGGTGAGTGTGAAGGCTGTTTGAGAACAATGAACTCACTGTCATGTTCAAGAAATCAGTTTGAGATTAATTGGGCTTTGTGACATGATGCAGTATCCTGCTTAAAACAGCCACTAGAACATGGGCGCACTGTGTTCATAAAGGGGGGGTTGAACGTGGTCAACAACAATGCTCAGGTAGGCTGTGATGTTTTAACAATGCTCGATTGCAACTAAGGGGCAAAAGTGGGCCAAGAAAATCTCCCCACACCATTACACCACCAGCACAAGCCTGAACCACTGATACAAGGCAGGATGGATCCATGCTCTTGTGGTATTTACACCAAATTTTGACTAAACTATCTAAATGTTGCAATAATTTTTCACATTTTCTATATTAAATATATACATTGTAGCCTCAGCTTCCTGATCTTTGCTGATAGAAGTGGTAACTGGTGTGGTCTTCTGTTGCTGTACATAATCTGCTTCAAGGTTTGACATGTTGTGCATTCAGACATGCTCTTCTGACTACCTTGGTTGTACCAAGTAGCTATTTGAGTTACTGTTGCCCTCCTGTCAGCTGAGTGCAGTCCAGCCATTCTTCTCTGATTTTTGGCAACAAGGCATTTTTCCCTGAGCTGCCCCTCACTGGATATTTTCTCTATTTTAGACCATTCTCTGTGAACCCTGGAGATGGTCGTGTGGGATAATCCTAGTAGATCAGGAGTTTCTATAATAACAGCCAAGTCACATTCAAAGTCACTTAAATCACCTTTCTCCCCCATTCTGTTGCTCAGTTTGAACTTCACCAGGTCATCTCGACCATGTCTGCATACTTAAATGCTTTGAGCTCCTGTCATATCATTGGCTGATTATATATTTATGTTAATGAGCAGTTGAAAGGAATGTTTAATGAAGTGGCTGGTGGGGGTATCTAGTATTTAAAATGACGAACTTTACAAGACAGCTGACTGACAACTAATAATGAGACAGATTTTAATGTAAACAATAACATTGTGAAAAAATGATTAACACCAGGTTCAAAAAATTGCTGAGAGGAAACCATTTACAACAAAAAAGTGCAGCCAAAAGGTATAAACATGTTTTGCTTGCTTCTGTGTTGACTTTCTCAAACAGTTTTATGAGCTCTATTGCTCATCTTTCTTTTTGATCGTGCCATTAAACATATGGTTTGGAGAAATAATGCATTAGATGGAGTGCATTACAATAAATACTCATGCAGTTTCTAGGATATTAGAATAAATGTTCTAGTTCATTCTTTGCTAACTTTATGATCCCCAAGAGGAAGAATGTGGAAGATTAACATGACAAGTTGATAATGCCAAAATGTTCTTAAGAACAGATCAAGAGAGAAAAAGAAAGAAGTTATATTTTGACTGTTTAATAATAACGCTAACTCATATGAAGAAGAATGATGTACATATAGTATAAACAGCTGATATTTTTAGTCAAGATAGATAATCATCCATCTGATGTCCTTTGATTTTTGTTTGCATGTTTTTGATGTTTTGGCGTCTTGTTTCTACCTGCTGTAGTTTTTCCTTGAAATTGTCTCCGTGACATCTCTTTGTGGCAGATGATTGTCATGTTCTGATCAGGCACCACTGCCACACTTCTCATTTCTCATTTAATGGCAAACTGTGGAAAGCAGTTATTGAAAATAACATTTATTCTGAAAAGGGTGCGGATAACATACAAATTCTGAGGTGTTGTTTTGTGCAGATAATGGACTGTTATCATAGTTACTCAAAAAGCAGAAATAATAAGTATTCAAGTTATCAGCTGGCTCAGTGCCCCCATTTAACTAATTAGAAGCCCGTGTCAGCATTAATGAGTTGTGCGCAATGGTGGCAGAATTCATTGGGCTAATTAGTGAATCTCAGAAAGCATGACACTCCGTGGCAATTTGCTGAGCTATACAGTCCATGGGTACCTCATAACTGACAGCCGTATGCAGGCCTGAGAATGACCATGGGTATAATAACTGTGGCAATCAGCCACGGGAAAAACTACACATTATGCTGATGAACTGCACGTCTCATGCTTTAAGAAATGGGAGTGTGATGTAAAGTCTGATTTGTTGCACGTGTGTCATGGAAAAATCTGTTCCGCTGAGTGAGCAAATTAACTTTGTGTATGCAGGAATTAGGAGCAGATGATGAGAATATGCCATGAAAGAAACCTTTGTAATCTTCCAAATTTACATTCATCCATGCTATCTGTTTGCACCCCAGTTGTTGACTTTGAGCTGTTCAATAGTGAACAGAAAGGTCAACATCTGGGATAGATATTGTCTCTGAAATTATTGGGGGGAAAAGCAGAACATTGTGTTTATTTATAAACTCGGATACAGTAAGTTGATTTCATTAATGACCAACGCAGTGTGCCAAGGGGACGGCAAATTAACATGGGGCAGCAAACAAATACCACTTGTGAGGATGCAAGTAATCTACTAACAACAACACAGGCACAGCTTGTTACTTGAAATCTGACAAACATGATAAAGTTGTAGATTTTATTCATGTGTTTGTGAACAGTAGCACAGACCAAATGAGAGGCTGCTGAAGGACAAGCGGTCTGCTTTATAACTGGAAGTGTTAGTGGATCGCTCTACCAATTACAGGAAAATTACTCCAATGTTGCAATATTCGATCCACTCCCAAAAGGAACATCTGTAACTATATTGTGGGGAAGTTTAATGCATTAGGGGAAAGGTGAATTTCCGTGGAATGGAGTTGTTTTTTGTTGCTTCCAGCTGGTTGTGGGACTGTTTTCAACATTAAAACATTATTGTGTTTATGGATGCATTCTCCTAACTATATACAACACATGGCCTGCCTGATTATTAAAGTAACTATAAAAATCTGCCAATATGTAGCTGACAATTTAAAACAAACATTTATGGAACCATAATTAGATAAATAATCATAACATATTGACTGGCCTAGTGTTTAGTAGATCAAGATTTTTATCAGTCACACAGGAAGCAGATATGTGATGGTTATTGTTAATTATTTATAGTGTATTATTGTGTTACAGGACTTTATGGGTGAACCCAAATTACTATTATAACTTTCAAATTAGCTCACTCTACCGCTCCACTCATCTTGGCCACTTTCCCTGAATTTTCTCTCCATCTGGTAGCTGAAAGTTGGCAACCATGTCACAAACGCAACAATATTTCAGTGTGGAGTGACTAAACGCAAAGCAAAATTAAAGTAGACATTATTTAATAGGCAGTAGTACGAGATTAGCATGACAGCTGTGGCACGTAGATGTTATTTTGTTGTTTTTGTTCTTATAGTAAGGCTCATCTTTAACATATTATGATGCACTCGCCTAGATGCAATTTAAGAAAAAGATTGGAGAACAAAAGTGTGATGCTAAATGTCATTTCACAAAAAGATACTTGACCCTTTTGTTACGTGCTGTGATTAAGGTTCAAGGAGTAGCATGTCTTTTTCTGTTAACATCGTTGCAGAGATCCTTTTCACTCCCACAGGATTTGTCATTTACCAACCACTGGAGAGAAACCTACACAGTTTCTATGTTTGTTTTTTTTTTAACAAGTTTTTCCGACGGTGTTTCAGTTTGAGTCATTATATATATCGGGCAAACTGACACAATTTGTTTTTGGTGGTATGTTTAAGAAATCATGAGAATCTTTCAGAAGCTAACCTGCAGAGCATGGAGATGAGTGGTGTAGCTCAGGGGATGTGATATCCTCAAGCACAGACAGATTTTTAGATTATTAAATGGAAATCTGCCAGTGATACATTTTCCTATACTTGTTAGCAACAATTAAACCTAGTTTAACCCTTTCAGGAAGTAACCTGTGTATCTTTATAGAGCAGACTGTCTAAACTCTGAATTATTGCATTTTAATGGGTCTTGAATGTAGCAGAAGGGGCAGAATACCTTTTTGTGAGCAGGGCACTCTCAGCTGTTCTTGTAGTCACTTCATCCTTTGTAACAAGCTTCGTCGTTGACAGGCAGGGTAAAAAACGGTGGCATTTTCAGTCTTGAAACCTGTGCACATAAAAACTAGGTGTGTGCACGTGAGATGAAAGCACAGAAAAGTGCCTTTGAGCAGAAAGGCATCCTTGCGAGGGAATATTAATTCTTTGCATTCACAAATCAGTTGTTTCTCTTGGAAAACGGCACCATCATTCAAAGAAGATCGCTTGGAGCTCGGTTCACAGAGGGTAAGAGGGTCTCTTAAGAGGATAAGCGTTCAGGGACCAGCAAAACCATTTAGCTTCCCCAATGGCATCTAGGTCATATGAGAAATATGGATTCTTACTGGACTGAGCTAAAATTTGCATACATATGCATCTAAGAAACACATCAGTTTATTTGAGTACACAGTTATAATCAGATTAACTGCTGTGGCTTGATTGATATATTGATAAGGCAGCTAACTGGAAATGCACTCACTGATCTGCTATGTTCAATGAAAGGATGATCAGCCTCAGATACTGTATGTCTGATTTTGTGCAAATTTAAAACATGAACTTGAATCAGTAAATACTGCAATGTGGATCACAGCAATAGCAAATAAGGCATTTTATTTACTTGGATTGGTTATTTTTGCTTTAAACAACTAACAGCTGGTGATTTTTGTCGATGTTCAGTCAAAGGTTAAAAAATACTTTTGAGATAAAAGTTGAACCAACATAGACCTCACCTTGAACATTACCTTGAACATCCTTGTTAGACTCTCTAGAAAATTCTCATCTCTTATTTATTTTTAAACACTTTCAATAGAAAGAATTGAAAAAATAAAACACGTGTCCACTTCAGGCATGAACCTGTGACCTTTTGGGCCCATTTGGTTTCCTATGGAGCTAACTGATGCGACACTTAAGTAATTATATTACTCTGGACAAATTCAATAAATGTGACAGACGTTAGATACAGATAAATATAAATCAGTGTTGCTTTAAACAAACCTGTCTAAAACTAGTCTTTGTAAATGGGAAAAACACGATATGTGGCCATCCGTTCAAAACCATGCACTAACCAGCTTGGAAAAAACCCCACACAGTTGCATTTAAGTGCCGCATTGCAATAATTTTCACTGTGGTTAGCTTCACAGCAAGAAGGTCCTGAGTTCAATTCCACCATCAGGCCAGGGCCTTTCTGTGTGCAGCTTGCATGTTCTCCCCGTGTTCGTGTGGTACTTCGGCTACCTCCCACAGTCCAAAGACATGCAGTTTTTTGGGGATAGATTAATTGGATTGGTTAGGTTAATTTTCAATGCACTAGCAGTGTGACCTGGGAAAGGTGTCAGGGTTTGATGTCAGTTGATGATGTCATTTTCTTAGGAACTATGATTGTTTTGCTGCATAAGAATTTGCCAAAAATCACATCTTCCATGAAAGCATAGCTTCCCTGAAAGTAAATACGTTATGTCACAGGCTATAAGCCTATCAGACTTTTTCTTATTAGTGAGAAATAATAATGACTAGTTGTTCCTAAAATAAGTATCTGCCTTCATGTCCTTTCCTCTAGTTAATGTATAGAGGTTTTCTCCCTTTTGTGTGTTGTTTCTTGTGAGTTTGGTCAGTTTTAGTTAGCTGAGTTTAGGTTTGATGAAGCCATCAGTTTAACTCTTTTATAGATTTTTTTTTGTTCTTTTATACATGTATTTGCATTTTTATAAATAGTGGTTCATATGTTTTGAGTAAAATTAAACCCATTTAAAAAAAATCTTTCTTTTGCCTCACCAGTTCAAAA
This sequence comes from Pundamilia nyererei, assembly GCF_000239375.1. Classification (NCBI taxonomy): domain Eukaryota; kingdom Metazoa; phylum Chordata; class Actinopteri; order Cichliformes; family Cichlidae; genus Pundamilia; species Pundamilia nyererei. The sequence goes on along the minus strand of NW_005187436.1, from coordinate 2,572,958 downwards.
TATATGAAATTTATATTGTTTATTAAATATATGACATAAATTACATTATATATAACATTATAATTATTTGAATAGTATGAAAGTAAAACGTATTTCTGTGGACCCCCTACACTGTTGCTCAAACATGCTGTCAACTCTGGAAAAGTGAAATGCTGAGAATGAACAGCTGTGCCTTAATCTCCTAAACTTTGTTCCTTTTTAATGTGTTCTTATGTTCTTCTGTTTTTGATGAAGTACTATAATTACATTTTGAATTACATTTTCTTACTGCATGAGTCACATAGACTACATTGCAAATGCAATCACAAACCTGATGGTATGAAGTAACTACTAAACTTTTTTAAACTTTCTGCACAGGCACGGTAAGTGTGTATAGTGAAAGCATGATCATAAACCTAGGAAATGAAATCATTATTCATAACTTTATATGACTAAGATGAACAAATAATAGTAAACTCAGCATTTATTTATTTATTGCAGGCACTGAGTTGGGAATGATTTGTAATAGTCAGGTACATATATTTATACCTTTTTGGGGAAAAGGATCATTTATTTGCATTTTGACAGCTTCTCGATGATTTACCTCTTGCTTCACCTTCAGGAGAAAATTGCAGTTTCCTATTCTGATCCGCCTGTCTCTAACACTTTCTGGCTAATGGGCCATCTAGCTACAGAGGGTTGCAGCATGATGATGTGCTTTGCATTCAGCTAGGAGTGAGAGTCAGGGAGTGCAGTGTTGTTTGTCTACATCCACATTAGATGTTGTGCATCCAACAGTCTCTAAGCTCATTACGGTAATCAGGTTAAAGAGAGGAGAACTGGGGAGTGCTTGGCTTATGGCATGTTTCCTCTGGACTTCCCCAGTGAGAAGGAGAACCTCTCACACAAGCTCCGACTGAGCTTGTGGGACCCAGCCCTGCAGACGCCTGCTTCTAATGATCGGCTCCTGCTGCTTCTGTTTGTATGAAACCCACACTGGGGTATCCAAATGCACCCATGCTGTCATAATGACCAGCTTGTAATTGTAAAGCCTTTCTCATACACGCCCATTCTTTTCTGAGTTTCTGACCCATTTATTGTGGTTTAGTTTAGTAAATAGAAAATCCTGCTTTGTGAAATGAACTGTGTTTTTTGTACATCTGGAGCAATCTGCAAGAATGCAACAGATAAAAAAACACATGAGTCTTTAATGTGTTCACAAATCTGCAAAAATAGTAGAGAACCTGTGGAATATAGTTGACTGTATAAAGCAGAGAAAAATTGTTGCCTTTGGTTTTTGTTAGTTATAGTTGTATGAGTCACAAAAGCTGTAATTCAGAGAAATAATAGTGTTTGCCCTGCATTTGCCTCTCCTGTTTATGCCTTGGTTTCTCCTGAAATTCTTGAACTCTTACTGCTGTTTGTGTTTTGCCTTCCTTGCGAGAAGCTGCATAAAAGTTCACTAAAAGTGTTTGAGACGCACTTCAGCTGGTCTGTGGCAGTGATGGGTTGTCTCTTAAAACACTGAGTGTTTGCGAAGCCATTCAAGTAAGTTCAGTTACCATCCTAAGAACTACTTCTCTTTTTTTTATTATCAATTGATTTCTTAAGCACACTGCACCCATTTTTTTTCCTGCTTTGGAGCTGACAAAAGCCACCTGACCTGAGAAATTCCCAAAACCAGGGTTTCCATGGCAACCAGCAGATGTAGAGCATGAAATATGGAGTCTGTGAGCCCTTAACTAAGCATGGCAGCATCCCTTAAATGCTCCACTCCATAGCATGTGGCTTCCCTATCTTAGCGAAGGTCCATGTCTGTGATGCTCCTCTGCCCCGCTGAGCACACACAAAAAAGGCTTTTAAACAGTCAGCATGGTTCTCATCAGTTGACCGTGTTGCACAATATGCCAAAGATTTCCACGCTGTGTGGGAGGGTGGTTAGTTGACCAGATGTTTCTGATGTGGATTTAAGCCAGAGATGTTTGTTTCAGCTAATCAAAAAGATTTTTTGTTTAGGGTTGGAACTCCAGAGAGTAGGTGTTGTCTGCGCTTCTAGTCTTATAACAATATGAGGGTAATACACTGAACTCTTTCCCCTTCCCCTTCTTCTTCTTCTTCTTCTTTTTTTTTTTTTTAATATAATCAAAAATGCCTTTTTCTAAAGAAAATATTGTTGTGACTTTTGAGGGCTATGAAGTTTCTGTAAATACTTTTGTCGAATTCAAAAGTCTGAAATTTGTCCTTTTCTGTTTCTGTGTGCTTCAAAAACATTCTTCAAAAAGTCTCCCAATTTGTCAGCGGGTCTCCTGCACTCAGCCTCTTCTCATAGAACTTTCTGAAGTGTACAGTGCTTGTGTGAGGGCACATTGTTGTATACACCTTCCCCAGCCAATTTAAACATTTGATTCTCCAGTGCTTTTACTCCTTGCTGAGAGAAAAACAAAGCTGCGAGGAGTCACACAACGATACAGTGCCTGGAATGTACTCCCAAGCTAACTAAATAATGGGATTTCTTGTTTGCCTTGGTCTTCCACAGTTTGCTCTAAATTTTTAGTTTCATTTGAGATATTGACCAATCATTCATCGTTTTTGGAGAGTTTGCACTAATGAAAGCTGTTTCATTATTGACTGGAGGGGAAAGGTTCTCACTTAAGGGCCTTCTCTGTACGTTGTGCGTCTGGCAGTCTTTGTGCATGTACATCTTCTTCACTATACTGTAGGGATCAATGCACCACTAGGCGATTTCACAGACAGTCTCTCATTCTCACAGCTCAGCTCTCCACACATAATACTATATTATGTTTCTCCGCAGAACCTTCAACAAAGCAGTGAAACTGAAATGACACTTTCACTGAAAGGTGTTTTCATTTTTCAGACATGCTCTATCAAAGTGAATCAAAGTCAACTCCTTCAATCTCTTTTTCTGCTTAACATCTCAACGTACTTGTGACAGGATAGCCGCGAGGCCCTGTGGATCAGCCAGGATTGCATAGTCGCGTACACAGAAGAAGCAGCCCTTAAATTGTCGACGCTCACGCTTAGACGCTCGTCTAGTTGACATTTAAAAGCCAGCTTTACCTAAATTCCTTAAATAACTGCAGACTATCCTACACCCAGATGACCGCAGAAGAAGATGCAGCCTTGGACCAGAGGGCAGGGGGGTGATGGTGACTGCTCCTTCTGCTGCTGTCCAGCCTTATATGTCCAGGAAAAGGTGGACACGCCAGCAGCCATGGCAACTTGGGCAGAGTTGGTGATCTGGAAACAATGGGCCAACAACATAGCCTCTCCCTGAACCTCCTCTCGCATAACTACATAGTTTCACTCACTGCACTGTCAACAGTAGATATTACACTTACACAGACCATTTTGATTATTATTATTACTAGCAAAACTCCTCCTACAGTTGGTTATTACCAGACCTGTGGTCCCTTTTTTCTTGGCTCATGTCGCAGTGTGTTCTGATATCAGCTACTACACACAATGCATGTAATTTGTAAGGATTTGAACAGAGATGTTGATAATCGTCTTGCCCTACGCAGTTAAAACACTAAGTTCTAATTCGATAAAAATGTGTCTAGGACTTCGGGAACAGACAGGCATACACTACAATCATATTAGTAACTATTAGTGAGTTCAGTAATTATTATTACTATTATGTTAATAAGGGTTAAGGGTTAATACTTTACAACTGGACTAATTATTCTACTGATGATGCCCTTAGCTAGAGCGTGTTTCCTTTGCTTTCCTTTGTTTTGTTTTGCTTGAAGAGCCAGAACAACGAATCTCTACCATTGTGTCAAGATCCCTTCCTTACAGCATGCCAGAGGATATAAAATGCTGATAGAGTCCCTCACTGTATCACACTTTGGAGCGCAGCCAGCATATGTTCCATTCCACTGCTCTTGATACTGTAATCAGCATGCAAGTGGTAGTAGGCAACTGCCAGCTACTGAAGTATGAGAAAGACAGAAGATTGGAGTCACCTGATTTGGAGGATATGAGACTCCAGGCAGAACATACTGAGCGATCATGGGAGCGAGAGTCGTGAGAGTGCAGTCTAATACTTAATCCTCTAATACTGCTGTCTTTGATTGTCCACTGGAGGGTGATTCATTTTTGAATATTTAAATATGTGAAGTCTGTAGGGTTTGCATACAGAGTCCGGGTGTGCCACCGTGTGTTATATGTCTCAAGCTCTGTGCAGCCATCATCAAACATAAAAGACACGATCCCATCTCATTTGTTTTTCTGTCATTAAAAAATTGTGCTGTTCATTTTTTAACAAGTATTGTCATTATCAGTTGTCTGATTAGCAGACAGCTCTTGCAAGCTGGAAAGACGTCATATGTTTGATGCTGGTGTATGGTGTTGGAAGGGAGGAGAGAAACTGGTGTTGAGAAACTTAGAGTGGGGTTGGCATCTTAATTGTGACCTTTATAATTGTGATGCAATGATTTCATGAGCCGTGTCGGCCTTGTACTTACTTATTCTTCTACTAATTACTGTCACATCTGTGGAGTTTTTCCTTGCTACCCCTTAATCTTCCCAGTTCTAAAATTGTGTTATAGTTTATCACTGGTATATACTGTATTCCTACTATCAAAGCAGAATGTTTGAAAAATATGGATGAAAGAATCTATAAGAACACACCCTCTGACTCGGTTTAACTTTGCTGTGTACTGAAATTTATTTTGTGTTTAGAAAGGTTGCATACTATACAGGGTGTCATTAGAGAGCAGTAGTTGAAATGGTTCATTCAAATTGACTCTGCCCTTTTCTTCTGTGTGACCCTCAATTTGCACAGGGCTCAGCGGCATGTACTGTCTCATTGACTAAGTTGGCATCAACTTAGCATTCATCAGCGTTTTGCTAAAGGTCACAAATTATAGTCGAGAGTTAAGATCTGTCTAGGATCGCCCATTCTGCTGATGTCATTCAAGCTTATCAAAAGGACATTAAGATCTGGATAAAATCCAGTTGTGCCTGTTAGAGGTACAAAAACACTGTTTATTTGACTTTGTATTGCTCATTAAGGTGACATCCCATTTTTAATCCATAGGGTTTAATATGTGAGAACATCCTAAAAGTGTTCTGTTGGGTTGAGTTCAGGACTCTGTGCAGGCCAGTCAAGTTCTTCCACACCAAACTCACTTATCCATGTCTTTATGGATTTTTATTTGTGCACTGGTGTGTAATCATGTTGGAACAGGAGGTGCCAACCTCAAACTGTTACCGGAAATTTGGGAACATGAAATTTTCAAAAATATCTTGGTATACTGAAGCATTAAGAGTTCCTTTCACTGGTACTGAAGGGCTGAGCCCCACACCATAATCGCCCCTCCAACAAACTTTCCACTTTCCACAGTTCAGTCAGACAAGTTGTCCTCCCAACCGCCAAAACCCAGACTATCCATCAGATTGCGAGACAGAGAAGCTTGATTTGTAACGCCAGAGAACACATCTCCACTGCTCTAGAGTTCAATCGCAGCGTGCTTTACACCAATGCATCCAAAGCTTTGCATTAAGTTTAGGGTGTACGGCTTGGGTGTAGCTGTTTCTGTGGAAACCATAAAACTCTTTACGCAATGGTCTTGAGCGAATCTGAAAGAAAGTTGGCGACCTCTGCACACTCTGCAATGACCGCGCTCATGGCCGTGTTTCCATTGTTCTCATTTGCTTCCACTTTCTTATAATACCAATAGCAGTTGACTGTGGGATATATAGTAGTGACTTGTTGCACCGGTGACATCCTATCACAGTATTTACTGAGCTCCCTAGAGCGACCCATTCTATCACACGTGTTTGTAGAAGCAGTCTGCATGCCAAGGTGCTTGATTTTATATACCTATGGCCAAGGAAGTGATTGGAATACCTGAGTTCAATGATGGGTAAGTGAATACGTTTGGGAATGTAGTGCAGATCAGTTATTGTTGGTGCTCATGTTCTGTCTAAAGTGTCGCCGTTGTCCCATGTTGAAGTGACCCTCATTAATTAAACAAACCTCATTTTATACAGCAGAAAATGAGGTTTTCTCCATCCATTATATCTCCTCCGATGAGCTGAGTGAGGTAGTTGATTGCATAACAAAACTCAGTTTTATTACTGTTGCACACAAGACACGTCTCAGATGACAGGGTAAATGGCAGGGTGATGCCATCAAAAACTGAAAGTATGAGTGCAAAAATGCATATGTGAAGTAGGAGATGTCCATCAAGTGACAAACTGTGATCAGCCCAGATTGTTTAGAGGTACCTGTTGAAACTGTTAGAATGAAACTGTCCTTTTTTGACATAAAATGAAAAGCAGTCTGCTTGTGTCGTTCTTTTACCTGTGCTGGTCGCTGGGACCAGAGATGAGATGTTAGAACTGAGAGGCAATACTTTTTTTTTTTTTTTGGTTTTCTTTCTGTGAGCAGCAACTAAACACAAGATTATAGCTGAAAGCAGCAATCAGAGGGCAAAGCAGTAGGCACCAGCCTGTACAGCAAGAAGAGAGCTGTTTTTTGTTTTGTTTTTTTGACAAGATCTAGAAAGTGTTTGAGCCAATACAGCCATTTCAATATTATTTTTTTACTTTTATTGAAATATGTATCTTCTACACTGATTTCAACTAGCTGTAATAAGCTAAAACTAAATTTCTGTAAGAGTTCATCTGTGTCGGTTCTCTTAAAGATTCCTTTAGATGGTGGGCCTTGGATTTGTTTGTATTTACCTAACCCTGAGTCACAATTCAAGTTTGGTTCTGACTGATCAAAATGATGCTTGGATATTACTTGATCTCTGTATTGGTGGCTTTGCACTGATTCTGACTGTTAATAATGGACGAACACTTGGTAAAAATCCAAAATTCCATGATAACTTTGGTGAGACTGGGTATGAATGTGATATGTGCATGTTTTTCTGAAGGTTTGGGCTTTTGAACTCTGCTGCAAAGTTCATTGAGGTTCTGAATATTGACTGATTTGAGGAATCTAAATGTTTCTTTATTTATTTATTTTTATTGATTGTACAGTAGATATCAAGAGAAGAACATGTTCGTTTTTGGCTGACTACAGCGTGTCTAACCTTTCCATGTGGACATTTGCATGTTTGCATTGTGTGGGTGGGGGGGTTTCCTGGGGATACTCTGGATTCCTCTTACGTGTCAGGTTAATTGGCGATTCTAAATTTGACATAGGTGTGGATGTGAGCGGGGATGGTTAAGTCTCCATGTTAGAGCTGTGATGGGCTGCTAACCTGTCCAGGGTAAATCCAGCCTCTTGCCATATGTTACTCATTGGCCACCAAGCCTATGCTACTTGAGCTGAAACATCTATGTAGTGACTAACAGTAAAACCAAGTTTGATTATTAAGATCAGCATGAGCTTTCTGATGAAATGCTTTTTTTTTTTTTTTTTTTTTTTTTTTTTTTTTTTTTTTGGCAAATTAGAATAATTCAACTATATTTGTGGATTATTAAAACACAAACAAAAAAACATCCATTGTATTTTTCTGGTTTTAAATTATATTCTGGATTTAATTGTGTAGAATTAATGCTTTCCAGACTGAACATAGAAAAATATGTTCAATCTGGAAACCCTCAAACCCACCATATGGTCGGCAGTGAGCAGTGCATAATAGGCACACCTGCGTGGATTGAGTGGTTGAATGTACTTGACAAACACCTGTTCTGTATTTTATAGTCGTAATAATCATAAATACAGCGATCACGTACCCAAATATGTATCTGTGACATTGGATAAATCTGTAAAGAATTTACTTGTTACTCACTCCTCGGCATGAGCTAAGTGCTGCTCATTAATAGGGTAGTGGATAGCAGATTTTAATTATTACCATTTTTAAATAATTAAATATTTTTCTAAATTTTGGTACTTAAAGGAAATTTTCTACATCACTTTTGCTCTATTTTTATGTTCGTTTGAAATTTCACAACGCTGAACTACTGACTCCCAACATAGTTCCCATTTCATGTTATTGCATCACTTTGTCTGCCATAGTTGTTATCAGACAAAAAGCAGATGTAGGCCAGTGGAGTAGAGGCCACTTAGTGTAAATTCTCATTAAGAGATTTATGGCTAAAACTGTGCTTGACACTGATAATGAAATCATTGTGGGGTAAGATTTTCTGCTGGGGACTGATCTGTATCCATCAGTGTATGTCATAAAATAAAAATGTTTGGGCAACATCTGCTCGAGCCACAGTTAACCGCTCCCACTGCGAAGCCAGGCCAACTCACAGTCAGTCTCCCAACTTAGTGAATGGCTCAAGGACTGACTGACTGACTGACTGACTGACTGATTGACTAAAGGACCAACTCACTGGTTGACTGAGTCCAGCTGGGAGGGTGGAGTTCTCCTCCTACAGAAGCTGTTTCTGCCTCCATTGATTAGGAAGCCAATTCTTCAAATCTCTAAATGAGGGATGGTACATTCAGAATATTTTCTGTGTTGTACTGAGTCCAAACTGCTGGACCTCCTAACGTAATGACATGTCAGTGTAACTTAGAAGAATTGGCATAAGGATGCACTTGCCCAAGTTCTCAATTTACCAGCTAATGTATTGAGTGCTTGTCTAACCTTGAAATAGAATAAAGAACTGTAAAGATTTTTTTATTTTTTTTTACTCCCTGTCAGCTACAAGTGTAAGTGAATGCCATTTGCTTTTAAAAATAAAGGAGAAAGTGTTAGATGTATTGCTCTGTTTCTGCTGTGGATCCTTTTGAAGCAGAGCTGCTGGAGGACGCTCTACTTCACTGGATATTTTTAGTGTAAGAGGAGCTGTTCTCTCCCTTCTTACAACAAGGACAAGAATCATAATTTCTGTCAGTATCTGTACCCACAAATTGCATTACAGCAGTGTGCATCACCCAAGAGCAAATCCTATAGTCCACACAATGGGTTACAGCTGCAAGGTTCTTTTATAAATGTAGCTGGAAAAAAACAAGTTGATGTAACTGTGAATGTCTCTCATTTTAGACTCTGGGTCTAATGCTTTTTTTAATCGTAATCAACAAGCACTGCTTGACTACCAGCCCATTAGTTAAAATAGTACTGTGCAAACCTCTTATAACAGCTTGTTCATAGTAATCATGCTGAACTTAAAATAGCAAGGGTCAGTGCAGCTTTATCATGCTGTCCATTGATTGCTATGTCCTGCATGAGCAATGATTAATTCATTTATGAAACATGTGGAGGAAATGATAAGGGTTAGATGAAAGCCTTTGACTTATTAATTATTTGAATTGCATTCAGATTGGTGCAGTGACTTTCTTTCTGCATGGAAATGGGCGAAAGGACACCTTGATACAAAATTTGATATAGTCTCTGCAAGACATGTAAACCTAGTGTACTACTGTATTGTTGCACTATATATTCCTTCAAAGAATAGATCAAATATGCCCCACCCATCATTCTTTTGGCATTCCTTGAGTATTTAATTTTTTTTGCATCAGTGTACCATATTAGCTTCAGCTGAACAAAGGGTGTCTCTGTGGCTCCATGTGATTTTCAGATGAATAACCTGGGGCTATTAAAGCAACAATATGCATCATATCTTACTGTGGAAAGAGTCTCAGTTGTTTTGCAACAGCAAGAAGTGGCCGCTCGAGATCCTGATTGGTGCTACTTTTGTTTCTTTAATGTCTGTTTCATATGGACATCAGAATCTCTGGTTTTCTTGTCTGCTACAGCATAGAAGTCACACAGCCAGCACAGGAAGTTTCACAATTTCAGCTTACTGCAGCGACCATGTCTCTAGTCGCCTAACGCCAGTGGTTGGGGTAGGGTATTTTGTAATCGGTGCATGAAGGTATATAAGTGCAGTGGAGGTAGGTTAAAAACCATAGCTCATGCTGCTCTCCAGTGGTCACTTGCCAAGAACTCTTTATTGTTTTTAGTGTTGGAGAGTAACTGGTTATATGTAATAGAGTAATTGAATTATAAAATTAATGTACCCTGGTTCTGCCATATCTTACATATTGTGTGGAAGTGTGGGGAAATACATATAAAAATACAACTAATCCATTAGTCACAGTACAGAAACGAGCACTGCGTATTATTCACAGGGCTGGTTATCTAGATCATACTCACAAATTCTTTCTTCAGGCAAAGTTACTTAAATTCCAGGATCTGGTTGTATAAAGCTTTTACTAAACTTTTACCGGCAAATTTACAAACTAGATTTGAAATTCGAGAAAAGGTTTATAATGTGAGAGGCTTTGGAGAATTCAAATTACCCAGAACTCGAACAACCCGTAAAGGTTTTTGTGTGTCTGTATGGGGTGTGAAAATCTGGAACAGTCTGAGTTTACAATTGAAACAATGCAAAAATATTCGATTGATAGATTTAAATTTCTCTACAAACAGTTGGTCTGGTCACAGTATACTCAATGATGGTTTTTAGTGTGCTCTGTAATGTCTGTTCTCTTACCATTGCTGGTATGGATTCCAAAAAAAAAAAAAGTGTGCGCATGTATGTACATATATGTACATGTGTGTGTAGATATATATGCATGTATATGTAAGTGTGTTTGTTACTTGTAGTTATTACTGCCTGTTACCTGTGGTAATGCAATTTATAATTTATATATTCTGTATTCAGTTATGAAGGCTCTAATTGTTGTTTGCGAGCTGCTGTTTAGATGCTTGTATGTGCCCGGGGCTGTTGATGGGTCTGTATGCAATGATGGGCGTAGCTGCGGGAAGTTTATTGTTTTTTTTGTTGATGAGTGAGTATAGGGGTGGGATTTAATACGTTTTCTTCGTCCCACTCCTTTTTCAGGCAATTTTTGTTTTTTGTTTTGTGCATTTTATGTTCAATATAGGTATTTGTTGTGCCTGAAAATGAACGAATAAATGAATGAATGAATGAATGTAGCTGTAATCAGATACTGTAAGAAGGCATGTAATTATAGTTGCTAATCAAAATCATCTGTAATTTCTTTAGTGAGGTGCTTCTATGCAGAAATTCATTCTGTTGCTTTACATCTTTTTGGGACATACTTCAGTGTTTATACATGAAACATTGGATGGCTTACAAAGAGCTTCCAGAATGTACTTTTCTTTTCTTTCTTTTCTGTTGTTTGAATTTGCAACACCTCATCTGCCTGCTCAACACAAAGTAAGTCTGCTATCCCTAAGCCCAGCTGGCCACGCTAAATTCAGTAGCCATGTCATCTAACAAGAAAATGTCTTCCAATGTTTTCTCTTTGACTTTTGAAAACTTCTCCCATATTAACTTTATTAATGTATAAAGCATATAAAGGTTGGCAAACCTGAAGAGCAAATCCTGCAGTGTATGCAGGAATTTCCTACTTTGTTGTAAAGTTTGTTGGAAAACAAATCAAAAAGTAATTATGATATAAGATTGTATATAATAAACGGGGTGGCTCAAGTGGTATAGCGTGTTGTCTACCAACTGGACAGTCAGTGAATGGATCCCTGACTTCTCCAGTCTGCATGCAGAAGCATGCAAAGCACTCTTTGCAAGATAGCAGACCTGAGTTACTCCCAATGGATCAAACCGAGTGCGAACAATGGAATGTGTGTTTGAATGGGTGAATGAGACAGCTGTAGAAAGAGCTTTGAGTGCTCAACTGAGTAGAAAGACACTATACAAGGGCTAGTCCATTTAAATTAAATAACCTTTCATAAGGACCTTTTACAACTTTTGTCATTATGTTAACTGATTTGTCCTCTGATTGCTTGTTTTTCACCAGTGTACCGGCTAGCTTTAGCTGACTTTAGAGTGCTAACTTTAGTGAATACCATAGTGTATATACATATTTGGAGTAGCCTGATAGCTACATTTTCAAGAGAAGGTGAAAAATGAAACGCTATCTTTTGAATATTGCCCATTTTTAAAAAGTCTGCACTGTGTTTGTTGTAAATGAAGTCATAATAAAGATGTACAGTATTTATGGTGGCTGATTATTGCCTGTTTTCTTTGTAACACATATGAGCTTGGTTGCTCTCAGTTTGTGGAGCTAAATATAAATTTAGTTTGTGAATTGCTGAGATATAGAATTTAACTTCATAGCTGATTAAAAAGGCCCTCTCTTGCCATTACATGCCCTGCTGTTGAACTTTCCGCGCTCCAGATGGTATCCAGAGGCATACAGTGGACATGAAGGGAACTGACCTTGCTTTCAGTCAGGCAGGGATAAAAGGCTGATGTTTTGCTGAGTGTCAATGCAGGATGTAAAGAGGTGGCAGAGGAGGTGGGGTGTGGAGCGGTTTAGCCAGTTAACATTTTCTCATTGCACATATGCTTTAATGCTGCTGTTTGAACAGTCTTGAGAACTGCTGAAGTCGGGAATTACTCTCAGCTCTCCATTCATACAACATCTACCTTTCAAAATAATAATACACCGTGGGCTGAAGATAATAATGCATACTATATAGCTACACTACCTGCTGTTTTACTGACGGCTTCGCTCCAGAGTTACATTCACTTGCATCCCAGCTTGTTAAAATCTAATTGTTGGTCTTTACAATAGCAGTGCTTAGTTTAGAGTTGCCCTGTAATCTACCTTTTATCCCAGAGTGGCTGTTTTTTATGCTCACAGTAATAGCTGCTGATTGTGTAAGTAGAATAAGAGTTGTTTGCATCTGCATGCCTATTTCTGTGACTCTTCTACAAATGCAGCAGAAAAAAATTCAAAGAAATAATTTCGGTCTTTCCAGTGTTGTAAGTTGCAGTGGAGTGACCTTGAAACTCCTGTTGCACTATGTGGAAATATTTTATACTCAAAGAAAAAGCTATTATATATATATTTTATTCATTTACATTTATCATTGTGCCACTGTTTTTTGTTTTTTTTTTTGTTTCTTTTTCAGAAGGTTTTGTCAACCTAAAGCAATCATTTCAGAGAGCAATGTGCCGTAGTGTCACGTTATCCTTCAAGGATTGTCATTCGCACTTCTTTTAAGCCTCATTCTGCGTCAGGTTTTTCATTTTGTTTGGAAGCATTTATAAAATCAGGTCTGATTAGGCCCAATATTGTTTTCTGTCTAGCCACCTCCTCAGTTGTTCTGTGACAGACTTGTGCAATAATCCGAGCAGTTGTAGCTCTCAGGTTCTGCTCTGCTGCTGGTGTTACAGTCAGTCATTAGAGCTGTATCCTCTCCAGATGGCTCCTGACTTCCATCATCTCTATTGAATTGTACACGTTCAGACTCCCCAGCAAGCTGCTCTTTGGCCATTTTCATGTCTTAATATTTGCAGGAGCAAACAAACCTAATCTAATGCAGGACTCTGCTGATGGACTAGTGATGGTCAAGGGAGATGGAATTACAGAAATGTTTGTCTACCGTGCTGTTTTAGTGAGCGTGATAAAATACAAGAATATGAGGTTGAACAGAGAGGCACACACAGTCTTGATAAAAAAGGAAAGTATATCCTCCTTAAATTCTAACGTTTTATGTACCAGGACACATATAAGTATGGTCTGGTCCTTAGTGGCTCTTGGAATTAGATAAATACAACTTCAGATGACCCATGACATATTACACTGTGTCATTATTATACAATCTAAACCAAAATTCAGGAGCAGTCCATGCACATCCTTACTGCTGAGAATAAATAGGAATTTAAAGGGTTAAGTAGCAGCCAGGTGCTGTTAATCAGATCCACATCATTAAGTAATTATCAGCGTCGCCACGACTGTAAGAGCAGATGTTTTGGCATTTTGCTGGTCTGCAGCATTCAGGAGTGGATTAACACAATGACAAGGAGGAAAAACATCAGCGGTGATCTTATAGAATCAATTGCTGCCCATCAGTCTGAGAAGGGTTATAAGACCATCTCAAAACAATTTGAAGTGAATTATTCTACAATCAGAAAAATTATTAGTGGGAAAAGTCAAATTCCAGACCTCAGCCTGATTGAAATTCTGTGGCGAGATTTTAGAAGAGCTCTGCATAAATGAATGGCTGCAGACCTCCATGAACTGAAACAATGTTGCAAAGAAGAATGAGCCAAAATTCCTCCACAATGATGTGCAAGACTTATTAAGTAATTTAAAAAATAATTAGTTCAAGTTACTGCTGCTAAAGGTGATTCTACAAGTTACTGAATCATGAGGTGCACTTATTTTTTTACACAATGCATTTCCATTTTGCCTTAATGTTAGTTAAACAAACGATGACAGTGTGATATGTCAGGCGTTGTTCGTCTCAGGCTGCACTGACCTAATTTTAAGGCCTCGTAAAATCCAGGATGAGTTTTCACTGACAGAGGGTGTGCTTTCTTTTCACCATGACTGTGAGTTTTGTCTCATCTTTTCTCGAAAGCAGAACTGAAGAAGTGTTGAATGCTTTCGAGTGTTTGCATGAGGATCTAAGTGAAAAATTTTCTCTCACACTACTGTAAGCTCAGGGATTATCATTATCCTTCTGGATTTCATCATGTGGTTTCGGCACTACTTACTCTCTGATGTCACCGATGCTACTGACAACTTACTAAAGCGACTGTTTCTGCAGACCCAGTCTCCATAAAGTATTTGTCATCACAGGTAACTGTTGCTTTTTGGATGAGACGGCCTCTGTTTTGAGAAACGTCCACAAAAATGCAAACATTTTCGGCTCCCTCCTTATATTTAGCGTGTGGTGGGAGATGCCACGGAGCCTGCTGTATCGTCAGTCTGGGGGTCTCTTGCTGCTTGTCTGGAAGAGTGTATCTGTGGAAGTGCTGGATGACAAAAACTCAGTGGGACTTCTCTACCAGCCTGCATAGAGGAGAGCTCATGCGGCGCCATTACCCCTTCTTCTTTGTGCTCATCTTTTCCACTTTGTTTGAAGAAAAACTCGTAGAAGGAAAGGAGCTATTGGAGAGGAACTCACGTCTATGACAGAGGCTCCATCACAGACGGTCTCATTCATGCCATCATTATAGAAAATTTACTTCGCAGACTTTCTCTGCTTTGACTCAAAGGGGGACTGTGGCTCAGCACAAAAAAACGCATTGTTTCCGAGTGTGGCTGAAGTCTGAATCCTGTCAGTGTGAAGACTTGAACTTTTGCCTTTATATTCAACCATGGAATAAAATACTAAAAATTCTTTTGGTGTCACAGTACATTTTAGAACATATAATCAAAAAAACCATCAGATAGTCAAGTGTTAATTCAGAGCATAAATGTGTCTCTTTTTGATTTTCAGCTAAATATCTGGATATATAATATTTAGATCAGCAGTATGAATGTCTCCAGGTTTAAATGGATTTATCAGGCCATTGCCGATAAACTACCCAGGCTATAGGTCGTTTTATTTTTTCATTCATCTCTATGTAAAATTGAAGGTCAAGGAAAGCTGGAGGAACTCAGTCTCTTTCCTTTTTTTGCACACGCCTAAGAATACCAGAATTGACTCACCCTAATAGCAGTAAATGATAAGACACCCACTGATTTGTCTCACACTGAAGTCTTCTTCCGGAGGAGAGTGCGAACAGGGAGAAGTGAGAATAATGATGCAGGGGTGGGGGTGTTTTGACTTGTCTCCGTTATTCTTGCCAATTAGAGAGATTTGCACTTCTTTTCCCCGTGCTCTTCTCCTGAAAGGTTATGTTTCTTGCCTTAGTTCAGCTAATTTTACATATACTGCAATCAGGCAGAAGCTCTTCTTGGGGTAACACTTTAATATCAGAACAACTCAGAAATGATGAGCTGCTAAGGCAGAGCACAATGCACATTCAATTCCAGGTAAAAATGCCCCCGCAGGAGGTAATTGTGAGGATTTGTTCTGCGCCTTTAGGTATTATATTCGGCCCCTGAGATTTCCTTTTCACAGTTTTGACCTGAGTGTTGTTGGAGAGAGCGTTTTAATAATGACCTGTTGACACAGACGCAAACACATTGGAGCATTGATATGACTTCACAATCTCTCCTTCTGTGTCTTCCAGGAGTATAGGTCGGTCGCAAGGCCGTTATACTACCCACCAAGATGGTGGCCTTATCGTTGAAGATTTGCGTGCGCCAGTGTAATGTGGTGAAGACGATGCAGTTTGAACCGTCCACCCCTGTGTATGATGCCTGCAGAATCATCAGAGAGAGAGTCCCTGAAGCCCAGACAGGACAAGGTTGGAGGATGATTGGTGAAGCCGAGTTACATAATGGAACTTTATGGGCTTCTACATTTGTATTCGCTGTTGCTTTTTGTGTTTCAGCCTCGGATTATGGCCTCTTCCTGTCTGACGATGATCCCAGGAAAGGAATCTGGCTCGAGTCTGGAAGAACCCTGGATTACTACATGCTGCGAAACGGAGTAAGATTTAGTCATATAGTCCTGGGTGGAGAACTGTCAGTGTCAGTTATGTGTTCTTAAAGTGATCTATATTTTCTAGTGGAAGCCGAGACACTTATTCCTCCCAGCTTGCTGGAAGCGGCAGTTTACGGCTGAGGATGATTAGTAGGGCTGTGGATGTCATCGCGTTTCCTTTGCTGTTTTCTCAGGATGTCTTGGAGTATAAGAAGAAACAAAGGCCACAGAAGATCAAGATGCTGGATGGTGCCATTAAAACTATCATGGTGGATGACTCAAAAACAGTTGGCGAGCTGCTCGTCACCATATGCAGTAGAATAGGTTTGTATCTGTGCTATGAGTTCGGTGAAGATTAATCATGTCACGCCACCACCCAAAGCTTAAATTATTCATCTTCTGTTTTATTTTTAGTCAAAGGCATACCACTGACTTCATCTTCAGCTACATTAGGAGACTATGTTATCATGTGCTGTTTAGTTTGTATTTGAAAAGCATATTTGTCTATGCTTGATAAAGTCCTAATCGTGTTTTGCTTAGACCAATGTGGACATGATTCATCGGGATAAAACAAGCTTGTTTCTAATCAGCGACTTAAGTATTCTTCCTAATGCCCAGAAAATGCTGTCACTCTTTGTCATAGAGGTGTTCCCTAAGCTGTATATTTCAATTACAATGAGCTGCTCCCATGCCTAATTGGGTGAGGAAGAGAGGGATGTGTGTCTGGCAGATAGCTTTATTGGAAAATGTTTATTTAGAGTAGGGCTTTCTGCTTGGCTTCTTCTCCTCTTCAGCTTCAATTTTACTTTGCTGGCTCTATACCAGCTTTCCTGAACTTCTGTTTCAAAGCAAAGAGAAATGGATAAAAAGAGAGTTGCAACAGTATTGCAGTGATGCTTTTCTCTGTCGTGATTATTGAACCACTTACTTGAAGCATTTCCACCTCCTAAAAAAAACTCCCTGGCTAACTTTTCAGGAATCACCAACTATGAGGAATACTCCCTCATTCAAGAGGTGCCAGAGGATAAGAAGGAGGATGGGATGGGGACACTGAAGAAAGACAGGACCCTGCTGCTGAGAGATGAAAGGAAGATGGAAAAGCTCAAAGCAAAACTTCACACAGATGACGACTGTGAGTGCAAGCTTGAAAAAGCCAAAATGCTACTGAAATCTTGATGGCTTTACGGCAGCCATCTGACTCAACACCATCATATGGACGTGTACTTTATCACTCGAATCAAATTTATTGCATTGACATATGAAAGTTAATTAATTTTGTGTTATCTTTTTCCCCCCAGAGGACACCAAAAATGTTTTTGCAAATGTATAAATCAACCTTCAACTAGCTTTCGTCTCAGCAGAAAATAATGCAAATGAGACTCTTCACGGCCCGTCAGGATTTTCACTTCCCAGTATTAAATTTGGTAGATTTTTTGTCAAAGCTGACGGGTCTGCAGTTCTCAAAATCCCTGGTTAATTTCACTATTACCATCCTCCTCTAGTAACATCTTTGTAAAACTGAATGCCTGTTCATTTTGATGTATTTAGTAATGGAGCATGTGTATTGATTGGGCAGTGAACTGGCTGGACCACAGCAGGACATTCAGAGAACAGGGGGTGGAGGAAAGCGAGACTCTACTGCTCAGGCGCAAGTTCTTCTATTCAGACCAGAATGTGGATTCACGGGATCCTGTTCAGCTAAACCTGCTCTATGTTCAGGTAAACCTGTTACACACATCTTTATAATAAGATAGCAAAAGAGAGAACAATAAGAGAGAGACCCCAACCCCCCCCCAATGTAAGGCCCATAATAACCAAGCATATGAAATATTTCAGACACAGGACCCAATAACTGTGTCGTCTTTGTGCCTGTAACTTCTGACCAGGCCCCGACAGACTGAAATGTGGTTAGCTTAGATGTGGTCCCGACAGGTTTGACTTGTTTCTTCGCTCTTACAATACAAAACAAATTTCCCACGTGTGGGACTAATAAAGGTTATCTTATCTTATCTTATCTTATCTTATCTTATCTTACAACAGCACAACAACACGGAACGTTTGATCACCAGATGATGAAAGTAATATTTTTGTTTGGCTAATGTCTGCGGCAGAAAAAGTTATAAATAGTAGTAGGACAGAGTTATTCAGAACTTTCTGTTTGCTTGGCATTGCTCACAATTAGGGATGGGTATCGTTTAGGTTTTATCCGATACCGGTGCCAAATCGGTACTTTTGAAACGGTGCCGGTGCTCAAACCGGTGCTTAAAGAATGGAGAACACAAAATTGGTCCAAAAACCTCTCATGTTCAGCTGTTTTTTGTAAAAATATAACAATGTTAGCCTTTTCTGCAGCTATGGGGCATATATGGTATCACTCTTGGCTGGAAGCAGTGCTTAAACAATGGAAAAAACACAAACTTTGTCCTAAACCTCTCATGTTTAACTGTTTTCCACTTTTTCTTTGGTCATTTTAGCCTTTTTAGCCAGGGTGAAGGGAGTATCTGCCAAACAAGAAGCCAGCCGCATGTAGCTATGATGATGTTTGCTAGTTCACCTTACATGCATTAATGTAATAACGTGGTTAGCCTACTCAACGTAAATTAGCTACTCACGCAGAGAAGAACGGCTGCTGCCACCATCATCCGTCATCATTTCTGCTACACTGGCAGGGCTAGGGGCCAGGACTCTCCTCTTCGTGTTTTTGGGGGATGTTGCATAACAGGCAACCCACCCGCAGTAGATGT
Organism: Pundamilia nyererei; assembly: GCF_000239375.1. Classification (NCBI taxonomy): domain Eukaryota; kingdom Metazoa; phylum Chordata; class Actinopteri; order Cichliformes; family Cichlidae; genus Pundamilia; species Pundamilia nyererei. Next base: position 2,553,982 of record NW_005187436.1, on the reverse strand, counting down.
GCTCGGTGTGAGGTCTCGCAGCAAGCTATCAAATACGGCGCATTTCTCGGCTTTTAAAAAAAACGCTATGCGTCGCCAGGTGTTTCATCGGATTTGAGGTGTTACCTCCTTTGACAGTATCACAGTATCAGCTTAAAGCACTTGTTGCAGGCTGCTGAGTTTGCATATTTTGCTATGAAGTACAGCCAGACTTTTGACCGCTTCGCCTTGGGCATTTTTAATCTGTAGCTCTGCTCTAACAGAACGTACGTACCTGGCCCCGCCTACTATCCTCGGAAACGTAAAATGATTGGCTAGAAGTGTATCAACAGCTCAGGAAAAATAAGCACCGAAATAAAGCACCGAAATGTGCGCTGCTTTTCGGTCTGGTTACTACCGTTTATGTCAGAACGACACCGGTACCCATCCCTACTCACAATGCATAATGAATACGGTCTGATAGAGCTCTATCCAGCCATTCACTTTCTTCCACTTATCCAATTCATTTAAGGCAGGCTGGAGCCTATCCCAGCTGTCGTAGGGCAAAAGCCAAGGTGCATGTTGGACAGGTCGCTACTCTGTCACAAAGCTAACACAGATAGATAACCACTCATATTCACACCTACAGCCAATTTAGAATTGCCAGTTAACGAAACCAGGAGAACAAGCAGACTCCCAACCCTCCCAGTACAGTGGCTGGCAAAAGTATTCGGCCCCCTTGAACTTTTCCACATTTTGTCACATTACAGTCACAGACATGAATCAATTTTATTGGAATTCCACGTGAAAGACCAATACATAGTGGTGTACACGTGAGAAGTGGAATGAATGGCCCAGGATGTGAGTGGGCGTTAAGGCGTCTGGGGAGGGAACTCAAAAATGTGGTGTATGCTGTACAGTGCAGCGAGGAATGCCCAGACCTCTACATTGCAGAGACCAAACAGCCACTTCACAAGCGCATGGCACAACACAGAAGAGCCACCTCCACAGGACAAGACTCAGCAGTCCATCTGCATCTTAAGGATAAAGGTCACTCTTTCGAGGATGCCAATGTTCACATTTTGGACAGAGAGGACAGATGCTTTGAAAGAGGAGTGAAAGAGCCATCTATGTCCACTGTGAGCGACCATCTTTGAACAGAGGCGGTGGTTTACGACACCAACTGTCTGCCATCTATAATCCAGTTTTGAGTTCCCTTCCCAGACGCCTTAATGCCCACTCACATCCTGGGCCATCTGACCTCAGGAATTCACATGATAAGGTGGGGCCAGGTTTCACAATGAGCTCACCCGAAACTCTGGCTGATTGGGACCCACACCCAGTTTCACACCTTGGCTCAGGCTATTAGAGGATCATCAAGGGGTCCTTTTGTCCCTCTTTGGGGGGTCACTCCCACTAGGTTTAAATCTGGGACTCCCCACCATTTGACCTTAGAACTGAAGAAGCTTCTCGGATGAGAGGTGAAACGTCTTCAAGCAACTTAAAGAAGTCCAGACACTTTTCTTTGCAAGCTCCTTTGACTACGATGACCTGGATGACTGAGAACCTTCACAGACAATGAAAATCATACATGATTCCAAATATTTTTTACAAATAAAAAACTGAAAAGTGGGGTGTGCGTAATTATTCAGCCCCCTGAGTCAATACTTTGTAGAACCACCTTTTGCTGCAATTACAGCTGCCAGTCTTTTAGGGTATGTCTCTACCAGCTTTGCACATGTAGCAACAAGACGACCTTGTCTTGGTAGGTTTACAGTTGTGCCATACTCCCTCCATTTCTGAATGATCGCTTGAACAGTGCTCCGTGGGATGTTCAAGGCTTGGGAAATCTTTTTGTAGCCTAAGCCTGCTTTAAATTTCTCAATAACTTTATCCCTGACCTGTCTGGTGTGTTCTTTGGACTTCATGGTGTTGTTGCTCCCAATATTCTCTTAGACAACCTCTGAGGCCGTCACAGGGCAGCTGTATTTATACTGACATTAGATTACACACAAGTGCACTCTATTTAGTCATTAGCACTCATCAGGCAATGTCTATGGGCAACTGACTGCACTCAGACCAAAGGGGGCTGAATAATTACGCACACCCCACTTTGCAGTTATTTATTTGTAAAAAATGTTTGGAATCATGTCTGATTTTTTTTTTTTCCACTTCTCACGTGTACACCACTTTGTGTTGGTCTTTCACGTGGAATTCCAATAAAATTGATTCATGTTTGTGGCTGTAATGTGACAAAACGTGGAAAAGTTCAAGGGGGCCGAATACTTTTGCCAGCCACTGTATGTTCAAACCCAAGACCTTCTTGAGAACACAGTGCTAACCACTGCAGCACTGTAGTGCCCCCTATGAAATGTAACATTCATGGGATTAAAAAAACTGGAGAGATGTGATTAAGGCAGTATAGCTCAAGTTTGAGATTTTTTTACAGTATTTTAAACTAATAAAATACCTTTCTTTTTCTATCAGGGACACTACAAACCACTTTATGGGATGAGCCATTTAGGTTTCACACATTAGACAAGCAACAGCATGTTGTACATGCTACATAATTATACACCTAACATTTGCATACCACTGGAGTGCAGTGGCTAGCACTTTCGCCTAAATGCAAGTACATTACACATCATGTGTTGTCGACAGAAGTCATGTGTTAATTCCTTAAGCAACCGTTCATCCGTTACAAGAATGATAAGGTTTTATGTGCAAATTTCGGTTTTCCTGTCAGACCAAAACAAACAAAATGAGATTAGCATTGTTTGGTTTATTTTAATTCTAAAGATTAGGTGTACATTTGCTAAATATGAAATAAACTGTAGCCCTAGAAATGATTATTTATTTAATTCCCTTCACTCCTGTTTACTGAGGGACTGCGCTGCAAGCCTCTGGACAAAATGCCGCCAATTTCCGTACAATGGAATTAATAGGACGTGAAGCAGCTCGGGGAATGGCTCTGGTATCAGCATGCATGTACGCTGATGCTAAATGCTTTCACTGATGAGAGCAGCGAGCGTAAATCAAAAGCAGAGTATTCGCACACAGTATAAAACAAAACAGGGAATTAAAAGAAGCTAAAATGCTCCATTAAGCTGAATGGAACTACAGAGCCTGTCAGGGTTTGTCACTACAAACAAGGCTTTTATTAAAAATCCACTATTTCTATGAAATATTGATTATTGCAGCTTTAAATCACCTTTTTGAATGTAAACAAATAACAAATAAACATGTTTTTCTATATACAGACATGTACTCCAGAAACACATCACTAGCCAGTAGGGAGGAAATCCCCCCACTGACATCTGGAGATGAACAGCAGGGTGTGGAGTGCCCAGACAAACACACATACTGTACAGATGTACCCTCTGAGATTGAGGGAGAGCTCGAGAGTAGTGTTAATGCATTGGATGCTCCCCCTCACAAAAATGCATAATCTCTGAAAGCAGCAGAGATGTATATCGCAGCTGAAATGTATCTATACATATATAGTTATTTATATTTGACTCTCCCGTCTTTTCAGTTCCTCCTTCCTTGGAAGTTCTTGAATATGTTCAGAATTGACATCCTGCCATCCACCCTCTCTGTCCTCTACAGATGCTCTCCTCCCTTCTATCTGTCTGTTCCTGTTGTTGCCTCTATTTTTTTGTACCCTCCATTTCCTTATTTTGCAGTTTCTCTGTCTCCACTCCCTTTCCATCGCTTACACATTCTGACAGTCGCATACATCCCCACCCTGTTACCCTGGCACACATTACAGCACTGTGTGTATCATGCTCTCCTCTCAACACAGGCTCATATTTCCTTTCACAATAACAACTCCGCCCCTGCCCTTGCCCTCCCCCATCTATCTTTCCCGCGTTCTCTCTCTCACACACACACACACACACACACACAGACGCGCGCACGCACTTGGCTCGGCACAAGGCAGGAGCTCTAATTTGTCATTGTGTTAAAAAGACCGAACACAGCCAGAAGAGTGGATCATACCACAGGCTGCTCTTGCTCTTTCTCAGTGTTCCTTTTTGAATTTTTTTAGCCTACAAATGTTCCTCTTCGCCCTCTGTCATTCATAATTCCAGCAATTCTTAGAAACTCTGTACTATTATTGTGTAACTGTTCATGTAGTTCATGACATCATTGCTGGTCACTATTTGACAGGACCCTCCTGCATATTTGCGGTGATCTCATATATGTATTCATGATTTTAAGCTTACATGATTTCAAACTCAAACACCCTATTATGCCCACACACACACACGCGCGCGCACACGCACTCTCACACAAACATTAATGAAAGCTCTGCCAGTAAAAGAGTAATCTTCTTTACCACTTGACCGCTCCCTTTGTATTTATCCTAAAACCAGCATAAATCTCCATAGCAATAGTATCACCCACTGAGTTTTGCTTTTACATTTAACCCTTGATCACTTAATCAGATGTATTACATGTGTCAAAAGTTGGCATATTTCAGCACAGGGTCAGGTTAAGAATTTGTCTTCAGGACTTGATATTCTACAGGATGTAACACAGTTATAATGCTGATATTTTAGGGGTCAAATTCAACCTTTACCGCACAATACATATAGAAAGAGAAGAGGAAAAAGGAATCCATTATTTTTAACTGGTTTTAATATTTCAGTCAAGCACTGCTATTTGACTATATACCTTTGCCATCATTTATTTTTGGGGCTATGTGTGCTGTCTGCTCTGCTTGGCCAGAGTGGAACAGTTGACCTCAGCGTTGTTGCCTCAGGCTGTATGTGTCACAGCTTCTGATGTCTTGTGCTTCACTAAAACCAGTTCTTGTATCACTTACCATATCTGCTTCGAGAAATTCGGGGTCTGTCTTCACTCTGTTGCCTTTTTACAAATATGGTATAATATTTATCCGACTGGTTCTGTGCCTAATGTGACCATTAATCTGAAATCAGCCACTGTCAATTAATTCTTTATCAATGGTCAGCTCTTACAGAAAGTATAAAACTAGTAATGAAATGCATAAAAATCAGCTTCATTCATAATTCGCCATCACTAGCTCACATGCAGCTGTGTGCCTGTCAATTTCCAGTAATGCACGTACACAATGAAACGACTACAGGCTAAACAGCATGCTGTATTTACATTGAATACAGTGACACCAGATATTTACCTCACTATACAAGTTATATTATCCAACAGTAATATTCTGATTGATGATTATTTGAGAGTCGAGCCATCATTTCTGAGCCAAAACAGCAATTGAGGATGAACCCACTTTGGTTTCTGGCTGAGTGACAGCTGTTACATTTACTCTGCTGAATATTGACTCCCTTATCTCATTGCGTTGAGGAACAGTGAAGAGCATACTTTGGATTTGCAGTCAGCCTTCACTTTCATTTAAGTAAGGGTTTAGTATCCACTGATATGAAACCCCATTAAGTTTTTCTAAATCAGATTTTGTTTAAAAAAAAAATTAAATAAAAACGTAAATGAAATACCATGTGCATGCCACAGCTGTTCTAAATTAACAGCAAAAAATAATTAGCAAGATTATTTTTTATGTTTCTTTAACGGTTAATCCACCAGTATGCGCAACGTCTAATGAAATGTATATTTTTAATGCTAAAATATAATTATGGTTGTAATGAATGAATTTTCAAATTTACCGTTTTACAAAATAGCAGAAAAAACTGTAAAGCATCTTATTATTTTCTAATTAATTACTTCTTTTAGTTGTTTAATGTTATGCTTGATTAATTTCTGACTTATCAGACAACTCCAGTGTACATACCCACTCAAAATTAGGTATAAAAACATGAATTTGTTATTTACTTAATAAATACCAGTACACACACACACATGGATGGATGGATGAACTATGCTTTACACATTGTAATACCTCTCCATGATCGTCTGGTGCAATTGCCACCTAAATATTTTTTCTAAATACTTGTGAACCAACTGGTCGAAGGAAAACTCGGTGTACAGTGAACAGTGTGTAGCGGAGTGAATGGCATGTGTGAGGGCTAATTTTAGAGTGTCTTCTGTGTCCAGCAAGAGCTTATGTACTCCACAGTGAATTGCACTTGGGAAAAGACTTGATTGTGAGTAGAGGAGATTGTTGTTCTCATTACAGCAGTGAGCTGCTGCTTAGTGTTTCATTGATGTAATGGGACGTAAGAATGTATCAAGTCCACGCTGTGTACTGATATGCTAATGCTAAGAGCATGGATGGAGCCTCTATCACCAGCAAGGCCTCTCAGCTTTGCAGCGATTAAATTTGCTACAGTGAACTCGAAAGAGAGAGAGCAGGGGGGAAAGCTGACTGCCCCCTGGAGCACACAGGTACAAGCATTATACAGAAAGGCTTCTGCTTCTGTGTCGCCCTAAAAGGTAAACATATTATAAAGAGCCTGAAAATGTATTGAATCATAAATGACATCTCAGTAGCACCAAACAGACATAAGGGTTAAAAAAAATCCTTCATTAGATTGCTTAACACCATACTGAGGACCATTCTGTGATGCAGACGGGTACTGTGAAAAACTGGTGCATTTTTGCGATATCTTTTCCTCTTTAATAACACATAACTGAGTGTGATGACAAATACTCGAAACTGTTATATTTGAAAGCCGCCAGAATTGCTTTCATTGTCACAAACAAATTTTATTTGGCTCCCCTGTGTGCCTTAGTCTGAGATATGATGTATATTCTCTAGAAATGCACTTAGTCACTTAGAAGACTTCATTCTTGATGCTACAGTGCACGCAAAGCGCACAATGAATTGTTCATTGGAGAGCTCTGTTTGGGTGAATTGTGGAGCATTCCCGTGTCTTCGTGGTCTATTTCCTGGATGTGTGTTACTGCCTTACACTTATCCACCCATACCTCTTTTCATGTCTCCTCCAGGCTAGAGATGATATATTGAATGGATCCCACCCTGTCTCCTTTGATAAAGCATGTGAGTTTGCGGGGATCCAGGCTCAGATCCAGTTCGGACCCCACGTGGAGCACAAGCACAAGCCTGGATTCCTGGAGTAAGTTTTTATTATGAAGAAGATGCCTTGATACGAAGATTCAGAATACTTGTTTAGCACATGCTGTACTTTTATACACAGGCTTATTTCAGCTGTATGGTAGCTATTCCCTTCCATCAGTAATGGTTGTTACTTCAGGGATTTCCTCCCATGGAAAGCTCAGGGGTGATGTCAGCTGTTACAACTGTTTCCTGATATGTAGGCAGTAAGGCAAAAATGACCTCATAATTAGAGGTATGTTAGAAAAAGGAAATGCCTGTAGCTGAAACCAGTTAAAATGTCATTTGTCTCCGTAGCCTGAAGGAGTTCCTACCTAAAGAGTATATCAAGCAGAGAGGGGCCGAGAAGAAAATATTCCAAGTATGTACATTGCACTTCTCAAATGCAGCATGCAAAAAGTGTAGTGTGTTCTCTGTTGAGGTGTAAAATACTTACATAACAGCCAGTACATGACATTTCAAGCATATTTACATATGTACTGATAGGTTTAAGTTGGAAATGTAACTGTTGTTTTCCAGGAACATAAAAACTGTGGAGAGATGTCTGAGATAGAAGGAAAAGTAAAGTATGTGAAGCTTGCTAGGTCCCTCCAGACATATGGAGTGTCCTTCTTTCTCGTGAAGGTAAGAGTTAGCAGGCTTTTTTCCCCCCAAAAATACATTTTTATACAATTAAAATAAAAATATCCTCACCTTCTCACAAAATAAGGTTAATTGTAATTGGGTCTTTCATAAGTTACAGTTGATGAGGGATTGTTATACCTTTTAGATTTAACTTATTTAAGTAAAGCTTTAAATAATCTGGCTAAACTGGTGAATTTGTTTCTTTCCCCGTTGTTACTAAATGTGCTAGTAAAAAATGCAGTCCAGCGATATGAAACTAAAACCTAAAACAAATGTTAATTTAATGATACAGGCATGCAATGCTTTTGTTCTAAAGAGTGGCAGCTACGACCAGAAAGCTGCCCCAATATGCAGAGTGTTGTCACACAGGAATGAGAGCTTGCTGAAAACACCAAAAAGCCCCATTATCACAACAAATCAGAGTCAGAATCGGAGTGGAAGCGTGTGCGCTTGGAGTTCAGCGCTGTGAAATACTTGTGACAATAGCAATTCTGCTCTGTTCTGCTTTGGCAAACACAAAAGTGGAATGGAAGTGCAGCATGTGAATGGGATAAAGTTGCAGCAGGTATTATTAAAGCTCTCTGACAGCGGCCCATTTGGCTACGGACTTTCAGGAAAGAGGGAAAAGAGTGAATGTGCAGTTGTCTGCTGGGGTCTTAATGGACGATAAATGGAATGTTTGGCCCCATAGTTAAAGTACACTGCAGGGTTCAAATTATCTTTGTGTGCATGGAAGAGTGCATGTGCATCTATGTGTGCGAGCGCTGTCTGTGCTCAATGAGGAGATGTAGTGATGGAGGTTTCAAGACTCTTAAATAATTCACTCCAGCTGCACTCTGCTCTTGACGCTTGCAAGGGCAAAAGCATAGGCCTGGCTTTGTTGGAGCATTTAATGTAACCATTTCTCACCTATGAGTGTCTAATCACTGCAGGTTTTAGGGCGAAAAGCTTTGTTTTACTGTAAGTATGTGTGTGTGTGTGTGTGTCACGTGGGGAAAAGTAAGAAGCATATTTTCCCTAACCGATAACCAAGGTTAAGCAGTTTGAAATGATATTATACTTTCCACTTGAGATTAGAATACCACACTTCCCGCTTGAATGCGGCCTTGGTAATTATAACATTGAGGTGGCGTACCCTAAAACAATGGAAGTTTTTAATAAACCTTTGCACAAAGATATCATGATCACTGGGATAATGTTATCTGTCCTTGTGTTTAAGAGCAGTGAGCTTGAAAAGCTCTTCTACTTATTGGCCTTTGTGTGGTTCTCAGGGCTTTTCATTTTGACCCTGTGATAAAAACAACAAAAGGATTGGACACATTAAACATGAGCAGTCTGCACTCCCCGTCTCTGCTCAGTGCTAATTTTTGTTTTGTCCTTCCTATTCCCCTTGGAGGGGAGCCAAGTGTAGGCTTGGCGTCTCAAGTGAGCTGTAATAGATTTTCAGTGGGCAGATAGTGGTGGGGCAGTGGAGCTGGTCAGGCAGAGAGCTGGTGGAATAGCATGCTGCTGTGCTGACAGTCTGTGGAGACCCTGCTCAATAAAGCAGCAGTTAAACAAGACTGAACTCTGCTGGGTCACTTCGCAGCTGCCCTTCTCCTCCTCCAAGTGGGGCTTCAAGCCACAGACACAGCCATGTGTATTACGGCAGCATCGGGAGAACGGAACAATGATCTTGCATTTGCGCCTTGAATGAATCATCTGTGTAGGTGTTTAAGCACTGACATAAATGTCGTCTGATGTTTTCTTACTTGACAGGAAAAGATGAAGGGTAAAAATAAGCTGGTCCCGCGGCTGCTGGGGATAACCAAAGAGTCAGTGATGCGGGTGGATGAGAAGACGAAGGACGTGGTGCAGGAATGGCCACTGACAACAGTCAAGAGATGGGCAGCCTCCCCTAAGAGTTTCACCTTGGTACTGTGTCCTCAGCTCCACTTAGAGTGTGCTGTTATATACACTTCTAGTCCTATGCATTATTTGTATGCAGAGTGTGATATATACAACTCTTTGCTCTTTCCCCCATTTTTCTTCACTTTCCAATACAAACAGAATCCTAAAAATTGTAGAGACCTCAGACTGCAATATTGAATGGTTTTTGGCATTGCTAGCCGGCTATTTCTTCTGACTTAACAATAGATACCCGGGGGGAGAATGTGCAGAATTTGAATGTTTTATTTATCTGAAACCTTTTTCAATTTTCTTTACCAGCTGTTGGCTGTTTTCTTTCTGTACTGGAAAGGGTCTACTCCATTTAAAGATTAATAGATTATGCAAAGTACTCTGAGGTATATTTGCCAACATTGATTTAAACTAAGAATACTCGCCCACGTGTTTCTGTGGAACGCTTTGAAGTGAGCAGTTTTCAGATTCACTACATCTCATTTTTAATCAGCTCTTTGGAGAAATCGGATGCTCCGTGGAAGCATGTCACTTTTTTTTTTCATTAAGAGCAGAAATGAGGAAGGTACTGCCATGTTTATTCAGCCCCAGTAAGGGTTTTTTGTTTGTTTTTTTTAATCTATGCACAGATAGTAAGGGTTTTTATCATGAATAGAGTATTTCTGCAGTCTTGGGTAGATGTTACTATAAAATAATTTCAAATGACTAACTTGTCTTGCCCTGAATCTTTGGACTCTTCCTTGCATTACAAAGGATTTTGGAGAGTACCAGGAAAGCTACTACTCTGTCCAGACTACAGAGGGAGAGCAGATATCACAACTCATTGCTGGTTATATTGACATCATTCTTAAAAAGGCAAGTAGTTGAAAATAAAATAAAAACACATATCTATCTGAATCAATATGAGATACATCCACCTCTTCACATATTCGGCCCACGGTATTCACTGGTGTCTGTTAAACTTTGCTCTGCAGAAGCAGAGTAAGGATCGTTTTGGCCTTGAGGGGGATGAGGAATCCACCATGCTGGAGGAATCAGTTTCCCCTAAGAAGTGAGTAGTATCTAGTGTATAAAAATGCTGACCATTGTGATTCTCTTCACACAGTCTAGTTATTCATGAATTTAAAGCTTACTGTTTAATTGTGCATGTAATTACATTTCTGCCTGCCCAGCAGTGTACTCCCCGAGAGACATGATGTTAGAATTAAACACAAAAAACAGCACTTTATACCTGAGACAATAACATTAATGCTCTTCACGATACCACAGAATACAATTTGTTAAATGGGTAGTTGTGTGATTTTTATAAAAGCTGCCTCAGGGTAAAGCTACTAGAATATAATTTTATTTTGGAAAAAAACGTTGCATCATTTGGAGGTCAAGATATCACACCGGTAAAAAAAAAAGAAAAGAAAAAAAGAAACAGCTTGCTAGAAGCTGTTTTAGTCAGGTATTTTTTTTTCCTATTTGGTTTCTGTCTGTCCAGATTTTCCAGTGTACCTCAGTGACTGATGGAAATCGAGGTAAAGCAGCTGGACTAGGGCTCTGTCACACAGAATCTGGAAATTTGTTATCACTGGAAATCCACATGGCTGTCAGTGAAACCGCTCTGGCAGAATGGGGCATCATATTCCTGCTGCTTGTGGACCAATTGACTCATGTTGTGGTTCTCAGTACAAAAACATAATTGCTGCCTCTCAAAACAAGCCGTAATTAACTGGTGGAGTCAGGAGCATCTGTTGAGTTAGGCATGAAAACACTTTTTTTTGTACAGTATTTCTTCTGACGTTGCCTGCGTACTGTGGGAGCAGTTGTTGGTGCGTGATAATTGTTTTAATTATAATTCTGTCATTTTTGTCATTTCAGTTAGAAACAGTCACATTATCATTTTGAAGACTTATTTAAAAAGATCCTCCTGAGTAATACAAGGGAAAAGTTTACTCTAAAATGCCTACATATGCAAGTAATTTAGTTTTTAAATTTTGTCTAGACGTACACGTAAATTTATGTGATAGAAGATCAGATTAAAAGCCTGACAGATGAGAAGATAAACATATACGCCCTATGATCTTGGCATGAAACTGGACAAAGACCAAAGGTAAACAAATACAGAGACAAAGGCTGACTATTCAGAGATGAGACGATGAGTGTGTAACACTCTTACAGTACTAACGAACAGGAATATAAATAGCAAAACTCATAAGCAGAAAGAACATCATTAACCTCCTAGGACCTGGCGTCCAAATATGCGGACATCACATTTTGGGTTGTCTGGACCACAATACTACATTTTGCTCTGATATCCACTTACAAGGACATTATACTGCCACTGTTCGAATGAAATTTATAAACGAATGTCCTCATATGTGGATATCAGGCCCTTTACAAAATGGAGTAAAAAGCTAATTCTTTGTTTTTCCACAATCATCAGGTCCCAATCAGCCCAAATAGCAAAGAGAAATTAAAAATGCATGCCATGAAAGAGTTCGGGTCTTCGGAGGTGAAACTAAGAAGACTAAATGTTAGAACTAGAACCTAAATCATTTCACCAGATCAGAAAATAAAGTGGGCGTTAAGGCGTCTGGGAAGGGATCTCAAAACTGGATTATAGATGGCAGACAGTTGGTGTCGTAAACCACCGCCTCTGTTCAAAGATGGTCGCTCACAGTGGACGTAAATGGCTTCTTTCACTCCTCTTTCAAACCATCTGTCCTCTCTGTCCAAAATGTGAACATTGGCATCCTCGAAAGAGTGACCTTTGTCCTTTAGATGTAGATGAACTGCTGAGTCTTGTCCCGTGGAGGTGGCTCTTCTATGTTGTGCCATGCGCTTGTGAAGTGGCTGTTTCTTCTTTCTTCTTCTTTCAGAAATTTGTTTGAAATGATGATCTTTAAATATGCAGTTGTTTAGAAACGGGTCCAAAAGGCCTTCCCAACTTAGAAATCTACAATTCTTCCTCTTCACAAAAAACACTTCAAAGAAACCATTTGAAGGCCAAAGTTACTATGACATTCATGCCCATGATGAGTGTAAGTAACCTTCTGACCACAACAGCATGTACAAGCATATAATGTGCATAGGGAACAGCTGTGGCTTGGGAAACAGTGTGGGTTGGCCACTAATCATATGGTCGGTGTTTTGATCCAAACCTCAGTGCTCCTAATGTAGGTGAATGGGTGAATGTGGCTTCTAGTATGAAGTACATTGAGTGGTCAATTAGAGTGAAAAATGTTACAAATATGCGGTCTATTTACAATACATAAAGTTAATGTTTTGGTGTGATTAATTATAAAATTCTTCTTACTGCTTTCTATTTCTTTTTATTTTTTAATAAGGTCCACAATTTTGCAGCAGCAGTTCAATCGGGTAGGCCGTGTGGAGCACGGCTCGGTAGCCCTTCCAGGTATAATTCGGTCTGGGTCTATTGGCGGGCCTGACACTTTCAATATGGGTACTATGCCCTCTGCTCAGCAGCAAATCACCACAGGGCAAATGCACAGAGGACACATGCCTCCACTGGTGAGTAAGCGCTGACAAACATGCTGGTCTGTTTTTTCTTTTCTTTTTTGCTTTGATTCAGATAGTAACTGAAACTGTAGCTTCCAACCTGTGGGCCATTTAGGAAAAAATGTGCGACCTAAAGAAATCTGATCAAGAAAGTTTCACAATCTTGCAATCAGACTCCTTTTGTTAGGCCATTTGCAAACACTGTGTCTGTGTTGTTTGTTGCTGTCAGAGTCTAGCCCAGCAGGCCCTGATGGGGACCATCAACAGCAGTATGCAGGCTGTGCAGCAGGCCCAGGCTGACCTGGGACATGTCGATAATCTGCCTCCACTGGGCCATGACTTGGTGAGCCATATTACAACCAGTTACTTCAGTTGTGGAAAATATTTCAGAACAGTTGCACCATGCATAGATGGTGCACTCTACCACATTCCCACAATCCTAGCAATCCCTTGAGTTGTGCTTTTCTAACACTCGAGATTGTGTGCTTTCTGATATTACAGCCTCTGGATTTGCAAAGCAAAGATGGCTTAAAAAGAATCAAGCATTCTAATCACATCAAAGTCCATCAAATATCTCAAATATAATTAGGATGTAGGACTGACTGTAAATGTGGAGGCTGTATTTAATGCTTGAGTGTTTCCAAAGCCATAGGTGTTGTACTAGCCTAGTCCTTTAATCCTGTGAAAGAAAGCTGATATGAGCTGAAAATCACACACTGCGATGAATGCCAATAGCTCTCATTTTCCTCCACCAAAAGGCATCCAGGGTTTGGGTTCAGAACAAAGTGGATGAATCCAAACATGAAATCCACTCTCAGGTTGATGCCATCACTGCTGGAACAGCATCTGTGGTCAATCTCACTGCAGGTGAGTGCCTGGGAGAATGCTAAATAACAAAAAAAAAAAGAAAAAACAAGGGATAGCATATGTTATTATTTTCTGGTTTTATTAATTTCTATATATGAGCTTTGGTTTCTGAAGTCTGCACTGGGCATAGTGCAAATGGTGTAAATCAATATGTTTTCCAAGTCGGCGTTACTGAGATGGTATTAAAACTAAAATGTATGTCTCAATTTTGCCTCATAAATATTTCTATGATTCATAAATCTTGAACTTGTTGTCCTGAAGCTGAGTTTACTGCCAGTGTCTCTTTCAGCGCCTCATGATTTTTGGCGCAATGCCAGTCAGGTTCCAGCCAGCCTTTTGCTTGGTTTTAATCTTACCTTGCCATCTGTTTGGTTGCACGTATGCTAGCTTCTCTGTCTAATACAAAGCGTTTTTGTCAGTGGGCTCATCTTCCATTTCAAATGGGTTCAAGCTACAGCACTGGCACTGATGTGCTTGTTGCAGCATGTGAAACACAAGCTTCTCCGTGGCTTAGCAAAATTAAGGTGGCAACAGCATAACATATTAAGATGCACAGCAGAGATGTAACCCGATTAGCATGTAATGATGGCTATCCATCCTCTGCAGGTGAGCCGACAGAAACTGACTACACAGCAGTGGGCTGCGCCATCACCACCATCTCCTCCAACCTGACGGAAATGTCTAAGGGTGTTAAGTTGCTTGCGGCATTAATGGACGATGAGGTGGGCAGTGGACACAAGCTCATGGGTGCTGCCAGGATGCTGGCAGGAGCTGTGTCAGATCTGCTCAGATCTGTTGAGCCCGCAGCCGCAGAGGTGAGGCACCTGCTGATTATTGTAGTGATTTGGACCTCATCCTTATCTGTAATCGCAGTAGTCAGAAAGGCACACACAGTTTTGAACTGCATTTTCTTTTTAATCTGTGTCCCAGCAAAGATGTATTACAGAAGGTTTTACGGGGATGATTTTTTTGATCCTAAATTCTGTTTGGATAATTCATGGGAGCCTCTGTGAGAGCAAGCCAAGCCTGTGTAATGAATGTGATGATGTCATTCCCATACAGCCCAGGCAGACGGTGCTGACGGCAGCAGGAAGCATTGGACAAGCCAGCGGGGACCTGCTCCGTCACATGGGGGAGGGCGAGACTGATGAGAAGTTCCAGGTTGGACGCCACCCCCTCACTGTTTCTATGACACTGCTGGCCAAACAGGAAGGCACACACATTTTCTGAACTCTCTTTAAAAATGTCAATACAAACTTATGTAATCACCTCAGACTTTGTTTCAAATCCACATAAAGTGAGGGTCTAATAATAAAGTGTCAGAAGGAGAGCTTTTAGTAGTAAAGTGGCAATGCATTGTTCCAGACCTCCACTAACAGCACCGTTTCAGTAGCCTTCTCTAGCTACCTAATTTATTCTCTTACTCTGAAATTCATTTACATGCCATATACACCTTAGTTTAGATGTCCTCTCGCAGCTTTTATACCACTCTCTTTAGTGTTAATGCCTGGAGAAGAGGGCTCATAAATCATCCACGGTCTTGTTCTCATTGACCTTGAGACAGTGTTCTTCTGTTACATTAACATAGTTTGTATTCCATTTGCTATACATAGTAGCACAGATGTGCTGCCTAAAATTCTTAACCATTTATCTCTTTCTGTTATGTGCTACACTTGTTCCACATGCATTAGCTGTGCAGTAATCACTCTATATCGATTGAAAAAATATGAAAACATTTACTTTCCTGATCCCATCAGTCACATGTTTGCAGCTGCGCTGTGTTTCAGTGAAGGACATTGATTAATATGTTGCAGGACACCCTGATGAATCTGGCAAAAGCAGTGGCCAATGCAGCTGCTATGTTAGTCCTGAAGGCCAAGAACGTGGCCCAGGTGGCCGAAGACACCATATTGCAGAACCGGGTGATTGCAGCTGCCACTCAGTGTGCCCTGTCCACCTCACAGCTGGTCGCCTGCACTAAGGTACTGATGTAAAACTTGTTCGTCTCAGCAGCCCAGTAGGTAAAGGACAAACTATTAACCAGAAAATGATCCAAAAAATATATATATGGGACTTATATGACATATTTAAAAAATATGTAATACTAATGTTTTATCCAATTGAAGCAGGTCATCGTTGTATTTGTTGAATTCTTTAAATAGCAAGTAAAGAAATGTATTCTGTATATATGTAGCAATATGTTTTATTTTAAAGCCTCACTTGTTGCATTTGGTTAGATGAGGTAAGATTAATTGTAGATGCAGTTTGTGTCTTCAAAATGTCTCTATTTTGTTTCCTTTGACTATTTTTGCCAACATCTGTGTGTGGTGCAGGTGGTGAGCCCAACCATCAGCTCCCCAGTGTGTCAGGAGCAGCTTGTCGAGGCCGGGAAGTTGGTGGACCGTTCCGTGGAAACCTGCGTCAAAGCTTGCCGCTCGGCCAGCGACGACGGTGAGCTGCTGAAGCAAGTTGGGGCAGCAGCTGGTGTGGTGAGCCAGGCTCTCAGCGACCTCCTGCAGCACGTCCGCCACTATGCCAGCTGCGGCGAGCCTATTGGACGTTATGACCAGGCCACGGATACGATTATGAACGTGACCGAAAACATTTTCACTTCCATGGGTGATGCTGGTGAGTGAATACCTGTGTTTATTTGAATTGTTTTAATGTGTTTTGACTTTATCACAGAGGTGCTGAAGGTATATTTGTGTTTATGTGTATGTTAAGTGATCTTAAAAGTCCTCGACGTGTTTTGAAAGCTGACACTGTTCGTAATGGCTTGAACCATGAGGCCAAAGAATTTTCAAACACAGTCGATTCTCAAGGGGTTATGGGAAACATGTCATCCAAAACCACTACAGAGTACTCAATCTGGTCCCAATCAGCATCAGGAAGACTTTGAAATTTAACAGGAAACACATGACCTGGGGATTTTTTTGAGAGAACAAATGTTTAAATGCTGAGGCACTGCTACGCTTTTCTCATTTAATCTCTTTGTTGAGTTGATTGTCAACAGAGCGTGTTGGTTGAATCCCAAGAAATTAGCATGTAGGCTGTAATGCATATAAATGTATTTCATAGTCTTCTCTGGGTGAGCTATTTTTGAGCCGGAGGTGGGTGAGTGGGGAAACACAGCTCTTTGTAGCAGGTGTGTGTGGAGATGCAACATATATCAAAAGATTGTTTTATTTGTGGGAACAGGGATGACTCACTAGAAACCTAGCTATGAGAGTAGATGAAGATGAAGATGGTGTGAACCTGCACGACTACAGAAATTTCTTACTGATGCACTAGGTTTGCCTGTTAGGATGAATTAATATACTGTGCTAATTTGTCGAACACTGAAATACTTACAGCTGTAATAGCTCTGGTCGTGTAAGTTTAAGTAGTATGATTTTTCAAATTTACATAAAAATTGTTTTACCTCTACAGTCTCATATGTAAGATGGTAATGAGAGCCGAACTTACCAGTAACAGTCATCGTCCAATCACATCAATTATGCCTTTAATGAAGATCTGTATGTATTAATGAGGCGCTCTTATAGTCAAAGTGTTAGAAATCCTTTTAGTGGCCTCACAAGCATTTTGTCTACGTTTTCATAGGAGGCAATATTTCCAAAACCTTTTAAAAAAATATGCTGGCTGTCAAGGCTGATACAGATGTACAGTTGAGAATTACGTTATTAGTCTCCGAAATTTAAAGTTTTTGTCAAAATTTCCAGAGTGGCTTTTTAACACAGCAAGCAAGTTTTAATTTAGAAAGCATAAATTAATTCTGTTTGCACACAATAACTGGTGGATCATATCAGAATAAATAAAAATGACCAGGGTGAAATATTAATAACCCACTGAAAAACTGATCTTTTTATTGAGCCATAGCACAAACAACTGCTGTGCAAAGATTTGCTTTAACTCTGTAATGCTCGAAGCTTGTACAATCAAGTTATTTTATGGTGTTTGTGTTAAAGAGTCATCAAGAAATTGTCAAAAATTCAAACAAAGCCACAAAGTACAGATCAGAGGAAGGATGTGGAAGATTTCAAGGACTCTGAAAAGCAAACTAGTGAGAGACGTGTTTCACACCAAGAACAACTCAATTTCTGCACATGAGATACCTTCAAGCCTGACTGAAGAATCCTAAGGACAATCTGGAGAATGATTATGTATACTGGAAGCATCTCTTTTGGTCAGATAAGATTCAATTAGAGCTCTTTGAACACAGAGATGTGTGGAGAAAGAAGGGAGTGGTGTACAATAAAAAAAAATATCATCTTCACTGTTGAAACACGGTGGTGGGAGTATTATGCTGTGGGGATGCGTCAGTGCATCTGTAACTGAGAATCTTGTCAAGGTGGAAGGAATCACGAAGAAAGAAAGATATACAAAGATTCTGAAAGAAGGTTTTGACTGGTTTGCTCAAAGCCCTGACTTGAATCTGATTAAAAATCTGTGGGTTGAATTGAAGACCACGGTCCATGCCAGAAGACCATCAGAGACTCAGACATTCGCCAAAGAACAATGGGCTGGGGTTGATTAGGAGATGTGTGTGAGGCTTGTTGAAAACTACAACAAAGGACTGCAGGTTATTGTCCAGCAAAATGATACACAATTGACTATTAGCTTTAGCAGGCTAATGACCCTGACCCTTGACCCTGCCAGCTTTAGTTTTTTTTTTGTTTTTGTTTTTTTTTGTCATTTTGTTTTAAAGTAATATAAGTATCAAAACTAAAACTAGGCTGTTTGGAAAAAGAGTGTTAAAAATCACTGGCTTTCTAATAAAAATGACATTTTTGTGGAGGTGCTAATAATTCTGTCTTCATTAGCATAGATGTCATCACTGAAAAGACAAAAGAAAAATGTAAATGAACAAAAGCCCAAATCAGCTGAATTTCAGTTGTAACAGTTGTAATAGATCATTTTGATGTTTATACGGGGCACTAACTTGGTGTTTGCGTGTGAACAGGTGAGATGGTCCGTCAGGCCAGAGTTTTAGCCCAAGCTACCTCTGACTTGGTCAATGCCATGAGATCAGATGCAGAGGCAGAAGTTGATGTTGACAACTCCAAAAAATTGCTTGCTGCAGCCAAGCTCTTGGCTGATGCCACAGCTCGGATGGTGGAGGCTGCTAAGGTAGGAAAGCATCAGGCTTAACCTCACAATGCAGTGTGGTTAACATAATGCCAGACAAGCTAACTGCTTTCAGTCATTATTACATTACTTTATTGTACCTTATTATATTCTACAAAATTTAACCTAGCTCTTGATGCAGTGCATTTTATTTTGTTGTTGTTACATCTAGAACAGTTTTAAAGGAATTGAACTGAATATCTTCCCTTTGATAGAAAACAAGTGTTGGCATTACTGTATGCGCTATCTACTAGCATCATTTCACATCCAAAATAAAAAGGCTGCTGCATCAGTGGCTCTTAATGAGCCCCTGGCACTGCTGAGCAGGATATTATCAGTGTGAAATACGCAGGCATGTGAAACGCTGCTTATGGCTCGTTAGATGTTTTTGATCTGTGACACATTAATCACCACGTCACTGCCATTATCAAAGAGGAAGTGAGGATCTGGCACTGACGGTTTCCTTGGAAACTGTCAAAAAGCAGACAGATCTAAATGACTCTTTCCATCTATTGCACAACTTGCATAACCAGAGTTGTTTAAACTTTTATTGCTGAGATCTGATTGCTGTTGTTAGATTCTGTATGTGCAGTACAGTATGTGTGAGGGAGTGTGTGTCCGCGTGTGCACATCTGCACATGAATGTGTGTTAATGCGTCCCCCAGGGGGCAGCCGCCTACCCGGACAATGAAGACCAGCAACAGAGACTCAGAGAGGCAGCTGAAGGGCTACGTGTCGCCACTAACGCGGCGGCTCAGAACGCAATAAAGAAAAAAATAGTCAACAGGCTGGAGGTGAGTTAAAGGACTCAATGTGTCATCATTTTTTCTGTTGTCTGACCTTGATCAAAACATAAATCTTCTTCTTGTTTCACCTTACTGACAAAGGTGTGACCCAAACATCTCTTTCTGTTATTGTATAATACCTGCAAAAGAAAGATGGTGTAAAAATAAAAGGAGAAAGAAAACACTGAAACAAAGGATGAAAATAACCATGTAGAAACAACTGCTGGGCAATTTGTTATATTTGTATTATTTCTCTTTCCTATAGCACTATGCTATAAGCCCCATTAGTGCTGTGAATGAGCCACCTAAGTGTAAAGATCTGTATTTAGCCCTTGGTATCAGTTTGCCTCTAATGACTTCCCGCTCTCTGCACAAGAACACACAGTGTAGTGTTCAGTTTTCTAGGCACATAAACTATGCATTACTGAGGGCTAGAATAAGCCTGCTATCAGACATGCAGCATCTCAGTCATCCTTCTTGCATCAGATGTTCACACTAATGATGGTAATAGCATCCTCTATCGAGACAGCATGTAAGCTGGGGAAGACCAGAATGTTGAGCATATCCAAGTGCATGTGACAAATATAACAGATGACACTATGACCCTTAAGACCCCTTAATTTATCCAGTTTTATACAGACAGCATGATGAGCATATCACTTTATGTATTCCACTGACAAGCCACAAGCTGAAGTGGCAGTGTAATAGGTGGGGTTTGTTTGTCTGTTTCTCTGCAAGATTATGCAAAAGCTACCAAGCCGAATTTCATGAAACTTGATTGAGTGGGTTAAGTTCAAAGGAAGAAGCCATTAAATTTTCTTTTGTATACTGATCACATTCTTTAAAATTGCAAAAGAATAACAAGGGCACTTGATCGATCTGTCTGTCTGTCTGTCTTTAGGGTTATGTGAATTTTCTCTATATAACGATACCATGTGTTACGTATATCTTTCCATCAGTATCTCCTCACCCATTTAACAGCTTTGTTTTCAGTCCCGTCATTGCTTCAAACCCTGTCTTGTGTCTATGAATTAATGTAAGCCAGGCTATTTTTAGCTTTAGTTCTGGAAATGTGCCCAAGCGAAGGCAGTACTGATCACTTCATGAAATCATGACCGAGCAGCATAGTTCCATCCATTTCCCTCTTCTTCCAAAACCTTTTGGTTGTGACCCCTTTTAGTCTGATTAGAACTCTGTTGGAGTACAGAACATGACAGCATAATACTGCGCAGAGCAAAAGTGAACATTCCTCTTAGCCAAGCAGCACTCTCTTACTTACATTTTCTCCATTTGTGTCTTCTGAACAGATCGCTGCTAAGCAGGCAGCGGCTGCTGCTACACAGACCATCGCAGCTGCCCAAAACGCAGCTGCTTCCAACAAAAATACAGCCTCACACCAACAGCTAGTTCACAGCTGCAAGGTATGATCCTGTAATCTTTGTGATGTGCTCTTTTGTACTAATGTTATAGCCTGTATTTACATATAATACATGTTGTCACAGGGAGTGTCTTGTTTGGGAGCCTTGTTAGCACCTTTCTCAGTAAGTCATGATGGTGTGGCATATGAAGCAAACATTATGTGGTGTTTAATTTCAGATGGTAGCAGATAGTATTCCCCAGTTGGTGCAGGGAATGAGGAGCAGCCAAGCCCAGCCTGAGGAGCTGGGCCCCCAACTCGCCCTCATCATGGCCAGCCAGAGCTTCTTACAGGTTTGTATTTCACCTTGACACAGTGAGTGACCGTAACCCTCTATCAAAGGAATCTCATTTCTTGGTGTGTTTCTATTACTGTCTCTCAGCCTGGGAGTAAGATGGTGGCGTCTGCAAAGTCAGCAGTTCCAACAGTGGCCGAACAAGCTGCTGCTATGCAACTGGGCCAGTGTGCCAAGAATTTAGCTACCTGCCTGGCGGAGCTCCGGACTGCCACGCAGAAGGTATCCGTGAGCATGATTCTTTTCACTGATGCAGGCCATCAGTGAAAAGATTCACTGTCCAATTAGAGTCTAATTCTGTGATCTCACATCACACATTTACATGCAGGATTGCATCTTGTCTGCTGCGTATGGCTTGTGTTTAAGTAACAGCTATGTCTGTGGGGGTTTTTTTTTACTTTTTTATTTTTATTTTTTTTAAGGCACATGAAGCTTGTGGCCCTCTGGAGATTGACTTAGCCCTCAAAACTGTACAGACACTCAAGAGTGAACTTCAGGATGCCAAGATGTCTGTCATTGATGGCCAACTCAAACCACTTCCTGGAGAAACGGTCAGTAAATAGAAACAATTACAGTTTCTCATCTAGCTTATCTCATTAGGCTAGAGATAGCTGCTGTGTAGAGATACCAAAATGCTAAAGAAATCTTAGCCATGAGTCAAATGAGTTATTTATGTGTTCTGTCGCTTATACAGCTGGAAAAATGCGCTCAGGATTTGGGAAGTACGTCTAAGACTGTGGGTTCTTCCATGGCCCAGTTGCTGACATGCGCTGCGCAAGGCAATGAACATTACACAGGTAGTGTATTTTATACACGAGTGGGGCTGAGAAGTTTGAGCAGCCATTTAGATACATATGGAATACTGCCTGTGACTTTTATTTAAAAGGAATTCTCAAAATTGTGCCGAGTGTCAGTCTTGAGGATAAACCAAGCTAAAGATGTTATTTTATCTGTGCTGTCATTACCGCCTTGAACCGAACCCCGAGAATCCAACATGGCTTCACTGCTTTGCCGTCAGTTTTGGCTCAAACGGGGATCTCAGTGGAATTGAGATGAAGACGGATAAAGAATAACATTTATAACAATGAGTGCTCCGAGGCAGTACTTCATGCTGTGGCCCAGGGTGCTGCTCTCTACTCATTAATCTTTTTTTTTCACTGGATTTAACATTCCATCAGCAAATGGCTCCACTCTGCTGGTTAATGCAATTTGATGCAATTTGCAGCTTTTTCTTTTTTTCCCCCAGTTCTATGTGTAATAAGCTGAGGGGACCTCCAGTGTGAGGCTTTATTTATCATATTAAGTGATTTATTTAAACAATGAAGTTATTTGAGTATAATGATTTTTTTTCTTTTTTTCACAGTGTGGTGCTGCGAAATCCTGCTTGTTGACTTGCACAATGTCATTGCAGTTTTAGTAAAGACAAGAAATACACATAGCTCTCAGTTAGTACTGCTTAAACAGGGCTGCTGAAATGCGACACTGGAATTAATGTATTTGCTAAATCGTCACTCATTTTTCACAGGTGTTGCTGCTAGGGAAACAGCACAGGCTCTGAGGACATTAGCTCAAGCCGCTCGAGGTGTGGCAGCCAGCACCAAGGAGCCTCAGGCTGCAGCTGCCATGCTGGACTCAGCCCAGTGTGTGATGGAGGGCTCAGCCATGCTCATCCATGAAGCACATCAGGCCCTGGTTCATCCTGGTGATGCTGAGAGTCAGCAGAGACTGGCACAGGTAGCATACCACTTATTAGCAGATCGATAGATAGATCTGATAGATCTGATCGACTGATTGATTGAGGAGCACTGATGGCCCCTGTCTCCCTCATCTACTGATTTGTAAAGATTTTCCCATTAGAGTCGTCCCCTCTACTAAGTGTTGCTCTTTTTTTCCTGTCTGCTATGCATTTCTCGGCTGGTTTCCCTCTCTCAGGAGAGGTTTTGCTGGAGTAAAATTGTTCATTCTCCTGCAGCCCTTCAGGGGATAAACATATTGTTTGGCATATATCTGTGACAGCAGCATAAATTAGTGACACGGATTATTGTGCACTGCTGTGAGCCCAATTTGCATTTGAGATATTTCTCCACATATAGCTTTGCTCTGGGGCTTTGTTGTGTAGCACATTTTTAGAATGACTAATGACGGACCATTGACAGATGTTGTACTGTGTTGCAGGTGGCCAAAGCTGTTTCGCACTCCCTTAATAATTGTGTGAATTGCCTGCCAGGCCAGAAGGATGTTGACATGGCCCTCAGGAGCATAGGCGAGGCCAGCAAGAAGCTACTAGTGGACTTCGTGAGTGTTGCTTAAGCTTTTTCTTAGGGATTTCTTGCCTTTTATGTTTGCATAATGACATGAGAGTATTTATATATCGACCCTTTATCCCCAAACAGAATATTTCCTTTTGCCTGCAGTTTTAATATTCCAAAGTGTGGCCTAATGTGTATGTCTTGTCTTTGAAGCTCCCTCCCTGCAGTAAGACATTCCAAGAGGCTCAGTCTGATCTGAACCACACAGCAGCTGAACTCAACCACTCCGCAGGCGAGGTCGTCCACTCCTCTC
The DNA here is from genome assembly GCF_000239375.1 of Pundamilia nyererei. NCBI lineage: Eukaryota > Metazoa > Chordata > Actinopteri > Cichliformes > Cichlidae > Pundamilia > Pundamilia nyererei. Next base: position 2,529,914 of record NW_005187436.1, on the reverse strand, counting down.
GTGGAAGAAGCAGCCAGCTGGCTGCAGCCTCAGGGAAGTTTAGCCAAGACTTTGATGAGTTCCTGGATGCTGGCATTGAGATGGCAGGACACACCCAGGTAGGTTTCATGACCATACAAAGACTTCACGCTCCAGTGACACAGTTTAATAGTGATCCAGTGCCAGCAGTTCATTTAAAGTTTTTATCAGGTAAACTCAAAAGCTTCAAATGCAGAGTGCATCTTTGCATTACTTTACTAACCAAAAGCTATTGCATTCAGTTAGTCACGCTAATTCCTCCAAAGAGCTCTAACGTATTCAGATGCTTTGTGTGATGTTCTTGTTCTGAATATTTTGCTCATTCATTCAAAATTCTAAATATCAGACACTGAAGAGGATGTACACTAGTACACATGGGAAATTTTATCTCATGTGTCCTGAAGATACTCCCACAGCTTGGACTGGTTTGTAGGTCTTGACTCCTGTCTAAGTAGAATACTATCAAACTGATCGCTCACCACCCAGACTGTGCTGGTCATTCCATGGTAAACAGAATAAAGGCGAACTAGGTATGTTGCATAATTTGGGGTCACATGTTGAGTTCGTTCTTTACCTTTTATAGGAGCAAATTAGCTCCAATGAAGTGGTGTCCACGGCATATGAAAAGTAAAGGGACTACCTTTCTTGTTCAAGACTGTTTTTAACCTGTACTAATCTCTTACTTTACAACAGCTATCGCATTTCTTCAACATGTCTGCATGGAATTAAACACCTCAGGTGTTTATTTTGTTTGTCCACAACTTTTTCTTTTTTTCAGATTCCCCTGATAACGTTTGTGTTTTTCTGCCACAAATGGCTCATTTTAGTGTATAGTCTCAGATATAAGCTTTTTCTTTGTAACCATGCCTTCAAGGCCAGCATCTTGGAATCACCTCTTCACTTTTGGCGCTGAAATAGATTTTTGTGGATACCGTTTAATGAAGCTGCCAGTTGAGGACCCATGAGGTGTCGGTTTCAAAGTCTAGAGACTCTGATTAACTTGTCCCCTTGTTCTTTTCTACACCGGAGGCACCTGCTTCTCTTTTATTCTGGTTAGAGCCGGTTTGTGCTGCTCTGTGAAAGGAGGCGCGCGCACCGTTGTCGGAAATCTTTCCCACATGAAATAGCCTAACGGTCTTGGGTACTCTGAGTTTCAGGAGAAAATTCAATTTTGTGGGGAATTTATGAGACTAAAGTCAAACCCACAAAGTGCATTACTTCTTTAATCAGAACAGCAGTTTTTAGCCGTGACAACAAAAATTAGAGTTAGGCTTTTTGATATAATAAACTTGGAACACAATAATATTGCATACAAATTATTAATCGATAATTATCACTTATACACACAATATTAATTTGACTAAAAAACAAACATTACATAAATTTGACAATCAAAGACTCAAAAATACCTGTTATGTGACAAAAGAGGATAGCCATTACTGTAAAGTAGAACAGTCTAACCAATACGGTTTAATAATTGTAACACAACATTTAATACAGATTTGAAACCATCAAAAACAAAATTCACCTGAATTTTTCTTCTTCCTTGCATGTACAGAGTAAGGATGACCAGATCCAAGTCATCGGTAATCTGAAGAACATCTCCATGGCATCCAGTAAGCTGCTACTGGCTGCCAAGTCTCTGTCTGTGGATCCAGGTGCAGCCAATGCTAAGAATCTCCTAGCTGTGGCAGCAAGGTGCGATAAAACTCAAGCAGTACCTGAAATGTGTCAAATTTTCTGAATGCTATGTTGTATTTGCCAGTGAGGTGAACAGCTCAGTAGTATATATCATGTGAATCCTGGCTCAAGATCTGTAGCAAGTAATGATAGCTATAGAAAACAGCTTCTTACTACATCTGTATGCCGCTCCTACAGCGTGTCTGTTCGGCATTGCTAGGGGGAGTACGTATCCTCCCCTTAGTGGAGAGAAGCCAAGCAGCTGGTCCCGCAGGGCTTTAGGCCTGACTGACTTCTCTCTGTCTAATTAGGAAGATGGAAGCCTTGGCTTGAGCCTGTCTGTGCTCAGCAAGGCTGAACACAAACTCGAGACAATCTCGGCACTCCTGTGAGCTGTGTTATCCAATCGCAGCGAGAAGCCGGCAGTGCCGTGCTTGAGTAGGGGGGCTAAAAGCATGTGTGAGTGAAGCCAGCCTGTGCGTGCATGCAGAGGACACATGTGAGAGCTAAAGAGGCTGTGTGGCTGCCTGTGTGTTTCAGGGCGGTGACAGAGAGTATTAACCAGCTGATAACGCTCTGTACACAGCAAGCAGCAGGACAAAAGGAGTGTGACAACGCCTTGAGGGAGTTGGAGGTAGCTTTCCTCACATACAGGATACCACACAGAGGTTTTCTGGTTTCTATGCATGCCTGTATTTCATGTTTTTTAAATAAAGTTTATGAGTTTTGTATTTTTTTTTCTCATGGTTTCCCACTATTTTCCATTAGATTCCTCCTATATAGCCATGTTTTATAGCTGGATAATACATTCAGAACAATAGTGCAGTAGCTGCATTAGCAACACTAATATAACAGGAGCATTTTTACATTCTGAAGCCTACCGATGATTATACTATGAATAGTTTTAAATGATATTAATATTGTTCATTTAAGGCCTTGATTATGATGATTTATCTCTGCACAGATCAATTTATAATTATAATGTTAGCCTCAGGTCTGAATTAAGTAGCTGATAAACTTCCAAGGATATCAACGTAGAAATGCAATATTGTAGTTTAAGTTGTTGTGTCTCCGTCTGTATTCAGGCTGTCAGAGGTCTGCTGGATAACCCCAGTGAGCCCGTCAACGAGCTCTCCTACTTTGATTGCATCGAGAGCGTCATGGAGAATTCAAAAGTACAGGCGTATAAAATAACCTAGTGCACTATGTATACTAACTGTCAAATATTTTACATGGTAGGCAGCTGAAGACCTAATTTGTCCACATTTTCTCCATTTTCATGTGCCTCAGGTCCTAGGGGAGTCAATGGCAGGCATTTCTCAGCACTGTAAGACAGGTGATGTGGTGGCCTTCGGGGAGAGCGTGGGCTTGGCGTCCAAAGCTCTGTGTGGGCTGACAGAGGCTGCAGGACAGGTGAGATCACAGCGCCATACTAACTCGCTCTGACTTACCCTGCTTCTGCGCTCGCCTTCCCTTTTTCTCTTTATTTTTAGATACCTAGAATTAAACACACACTTTGTTTAAAAAAGCAAATTGCTATCAATTTTTAAGGTTGACATAGCCCAAGACATACGGCGTAAAAGGAAATTGAGACATCTTCACAAGGTGGAAATCACTTTCACGCATGAACTGCTGCCCTGAACCCTTCTAGTCGATACCCAACAGAGGTGCAAATATCTGACATACTCAGAACAGACATTAAACAATCTTCACCCTGCCAGCTGACTAGTACCAACTTTGTGTGATGTCCTATTGGATCGATTTGCACCAGTCTAAGAACAGTGGAGGTATTAGCCTTGTGAATCAACAGCTATGAATGATGTAACGGATCTCTGCCTTGGCCTTGCACTGCTGGGTTTTCCCCTGGTTGTCCCTCTGTGTTGTCTTGCAGGTTCCTAGTAGGTGGGGTTAAGTAGTACAACTGGGAGCACTTGGCCGGGATCATTTAAGATTTGGCTTTCTTAGTTTTTGCTCCCTCTTTATTAACTGAGCTTCAGCCTGGTTATTTAAGGTTTTACCCCATACAGAATCACACATCTAACATTGGATCACTACTTGAAATGCAGAGGAGTGGGGTCATCTTCTTGTGTGTTCCACAGAAAATGTCAGATGATTGTGGGACATCCAGTTGTTTCTGTTGTGCTCTGTTGGTGGCCACACAGAGTCATTGTCTTTGTTGTTTTGTGTGGGTTTTGGGTTGTTTTGGGTTTTGGTGTGAAGCTCTTGTCCACTCAGTCATAGATATAGGCACTCGCATTGTTGTTGGCGTAGAGAATTTCAGTGTTTGTGCAGGTTCTCTTGATGGTTTTCATGGACCATGGTTGTTCAACATTTCTCAGCTCTTGGTGTCCCAACCACAGACTCATAAGATGTGGACCCCATTCCTATGGAGTGGGTGTAGCAGCCTTGGCCACGGCCTGCTCTGTATTCCCCTTTGTGTCCCTTTGTGTTTGGGGGGTATCCAGTGTAACTGGGAGCACATAACACGCTTTTGTTTTCTACTCCACAGGCCTCTTATCTTGTAGGTGTTTCTGATCCCAGTAGTCAGTCAGGCCACGAGGGGCTGGTGGATCCCATTCAGTTTGCACGAGCCCACCAAGCTATACAGATGGCTTGTCAGAACTTAGTGGATCCTGCCAGCAGTCCCTCACAGGTAAGATCCATTAAAGGCTGCAGAACATTAGTCCCCTGGCATATGGAGACTGAGTAGTCTTTAATAACTTGCTGTTAATTCTGTCATATCTCTTTAATTAAATACAGTTTTTAAGAATAAACCTGACCTCTGTGTTTAAAGAATCAATGCCCCCATGCCTTACCTAATTTTATTTTATACAGCTGTTCCTCTTTGTTAATGGTTTTGGTTCATTTGTTCATAAGGTCTTGTCTGCAGCAACAATTGTAGCCAAGCACACCTCGGCTCTCTGTAACGCCTGTCGCCTGGCCTCTTCTAAAACTTCCAACCCAGTGGCTAGGAGACAGTTTGTCCAGTCAGCCAAAGAGGTGGCCAACACCACAGCCAACCTTGTCAAAACCATCAAGGTCAACTCTCCAACTGATCAAAACGTTGAGTGTAAATTTGTTACAGATATCTTTTTCGTCAAGTGAGAAGATACAGATGTGTGTATAAGTAGTTACACACTTACAAAAACAGCCAAATGAACAAATACTCATGACTGTCTTATTTCAGGCCTTGGATGGGGATTTTTCCGAAGAGAATAGAAACAGGTGCCGCGTTGCTACAGCCCCGCTCCTCGAGGCTGTGGAAAACCTGACGACCTTTGCCAACAACCCCGATTTTGCAAGCATTCCAGCTCAGATCAGCAATGAGGTATTCGTTCAGTTGATGCTTGTTTATAATGCTCCTTTAAAATGTCCTTCACCTTTTCTAGTTAAATGACGGAAAGTTAATAAAAATCTTTTCAACAACACAAATGAGATCTGTGACTTTTTTTTTTTAGGAGCAGTGAAAATGTTCAGTTCATCCTACAGAAGATATTGCGCTTTTCAGTGAGATTAAACGAGTGTTTGTGACTTGTGTATTCAGTTTGCTTAAAAACTGCCTTTTACTTGAGCCAACAAGCAAAGGTTTGTGCTGTGAGCAGGAGAGGAAATTGAATTGAGGTCCTTTTGTTATTGTCAAGGAAAGGCTCAAAAAGAAGGATGTATTTTTTGTTCAATCTGAGTGCAATAGTTTGCGCATAGTCCTCTAAAAGCTTTATGGCTGTAATCTGTTGGAGGGCAGTGTTTAACGGCACTTTCTCTTAGCACAGCTGCTCTAATCTTCAGCTTGTTAATCTAATTGTCAAGGGGGGGTTTTGCTCGTATCATAAAGACTGAAGGTGTTTCTTCGTGAGTCTGTGTAAAGCTGCCTGTCTAATCTCATCCCTCCCTTTGATTGCACCTTTGATCTCGCTCAGGTAGTCAAGGAATATTAACAGCTGTCAGACCAGTATAGCTAGCTCTTCACTGTCGAGCTGTTACCTGGGCCGTTGTTTCTCCTACACTAATCTTTTCATTTCCACAGGGCTCAGCAGCACAGGAGCCCATTGTGCGTTCAGCCCGCTCCATGCTCGATAGCTCCACTTACCTTCTAGAAACAGCCCGCTCACTGGTCCTTAACCCCAAAGATCCCCCCACCTGGTCCATACTAGCCGGCCACTCCAGGACAGTTTCTGACTCCATCAAGAGTCTCATCACCTCTATTAGGTTTGTGTTAATCCCGCCTGTGATCATATCTGTCTCTGCAGCCATGTCTTCAAAGTTTAGAAAGGTTTCCTTGCAGTGAGAGAAAATAAATTCTCATATTGGAGGACTTTTTTGTGACAACTTTTCAGCTAAGCAGGAAATTGCTGCATTAGTATATAGCTACTGAGTTCCCCACTGCTTAGTAATAGATTAGCGAACGGTGGGGCTCGCTACGGTGGATCTGAAACACATTTCATTATGTGGTGTCCTACCAGCTCTCACAGCAACTAAGACCTACAATTAACAGACATTAACATTTAACCTTGACTGTCAGTATTTTTCGAGTATTCAAGCATTTGAAGGAAACGTGTTGCCACTTTCTCTCGGGAGCTGAATGAAAAATGATGGCGTTCTCATGCCTGCATAACAAAAATGAGTTTCAAGCCAGTGGCTGATTAGCTAGGTAGACCATTGTGACTATGTGCTGATTGCCTGGTAAAGCCCATGGTAATAATATGACTGCAAGATTACAGATTGCATTACAGATTCATTTGTGAGCTTTAGGGCTTTAGGTGAATATATATTTTTTCATTTTTTGATCTTTATTTTTTTTAACCAAGCAAGCTTCTTTTCCTTGTTTTCACTGTTTATATTTATCTAAGCTAATCTGCTATGGGTAGATATGAGCATCATTTTTCTTACAACTCAAATCTCCAGATTTTCTTATTATATATTTATTTGCACATTAAGGTGGAGACATTTGTCTCTTTTTTTCCCATTATTTCTGGTGACAGGGACAAGGCACCGGGACAGAGGGAGTGTGATTACTCCATTGATAACATCAATAAGTGTATCCGGGACATTGAGCAAGCTTCACTAGCAGCGGTTGGCCAGACCCTACCCTGCAGAGATGATATCTCCATGGAAGTGAGTTCAAATCCCCCATCAGCTGTATCCTGTGTGAGAGGGAAGAGGAACTTAATGAGATCTGTAGTCTTTCTGTTGAGACTTTTACTGTAATTCCCTGCTGTTGTAACTCACCAGGCACTCCAGGAGCAGCTGACATCCTCGGTACAGGAGATTGGTCATCTCATTGATCCAGTCTTTACAGCTGCCCGAGGCGAAGCTGCCCAACTAGGACACAAGGTGCTAGTCTGACAGTGTATCTCTTCATTCCCTCTGAATTTAGGAGGCAAACACACAGTTTTGTATGTTTTGGTTCAACTTTTCTCTGACTACTGTCCTAAATGCTTTGTCTCAGGTAACCCAGCTGGCCAGTTACTTTGAGCCACTCATTATGGCATCGGTGGGCCTGGCCTCTAAGCTGCATGACCACCAGCAGCAGATGACCATCCTGGACCAGACCAAGACGCTTGCTGAGTCCGCCCTGCAGATGCTTTATGCTGCCAAGGAAGGCGGGGGAAACCCAAAGGTAGTGCACAGAGTCAATTTTACTATTCGTGTCGATGCTGTGTTTTGCCTGACTTCAGAGATGAGCTGTAATGGAATGGAAAACAACGAGTTTCAAAAATAATGGAACATCTTTGTCCATCGTTGTCAGTCCATTCATTGTTGCACATTAATGAATCCCTTCTTTCACAGTTTCTCTAATTCTTTCAGCTATAAACCATTTGTATTATCAAACTGAGCAGAACAAAGCCTCAGGAGTTCTTTTTAAGTTTTCTATATTAGTGCTGGAATTGATTTTAAGATTTAAGTGATTTTTTTTAAACCTGTTCATAGCACAACTTCTAATCCCATTCTGAAATGATTGTGCTTTTACTCAAACTCTGCTGCCATCATTACAGCCATAAAACATTGAAATTAGCTCCTTAGAAGCTTTTTTTTTTTTTCTTATCAGATTGTCTGACTACCCCAGGCTTTTATAATTTTATTTTTATGGCTACATTCTGAGATATAGATTTACTATTGTACAAACTAGACTAAGTTTGAATTATTAGCCAGCAGGGATGATGTCTGTTCTTAAATCAGAAAGGAACCAGCCTGGTGACACGTCCTCTAGTTGGACACTGAGTTCTTACTAGCTTGAGGTGCACTGTAGAGCTGTTGTCAAGCTGATGAATTACCTCCTGGCTAAACCGAGATGGCGTCACAGTAACGTTAATCAGCTGCCCGTGTCCTCAGGCATCCCACACACACGATGCCATCAATGAAGCAGCCCAGCTGATGAAGGAGGCTGTTGACGACATCATGGTGACTCTGAATGAGGCAGCGAGCGAGGGCGGCATGGTTGGGGGTATGGTAGAGTCCATCGCTGAGGCTATGGGCAGGGTGAGTAAAGATTGTTGTTGTCGTCATTCAGTTTCAAGAGAATGTTTCTTGAGTACTTTGAGTGGATTTCAAGTTTCCACTTGACCTCCGACTTGTCTGAAAGCAGAATGAGCTTTCTCTCAAAGCCACAGTGGGTGTTCTGAAAGAGTGTGCTTGTCTATGACTCTTATTAGTCCAGAAGATGGCACGTTTTAAAATCCACAGCCCACTGGTGATGTTAGTTTTCAGTCATATTGCTAGAGGTCATGTGTGTTGACAGTCTAGTTAGTAACTGACAGCGACATGTGCAAACTCGGATGTAAAGCACTTGGCCCAGTTCAGCAAACACCTATTTTTTCCCTTCTTGTGCCTTTTACACTTTTAATTAGAATGTGCATGTTATCTAGAAAATGGAATATCCGTGAAGAACACAAAGTGGAAACGGCTTAATAAATGTATACATTTAAAAAAATATATCATTTGACACGTAACTGTGAAACAAATGGGGTTGTATCTGCTTCAGGGGAAAGAAATAAGGTTGGAATTAGCAAATTCAGCACAGCACTTTTAATCTATTAATTGTAGACTTTTGTAGGAATTGTAGGAAATTTCATATGTATCCTTCACATGTGAAGTAAAGAATAACAATTGTATACTGTTTTGGTGTAATCTGACATCCAGGACATTACAAGTATTTTGTCTATCTAAGATTTATTGACTTTGTCAATGCACTGCAACCAACATATTTACTAATTCACTGGACATTCTCCAGCTGAAAAAATAAAACACTCAGCGCTCTCTCTTTGGACTCGGAGCACAAATGCATCTGAAAAAGGCAGATAGCATATCATCCTTACATATTTAATGATCAGCCTGATCTGTCTGGTGTGCAAAAATTTTCCATTTCTTTCTGGAACCTGCATCAATGGACAAAGCAAGATACACTTAAAGGATTTTCAAATGATGCAGAATAAAACTAACTCTGTATTGTTCATTATTAAGCGTGTTCATTCGAAATTAGGTTATTGATTTTCTAATTCATATTTGTGAATATTTGTTTATGTATACACCTTAAACCAAATCTGTAGCTACCGTTTAATCTTTACAGCTGGCTGAAGGAACACCCCCTGAACCCGAGGGTTCCTTTGTAGACTACCAAACCACCATGGTCAAATTTTCTAAGGCCATTGCCATCACAGCACAGGAGATGGTGAGCATGCAAATGCATTACAATATTCATGCGTCACTCATGTCTGCAGTATTTACATTAAATCTTCAATGCCAATGTTTGACGATAGTGCTGAAGGAACATTAATCAGTTGATGCATATTCTCGCAGATGACTAAGTCGGTAACCTGCCCCGAAGAGCTCGGTGGCCTTGCCTCTCAGGTGACGGTGGACTACGGACAGCTGGCACACCAAGGATACCTTGCTGCAGCCACTGCAGAGCCAGAGGAGGTGAGAACACTTTTTTTCTTTTTTCTTTTTTGTGGAGGATGTGGGGGGGGAACGTTACACTCCTGTATGGGAAAAAAAAAAATCATTATTCATTGCATCTTTTAGCAATTGTGCTGCAGAAATGTCAGACTGAGTTATCAGCATAGGTCTGCATTTTACACCAAAATGCTTCCGGATGTATTTGCTCACACACTGATCAGAGCAGATGTTTGGTGTTCTTTGATATGACGCCTCTTCCTCAAGGCTGCACCAGCAATGTGAGATCAAACAGAAATGTAACCCTCCAGCATCAGTCTCTCGCAGCACCCACGGACTCTTGACTTGAAGCTTTTCTCTGTTGTCCAGAGGACAGCAATGTGTGGAAATATTGCACTAATAAGCACACCGCTCTTATCAATATCTTGTATATAACAGACTGCTGGTTACCATAGCGACATTTCGCCTCTACAAGTCTAAAAGCCTATAGTGATGCTTGTAATGAAGTACCACCCACCCATGAATTGCAGTCTGGAAATTAAAGGTGTAGTGCCAGCATTCCCTCTCTGAGGGTGCTTGAAATCATTTATCACCCACCCGCTGGATAAGAGAGATGCCAGTTAAGGAGATTATTGTGTAGTATAATGACACAAATGAGATGGCTGCAGTGAAGCTGATGCCTGGTTATGCTTTCAGGTTGGCTTCCAGATAAAGACGCGGGTGCAAGAATTGGGCCATGGCTGTATTTACCTGGTCCAGAAGGCTGGAGCCCTGCAGCTCAGCCCTACGGACAGCTTCTCCAAACGGGAGCTCATCGAGTGCGCCCGTGCAGTCACAGAGAAGGTAAGCGATATGGATAGAAACCTAAACGGCTCATTCAGGGGAAAAAGCTAATTTTCCACATTATTTTGACTTTCAAAATCTCATCTATGTAACATGAAACATGAATTCAGTTTTAGCATTTTACAAAATGGTTAAATCATTGCTCAGTGTTATAGCTGTATTCTTTAATTATAGCTAATCACATAAAGCTATAAAGAAGATAAGCTTGTGCGGTAATATATAATAATACAATAATTTATTATTATTATTTTTTTAATCTTACATTTTGTAGAAAAAAAGATTAAATGAATCAAATTTTAGCGTCGCCTGACTGTATTATTGTAGCACTCATGAGGCCATGTTCTTCTGACCACCCTCACACTGTGCAGTTGACAATATTAATGTCTCCACGCTGTGACCCTGGCAGCTTCTAGCCATGCTGCTCACACATTTTGTCTTCACTCCAAGGAAATGATTTGATTCGGCGCTCATATCAGTCTTGAATAATTTGTGCTCTCACACTTGTTGATATGTGAAGCTTGTGCCTTGTTGAAATGCACACCTCAGGGCCCTCCATTTGTTTATGAGTGATGAGCAGACACGAGTCTTCGAGGGAGTTGTGTGACTTGCAGCATTAGGCTCACTGACTTAATGTGAATGCATAGCAGACTCTGATTTAACGTTTAGTGGGGCCCATTCCTCTTATTCCCAGCTTCCTTGTTTAATCCATATCTTCCAGATGTTTCTGAACATTTGCAGGGTAACTCGTTTCACTTATAAAAGTCTCAGACAACACCTGCTGTACAATCATTAAACCGGCACAATATATCAACAAGGTTAACTTTTAGCCTTTTTTACGCCTTCTAACAAGATGTTTAAGGGACCTTGCTGTCTAACTATTGTAACACATGCATGTTCCAGGTGTCCTTGGTACTTTCAGCCCTACAAGCAGGAAACAAAGGCACTCAGGCCTGTATCACTGCAGCAGGCGCAGTTTCTGGAATTATTGCTGACCTGGACACCACCATCATGTTCGCCTCAGCTGGAACACTTAACCCTGAGAATGAAGAGTCCTTTGCAGACCACAGGTGCGATGAGACACAAGCAAGACATTCAGGCAAAGACCAAAACTCTAAACCTCCTGTTACCATAAAGTCCCATTTGAGATGTTAAAAATGTGAAATGGATTTACAGATTCGCGGCACATGGGAGTTATATCTTTAAGTTGCTGCACTTACACTGTTCTCCATACACTTGAGCCTCAGTCTTGTTTTGATGACTCACTTGAAAGAAATGCAGCTGCCAAGAAAGCTAAACACTGACCTGCATTTCACATAATGTGCAGTAGTTTTGCTCAGAAAGCAGTCATGGCTTTCTTTCCTATCGCTGTTAAGTGTGACTTTGGAGCAGATTGTGTCACAATGTGTCCCATCCTTTAGGGAAAGCATCTTGAAGACAGCCAAGGCACTAGTGGAAGACACCAAGCTGCTGGTTGCTGGGGCAGCGTCAACCCAGGAGAAACTGGCCCAGGCTGCCCAGTCTTCAGCCAAGACCATCACTCAGCTCACAGAGGTGGTCAAACTGGGAGCAACCAGTATGGGCTCTGAGGACCCAGAGACACAGGTAATCAGAATCTGAAATAGAGTGGTTAAAAAAGTATATATTTATCTCCAGAAAGAACTTTTATAATTCAGCAGTCATCATAATATGGTACTCTATTGTTAGTCATCTACTATCTTTCTTGTAGATAGTAGTAAGTATGTAAGATTTTTCTATATAATTGCAGTTTGATCTGATAAACATGGTCTCTTCCTTCCCCTGTGTATATGTCTCTATCTCTACCCTCCACTAAGTCTGAAGTATCATGACAAGGTGGGAGTGATAAGGACTGCAGTGGTAAATCCTCTCCCTAGGGCTCAACTGATAAACCTTTACTTTGACCATTGTGCTGTATTGATTCCAGCTCTATCCCCCCAGGTGGTTCTGATAAACGCGGTGCGGGATGTGGCCAAGGCTCTGGCCGAACTCATTGGTGCCACCAAATGTGCTGCAGGCAAACCAGCTGACGACCCCTCCATGTATCAGCTGAAGAGTGCTGCCAAGGTGAGGAAATAAACCACTCAAACTATCATATCTGTTTAGCTGTGCAGTGATTTTTTTTCTTTATTTTTTTTTTTTTTGTGGCGCGTATCTTTAATTTATTGTTCAGCTGAGTCTCGCTCACAGAGAGGATGCTCCATGTAGATATGTATTTATAAATTTTCTCCTTGCATTGTTGCTCTAGTTTGATATATGTGGTTGCAATGCAGCGTGAAGCTGTTTTTTGCAAGGAGGATATGACAGCTGTTATCAGGATGTGTAAGATTTGTCGTATCTGTGGGACTTGAGCCATCACTTTCTATGCAGGAGAGAGAGGGAGGGGACTGTGTGCTTTACTGAAAACTATAACAAGATGTTCTGCATTGTCACTGCTGGAACTACAGTAATGCAGGGTTTTTGTACCGGCTTTAATATCAGTGGAAGGAAGACACAGGCACAATGTAGAAGATTCACAGTGTCATAAAATGTAAAAATACAGTGAAGATGGTGGTGCACATCTAATGTGGTGTGCATATTGCAAAAGGGATCAAAAATAAATTATATTAATACAGCTGATGGATGGCTTTTCTATGTATGAAGAGGATACAAATACAGATAAAATCAGTAATCAACACTAATCAGTTGAATCAGTTAGCTGAGGTTTTGTTGGTCTAATTTATAATTTATGCATCCCCTATTACTGTTTCTTTTAAGGGTATTAAATATCTAAAACACCCAACAGGCATCCAGCAACAATGGAACGGGTGAAATTTTTTAAATATTTGGTCTGGAAACAATGGTTTAGAACAGGGGTAGGCAACTCCAGGCCTCGAGTGCTGGTGTCCTGCAGGTTTTAGATGTGTCCATGATCCATCACAGCTGATTTAAAGGGCTAAATGACTCCTCAGCATTTCTTGAAGTTCTCCAGAGGCCTGGTAATGAACTAATCATTTGATTCAGGTGTGTT
>NW_005187436.1:2511584-2514252 GCF_000239375.1 Pundamilia nyererei | reverse complement strand
ATCTGTGAAGGTTAAAATGTTCTGGAGCTTCATCTCTGGTAGTTGTAAGAGAACTGGTGTAAAAGTAAAATCTGCTAATTAATTAAATATTCTGAGTTAGCCACTGTGGTGACTCCTTGTAAATAAGGGAGAAGCTAGTACTAGACTTTCAGATAAGTCTAGACAGCAGGAAAAATATCTCCAAACCTCCTGTACCTGTAAATGTTGCTCATGTTTTCTCATATAAACTGAATTGGGGCCCACCCATGGACAACCTCATGTTGACAGATTGTTTCAGTTCATCCAACATATGGTGACCTCCAAATGGGACCCTTCCAAACCCCTGGTGACGTTTCTCAAATTCCCCAGCACATAATGCACACTTTGCTTGAATACAGCACAGACAGAGCAGAATGTGTCGCCATGAGTCAGTGAAATTTTAATCGCTTTTTTTCCACATCTGTGACAGTAAATAAACTACATTACCAGTATTTAATAATCCTGTATTTTAATTTGAAATGCACCACTCCGTCTTTATCTCCATTAGATAAGCACCCTCAACACCATTTTCTCTGTATAAGAATCACTGAAGAGAAAAGCAATGATAATGTAATATGTTTTGCCATTGAGGAGAAAGAGCTCCACCTCCTGGTTTGTCTATAGGTCTCATCGTTGCGCTCCTTATTTGACAGGTCATGGTCACCAACGTGACGTCGCTCCTCAAAACAGTGAAGGCAGTAGAGGATGAAGCCACCCGTGGGACGAGGGCACTTGAAGCCGCCATTGAGTGCATCAAGCAGGAGCTGACGGTAAGCGCACCTGACAGGTCAAAGGTCTTCTTTATAATTTATTTGGAGTCAAAATGTTGAGACCCTGCTTTTCTGGAAAAAAGATCTCAAAGAAGATATCTGTATCTATAATTCAGGGGAAAACAGAGAAGCTTTTTGTTCTGTGTTCTTTTGTTATGGCCAGTTCTTTTCCTCCTGATTCCTTCTTAACTCCTGCAGGTTTCCCACAACACTTATCAGGGTCTGGGTAGCAGATGTGAGTGAGGAAGGAAGATTTTAAGACTGTTTTTTTTTTCCCTTGAATAAACTGCTAATTCTTATCAGATGACCTTACATTCTAATTATTCTGGTTTCTATGTCAATATTTTCTGTCCATTTAAGTCTATAACTGCTCTACAACATTCACGTGCACTCGTGTATTATCATATCTGAGCTCCATGGCTATATCAACCTGTGCTTGTGGCTCATCATCGTGTCAGGTGTTCCAGTCCAAGGACGTCCCAGAAAAGTCCACTTCACCTGAGGAGTTCACCCGCATGACAAAGGGCATCACCATAGCAACAGCCAAGGCAGTGGCCGCAGGCAACTCTGCTCAGCAGGAGGATGTGATCGCCACTGCCAACCTGAGCCGCAAAGCCATCTCCGATATGCTGACTACCTGCAAGGTGCTAATCCACACCGCTCGACCAAAGCAGACCTCACGCAGACAGCACCAGGCTGCCAGGGAGCATGTGAGCCCAGCCTGTGGAGAGCAGATATTACAGAGGCTAGTCTACTGTATGTCTGCTCCCACTGCTAATGACTCAGTCACTTTTCAAAGTCATGCAGCGAAGCATCACTCAGGACGTCCTTCAGCAAACAGCAGGGCGCTTGTAAAAAGACAAAAATAAAACCATGTACAAACATTGCAGGCTGTGGTTTTAAAAATCAAAGCACAACAGTGACTGAAGACTTGATTTTCTGGTAGCTTTGAATTTTATCTGTAATTGGAACTATGTAAAGTGCAAAATGCTCTCTCAATATGCTCTCCCTGACCCCACGCAGCGCATTTGCACTCGTGTTAAATGTTACCTTTCCTATGGGAACAATTTCAGGGTCCTATCCTAAATCTCCTGTTCTCCTGTATTTTTTTCTTACCCTTGCAGCAAGCAGCATATCACCCTGAGGTCAGTGAGGAACTGAGGAGTAAAGCCCTGCAATATGGCTCTGAGTGCACCACCGGATACATCAACCTTCTGGAGCAAGTCTTGCAGGTTGGAAAGAAGTAGTCTCATAAATAAAGGATACAAGTGATTTTGTGTGCATCTCCTGGCCTCTTGCACTCACCCTGCACTGATAAAAAAAGTCTCAGACTTCCTCATAGGATAAAACGCAAAAATTGTGTTAGGCCGCTATGCAAGCCTTTAGAAAATCTGATTTTGATTTTTGTTTATTTTTTCTGTTGTTGAATATATTTGCATAGAAATTAGCAACTCATTCTGATGAAATTGCTTTGTTGCAAAAATTACTGCATGAAGACTGCGTGAAGACAAGTGTGTCCATGTGAGACAAATTGCCAGTTAATGCATTAAGTATCATAATTACGGATCTCGTTTGCATAATTAATGGGCACATCATACCGAGTCTGGCAAGAGATCAGGCACACGAAGGACTTTAAAATCCACAATATATAACTTAGTTACAGAAATAGTTGCTCAAGTAACAAAAACGGATCCTCAACTTTTACATTCTGCAACATAGGTTAGCGTCTTTCAGCAAGTTAATTATAAATTATACTCTGAATTCTTAACATGTAATCGAGAAAGATTAAAAATGAACAGATTTGTTTTGTAAAGAATTATCTCTGATTAATCTTTTACCTTGTGTTTACCTGTGTGTGTGTGTGTGTGTGTGTGTGTGTG
>NW_005187436.1:2445863-2510999 GCF_000239375.1 Pundamilia nyererei | reverse complement strand
TAAAAAAAAAACATGACAGGATTGTGGAGATGGCAGAGATTAGTCAAAGGAGCCCTAATCCTCTTGTGCGTGAATATCATGGTGCTAGTCAAGCTGGAGAACATGTGTGTGTGTGTGTGTGTGTGTGTGTGTGTGTGTGTGTGTGTACCCTGATAAAGATGGGTCACGAGAATCACTTTAGAATATTGAAATCACACCAAAGAGTGATTACCGTGCTGTCTTTCAAATTAAGCTCTGTAGGATGGTTATGACACAAACATATTAGAGGAGTGTTTTTTTTCTCTAGATGTTGCAATGCTCCATCTGACAGGAGTAATAGATTGTGTTTGGATGAGAATTAGATTTCAGCGTACTGCCTGAGACACAGCGGGGCTATCCACTTCACCTCTCTAATGTCCCATGTGTTCTCTCCCTCTCTCCTCCCTGCTCTTTCCTTGCTGCCTCAGACGGAGGTAAGTGGGATACGGTCTGTTTTGTTCCTCCAGATCACCTTTCATGCAGTCAGAAGGGGGTAGAGAGTAGATAGTTTCGGGGTAGGGTGGGGGTGCAGAACAGATTTCCCCAGAGCTCGAGATAATCTATGAAAACATCGTTCCATCTGCTTTACCAAGCTGTTCAAAAACGGCTACATTTTATGGGCACTTAAAAACGTCCAAAAAAACAACGATCCATCAAGTGTGCATTTCGTCTAATTTTAGCCATCTTAATCACTTTTCAGACATTACTGTCATACTGCAAACAGTTTGTGGGAATGTATAGAAAGCTCAGATTTAAGACATACAAGGCATCCTGCGTGTGAATAGGAACATTTGTTTGAAGCAAAGCAGGGCTATTTCTTACTTAAAATTATACCATCACTTTTTTCTTGTACTTTTTTGAAAGTCTGTTCAAAAACTACTGCGATAATCACTGTTTGGCTACGTTTTGATCTCTTCCAGGATCAGAGTGCGTGGACCCCGAGGACCCCACTGTCATCGCTGAGACTGAGCTGCTCGGAGCAGCAGCATCCATTGAAGCTGCAGCCAAGAAACTAGAGCAGCTGAAACCCAGGGCCAAGCCCAAGGTAAAAGTGCCCCTCTCAACCTTTTCCACCCACGCAAACCCACGCACAGGTTTTTGCCATTAATCAGCAGGGAGACAACGTGGGGTGTAGGCAGGAAAAGGTGACACCGGCTTTGAAGTGGAGTCTTTCTTTTTTTCGTTTTCTTTCTATTAACCGAGCTGCAAACATGGGATCATAAAAGGATAAAAATTATTCTGTTACACATGCCGTGTTGACTCAGACAACTCGGTCCAGTGATCTAACTTGTACGACTTTCTTCAAAGGTAGTTTGAGACTTTATTTTGAGTTGCGCTGCCAAGAGACGCAATTACACAGCTGGGTCTTCAAGCTTATTTTGGAAGGGAGTTCAAAAGTGCGATGAACTGTTGTGACCCTTTGTGAAAGAGAGGTTCTCTGCCTTATTGGACACATTTCCTTTTGTTTCTTTGCAGTGTTCGTCATTTCTAAACGAAACAGGGAGGTTTTCTCAGCCTGTTGTTCACCTTCCCCCACACACACATTGCGGCATTGCCTAAAAAAACAGAGCGACTTTAGCCCTTAACAAGCAGATAACTGTGCTTTTGTGAAGTCAAATTACTCGTGTTTTGTATGCAATACAGGATTGTGGTTTGAGGTGTGCTCTGCATGATTGTGTCTGTCTCTGGAGACTGGATAGTTAGATCTATGTGGTCTTGCTTTTTGTGCCTCTAGTGCTTTTCCGCTTTTCTATCAGTTCAAACCTCTGTCTGTGTGTGATTTCAAAATCTCTATATTTATAATACATCAGCTTTTATGAAGACTCTATAATGCTCTGCTTTGTACTACAATTCCAGAGCTGCAGACTGCATTTATGATGACCTTTGTGTTTATGAAAGGGGATTAGTGGGTGAAAGGCGCTTCCTCTTTTTGATGTCAGTGTCTCCCTCTAGTGATCTAAGAGGAAGCTTTAGTATTTAAAAGGTCCTGAACTAATCTGTCCTTGTGAGCAATTTATTTTTATTTATATATATATATATATATACATTTGTAGCTGTGCTGTCCTGTCATTTGTGCTCATGTAGCTTACAGGACAAAACTAAATCCCAGGTCTGAGATACAGATTTTATGGGGATGTGAAGCAAGACGGTGAACTGTACGAGCTATTTTTTTTAATATCACAAAGCAGGCCTAATGTCTCTTAAAAAACACATGGGTTCAAACAGATGTTTAGGTTATTTGTTTAAAACTGCTTGAATTCTTCCTCGTCTCCCCCCCCTCCCTTCCTTTCTGCTCCTTCATCCCTCCCATCCAAAAGGAGGGAGGGCTCTCCTGCCCCCCAAGCATGCTTCCTTGCTCCCTACCCCTCAAGCCATTGTAGACCTGGAAGCCTTCTCTGCAGGGCTCTGTCTGATATGTTTGATATATTAGGTTGTTATTCAGTCCAACTATATATCAAACATATTCCTACAGTGTCCCGCCCTGTCTCCAGCCGCGTGTGCCTTATGTGTTTATCGAGGTCTGTGATCAACTGCATGCTGTTGACTGATGTTGCAGAGATGGCCATTTGTTGAATGTTCTTGAACTGATGCCTCTTGTTTACTTTGGTGTAATGACTGGATTTATCATATCACATATCTGCTGCCACTTTGTGTAACGCTAAAACTTAAGCAGTACTGCTTATGTTCCATTATCAGGACAAAGATGCAATTGAGGACAACGTGTTGTTTTTTTCTTTAATTCTGAAGGTTTTAGAAAGTAGTACGAGGCAGAGTGTTTAGTTTGGATATACTGTATTTTTAAGCCATTCTAATGTATTTATAAAGCTTTTTAACACTCTTGAATGTAAGGTTCTAAAATAATTTGTGGGCACAATTATTCCAAGTTGGCACAGTATTATGAGATTCTTGGTGCTGGGTTACACAACACATTAAGTTTAGTCATCTATAAAGATGTGTATAGAGAACAGATTAAAATTTCTAGGTTTGAAAAATGAAGCAGTTTCTCACAAACTTGTGCTTTACCATGGCTTTGAGCTCTAAGTATCAGCACTGAGGTTATAGCACCATTCATCTAATACCACAAAGGATTTATGAGCAGTATTTGCCAGAATATAAGTAAATTGTAATAGAAGAAAACACCACAATTATCAAAGCTTTGGCAGTCTCCGTATACGGGTGTGAATGTGCAAGAGTGTGAAGCAGGTTTTGATTGGACGGACTGTGGAGGATCCGAGCTTGGCCAAGACACGTTGTAAAAATAAAAATTGTTTTTGTGGAATTGTTTTTAAATTAGGATTGTACTCTGTATTTTAATTAGTCCTCTACATGCCAGAGATGCGTCTCCCAGGAGTGTAGATGCAAAGGTGATGATGTCTTTAACTAATTAAATTCACTTTAAATGTAAGCTATGTGGTTTACCTTCCAGCAGGCAGATGAGACGCTGGATTTTGAGGAGCAGATCTTAGAAGCAGCAAAGTCCATTGCTGCAGCAACTAGCGCTCTTGTTAAATCTGCATCTGCAGCTCAGAGAGAACTGGTGGCACAGGGCAAGGTCAGTCTACACAATCTGCGAACCTTAGGCACTTGTAAAGTACTCTGTAGTAACACAGTGCAACATCTGAATTTCTCCCCCAAACTCTACCTCAGGTGGGATCCAATCAAGCCAATGCAGTCGACGATGGCCAGTGGTCACAGGGTCTCATATCAGCTGTAAGTCGCTGTGAATTATTCTAAAACCTTCCTTCTATAACACCAAATGAGACTTTAAATAAAGCCAACTTGTTACATGCATATTTCTTCAATGCTGCAGGCACGTATGGTAGCAGCAGCCACCAGTAATCTGTGTGAGGCAGCTAATGCTTCAGTGCAGGGCCACGCCAGTGAGGAGAAGCTCATCTCTTCAGCCAAGCAGGTTGCAGCCTCGACAGCTCAGCTGCTGGTGGCCTGCAAGGTGAAGGCAGACCAGGATTCAGAAGCCATGAGGAGACTACAGGTAGTACTGAAACACACTTTTAAATTCGTCCCTGGAAACGTTTATTGCACATGTACTAATTTTGGGGATGTCACTAAAAAGGTGGCTGGTAATGCTGTGAAGCGAGCATCGGACAATCTAGTCAAGGCGGCTCAGAAAGCAGCATTTGACAAGACTGAGGATGACAGCGTTGTGGTGAAGACCAAGTTTGTTGGAGGCATAGCTCAGGTAAGAATCCTGGAAAGAAAAAATGTTTGAGGGCTAGAAGAGAAATCACTACTTCTCTGTGATGTGCCCTTTTCTTGCCAATATGCCAAAATGCCACAGTTGTTTTTCTGAAATCGCTGAGAGCTGCTCTAGATGAGAAGCCCGTCAGTTTTGTTTCTCACTTGTTTACCAGGTTTGCAAGGCACCCACAGCTGAATATCTTTTGAAAGCCTTTAGTGTATTTCTCTTCCGGCAGAAACAAATAACAGTACTTTCTGTGGCCGTGACTGGTTTCCCAAATTAGTGCTGCACCCCAGCTGGACTTCAGCCTGTCACCTGTCACTGCTGAGTACTGTATTCAAAAGACATCAAAAAGGTTTAAGTTCATCGGTTGCTTTTTTTTATTCTGGCTTGTTCACATTGGTACAGGGTGAACATCCAGTCCTCATGGGCCAGTGTGCTGAAAAACATGTGTCCCTGCTGCAACACACCTGGATAAAATTAGTAGGTCATTGGCAAAGCTTTATAGAACTTGACTGCATGCTGAGGTGGCAATTCAGCCATTTGATTCATGTTACAGCTGCTCATGAATGAATTAACATGATGCAACAAAAGTACTTTTACAAGTACATTTTTTCAGAAAGTACATTTATTTAAATGTACTTGAGTAATGTTAGAGGTTCCCATCTCACCATGCAGTCAGTTCTTGCTAATGGCCTACAGATTTTATTCAGGTGTGTTGCAGCAGGGACACATTTAAAAGTTCCAGGACACCGGCCCTCGAGTTCAACACCCCTGGTCTAAGTAGTTAACACGTTTTGATTCTTCACAAAAATGTCACTCGTATATTTTCAATTTTATGTATATATTTATAACGTAGTTACAGTCAGTTACCTATTTTATGGTTTGCTGAGGTTTTATTAGATGATGATCAGTGGTGACGGGGATATCCTTCTGGATGTGCGAGCGAGTCTCAATGCCGCATGGATGAAGTGGCGTCAAGTGACGGGTGTGCTATGCAACCGTCGAATGCCAGACCATCTCAAGGCGAAAATTTACAAGACTGTAGTCCCGGTTTCCCTGTATGGATCGGAGTGCTGGCCAGCCACCGCCAACCACGAACAGGCCTTGCACACGATGGAAATGCGAATGCTCAGGTGGTGTCTAGGCCTCACGTGTTGGGACCAAGTCAAGAATGAAGACGTCAGAAAGCGGCTCGGCATTGCACCAATCATGGTGAAAATGCGCAAGGCACAGCTACGGTGGTACGGACACGTATTATGCTCAGACGACAGCTCAGTGGTGAAAACGGCAATGAGGCTTGAACCCGGTGGCCAGCGACCCCGTGGCAGGCTGACGAAACGGTGGATGGATAGAATAAAGGAAGACATGAAGATCGTCAATGCCGCCCCAGAAGACGTCCTCAGTCGTGCCAAATGGAGACGGATTTGCCGCAAAGCGGACCCTGCCATGCAGGACAAACGCTAGGAAGAAGAAGATGAGGTTTTATTAGATATGTAAATCTGACAAACTCAATTATCAATGAAGCTGTCTGACAGCTTCATTGATATTTGAGTACAATCAGCTCAGTTTGCCATAAAGTTTCTAGCAAAATATATTTCGTACTGTTTAAATTTATATTTCTATCTACATAATGAAAGTCTTGGTGTTCTGCCATGTTCTGTGCTCGGGACATGGCAGCAAGGGTTTATCATGTCAGCCTATCCACAGGCATAGTAGTGGTGAATCTTCTGTCAATTGTTCTCATTTTCCTCAGATCATTGCGGCTCAGGAGGAGATGCTGAGGAAGGAGCGAGAGCTGGAGGAAGCTCGGAAGAAGCTGGCTCAGATCAGACAGCAGCAGTACAAGTTCCTGCCCAGCGAACTGAGGGAGGACGAAGGCTGACGGACGCAGCGGATGGGGACGTGCGCTGCGCTGACGAGACCTTCTTGTCACGGGGAGGTGCCAGTCAAGTATTGGCTATTTCAACTCTCATAAAAGCAAGGACAATATAGCACTTGAAGCAGGCCTGTTTGGTGATAAAACAAGTGCCTGTGCTCGGTGTATTTCTGTGTGTATGTGGCTGTGTGTGTGCGTGTATGTATTTGTCAGTGAATGGCATTGACATTCAGACTTTAATATGAAGAAAGCTGTTTCCTATAAGCAAGTTGAGAAAGTTTAAGTCGTACGATAAACGTGTCATTAATTTGTGGGTGTTACTGCATCATGAGCATTACTGACTGTTACAATCATGAATCAAAGAAATCTCGTATAATCACTGAATGTTCTCAAAAGTGTTTGAGGTTTAAAACAAATAGAAAGGAACTGGTGATATCGATGTAACCGGCAAATTCAATCTAAGGGTCCACAGTTTGTATTCCAGGTATACAAAGTATTAATAGAAAGGCAGGAAGATTTCTCACGTCTCATTTCACCACTGGCTTGCATGCACCATAATGTCTAAACATATCAGCGAAGCTACTAACCAATAGAGTAGTATAGAGTAAAAGACACTTGTATTTTACTAAAAAAAAAAATGTGAACACGTGGTTTGCTGTTAAACTAGCAAATCTTGAAAAGAGAAAAATCAATGATTATGATTAAACTATGTTGTTCTGCTTGATGCCAAACGATGAGAGTCTCTAAATGATAATATAACATGACCACTGGCCATCACTAGCTATAAAGATGTTTATTCTTGACCACTTTCTTATATAGGTATAATCTGTGGTATTCAGAGTATCTGGATGATATGTGACCAAATATGTCTTGCTGCTTGTACATTATGTCATTTGATGTAACCCATCCCCCCCCCCCGCTCACAGTTCTTCCCACACACGCTTGTGTAAGGAATACTTGTTTACATTTTTTGTCATGTTTGTTCTCGCTCGTCTTTGTGTTTTTAATTCCTTCTCCATTTACACTGGCCAGATTCTCTTTGGGTGTCGCCAGTGCTTTTATTCTGCATACACGCAGTCACTGCCCCGTCCTGCTAAAGTCATTTCACTTCAGATGGTCTGTCTATAGCAATACTTTACACTGAATATTTGAGAAAGATAATACGAGTCTGCGCTGTTATTGTTTGGAAGAGTGTGCAATCATATTGAACTCTAGGCTCTTGAATGAAATGAGCACACACTGTGCTATAAAGTGGCTCATAACTTTATGCACTGAATTTAAAGCTCCCATTATATTGAATGGAGGACATTTGCTTAACAAACTAGAAGGAAATGGCATCACACTCTGAGAAAACTGATTTTCTTTTCCTTTATTAATATATAATGTATTTCAAATTTTCAGCATTCAGCTCCACCATCTGTCCGCGTCAGTGTCTGGTCTGCATTTTTATTTTTTATTTTTTGTACTAGTGCCTTACTTGAGTCTGCCCTACGAGCAGCTGAAAACCAGGCTGGGTGGGAGCCTGAGCCTTGTCCTCTCTGGATCAAAGCATTATGCCAGTCTATTCCCTATTGGGGTCTTAATTTAAAAAAAAAAAAAAGCCCTTTGCCATACAGTACAATGCCTTGGCTGGTGGCCTACCTGCTGACAGTGTTCTAATGCTGATATAAAAGGGCATCTGTGGATACATTAGGATTTAAAGACTAACGCTAGACTGCATTCAATGAGCATGTGGCAATTTGTGTATGAAGTTGAGAAATTGTTTAAATTCATTATGCCAAGTCCCTCTTAAATGTTTCATTGTCTAACCACTATAAGAATTAAGTTTCTATCAGTAAATGTAAGAATTACCCTGAAATATATTGTCTGACCGATTTGTCAAAGTATTAATGGAAAATAGAAAAAGTTATTAGCTCTGTTTATGAATACGTGTTGTGCTTTCTTTAACAGAATCTGTTTGTTTTCTGATTTGATGCTGTATGTATGATATTTATCTGGTCACAAAAGTATTTTTTGTATTCACCACAAATAAAGCTTTCAGACAACCGGTAACATTACGATGATTGTTGCTTTTTTTTTTTCATGTGAAATAGTGTCCCCTGCAGCTCTACTACTACTCTGACCCCAGATAAGGAGACCAAAATCAGGCAAAAGTACGTCTACTCTTTAATATATCTATATACATATATATTATTTTTTGAAACCTCAAGATAAAAGATGTCTAGTCGAATAAATCATCCTGCATTCTTGCCAGAAGATGTCAGCATTTATCCTTCATAGCTGAATCAGGAGGTCAGAGGATGTTCAAGTGGAAGGACTGGCAAAGTTAGCCAGACCAAATATGGACATTGTGGATGCATTTTTTTCTCCTTGCTTTACAGGCCAGACCTTGAAATATGCAACAATCCCCACTTAGATATTTTGGTCAATAATGAGAGTTCACAGTATTTTTATACTCTGGGTTACTGTTCCACAGCTACTGTCTTTATAAGCCTCATGTTTGAAGAATTAGTCAATCAGGAGAGTGAACTTGACCTTTTTGTTTTCTTCTCGGGTGATACATTGCTTATTTCGTACTAAAGCTGATCCTCCTGTGCTAGAAGAAAATGTGGGCATAGTGTGCAAAGTATGGTTAAAGGTGGCCAGCACAGCACACTGTCCTTCTAATGAACACCATATTTGGTAGTTTGAATGTTTTGGTCTCATGCAGGGCAAGGCCACAGTGAAGAGGGGAAACTGAAGCCATGTGTTTAAGAGCGAGTACCCATCTACTACTCACCCTCTCCCCTCCATCTCCATTCAGTGCCTGAGACCAAAAAGATTTTTGTTTTGTTTTGTTTGTTTTTTGGTGAACTTTGGAAAAACTCAGCAAATTTACGAGTTAATAGAGAAACCGTTCAATTCCTTCCTGCTATTGACCTGCACTTAATAATTTTGCCATGAGCTAAGCTGCATTTATTGTTTTCTTCTGCAAAACACAAAAAGGGGTATTTTAACCCACACCCTTTTACCTTTTCAGTGTGTGGCTTTTTCTTAAGCGCTCTGTCTTTTTTAGTCACTTGGCACGTCGCATATTAAACAAACGGCGCGTAAAGGAAAGAAGATGCGAGATATGTTTAGCTTAATTAGAGGAAAGTGTTTAGAAAACAAAAATTAAAGGTTGCATTGAATTTGCTAAAGGAAACTTCAGAACCTGCTAATAGTTTTTGAGTATTTAAAAGCTTCATGACACACTTAGTAATCCCTTGCACCGACAGTGTAAATCTCCGGCATCCTGAATGTTCTAAACTTGCTGTGTTGGAAAGTTTGTTTTGCTGTGTCTTGTGCCATGCCTAATCCCTGCAGTCTGGCAGCCATTTAGTCCAGGCTTTGTTCCACGCTCAAGTTCCTAAAAGTGAAGCCAGGCTAACACATAGCTGGGCCAAATGACACTTGATCACCTCTACACTTTAATCATTTCAGAGCTAATCTAAGGTCTGCTTAAGGCTGATACTGGTTTATATGTTTTCCAGTTTCAGTGGCAGGCATTTTAATGTAAGGTCCGAAGTAATGCAGGAATGGAATTAGGGCTTAACACTAAGAAAAGCCTATGGTAGCTTGGGAGTTGTCACACTGGAAAGCTGTGTAGGCACTTTTTGATAATGCTCTGTCAAATTTTAGTTTTCCATGTCCTGGTTTGGGTTTCAGGGATTTCTTTAATAGTGTAAACAGCGGTGAATGCTTTATAAATTAAGAAAAACATTCATAAGTCTCATGCTAAAAAAGCCTCTATGTGAACTCACTGTATCATTATTATTATTTTGAATTCGGTTCAGGTAAGGCTAAACCAAACAGACTGAGAAAGTATAAAGGTCTGTGAATTCACAGAGAGTGAGACAGCCTTTGCCCTGAGCTATTTTTTCTTTTCACTTTTAGAGAACGTGATGAAAGAGGAAGAGAGGTTTGGAAAAAATGCACATCAGGAAAGGCTTTTGGGTTTTTGGGCTGGGCCTTTTTGTCCACAGCGTGCTACTGAGGTTTTCCTCTTTTATGTTGTTGCCTTTGTGCACAGACAACATTTTAACCTGACAGTGTCCTTCTTGGGTCTTTCTCTGAACAAGCAGCCTGTGAACAAAAAGTTATTGCTAGCTATGATCTCTGGGAATACAAGATGTTTTTCTTTCCAAGCGCACTCATTCTTCCACCTTTTTTACGGTAACATGGTTTTTTTTTTTATAATCCTACTGAGACACATATTTCAGTGCAAAGAAGTCTAGAAGAAGGCCATAAAAATAGCTTATCAGTTCTTCAGCAGCCGTGTCAGGCTGAAAGTAATTTTCAAATTATTCAGGCTGATAAAACACTGGAAACCAGTATTGTTTATGGGTTGAATGGCTACTTGGCTTCAATCCATTTTTTCCCAAAACTCTTACAAGGTCCAGACCCAAACAAGGTATGATAACATAAAAGAAGAACATATTTAACAAGCTGTTCCTTACAAAACTCTCCATGGAATTTGCTTTTTCTGTTATTTATATTATATCTTCTCAATATTAGCATGGTTTTAATGTATTTTCCAAATCTGAAATTCAACCCTGCATCTGGGGAAAGGCACTTTTACAGCCAAACAAAGTTTTCTTCAGCTAAAATGATAAACCACTTCATGTCTCACAGATACTGCCAAGAGCTTTGTGTAAATATGCTTGTACTGTCTTGGTAATCACATTGTCTAACAGTTATATAGAAGAATACAGTGAGGAATCACAGCATGGTTTTACCTAAATGAATGAGGTCATTGTTTCAGAGGATGCCTGCTGTTTAGGCATACTCACATACCACTGCTCTGAGAAGCAGAGCTCCCTAACATAAACCTGGGAGACAGCAGCTGATGGATCTTAAAGAGCATTTCACTCCACTCTGGAAAACATGACTATTTTAGGTAATTAGCGGGGTTGTCCCAACATGTTGACTTCTCCACTTACAGTAACTAACAGTGTATAACCTTTAATTTAAAACTAAACAGAGTCAGTATAGATGATCTCTTTCATAACTTTGAGCTCGTTATTGTCTAATTGCTGTGATTTCACAAGCTTAAAACACAGGTTAAAATAATAGTACAGGTATGTTTATACTTGGACTACATAAAATAGAATACACCAATTTCCAAAAGATAAGAGCATAATGGGTGTATTTTTTTAAAGGTAGGTAGGTTAGAAAACAGTCACACTCATCTGCTGAGTGACAAAATTCACTGTCTACCTCTCCCCTGACAGCACAGCAGCTCCTTCAGTCATCGCGTAAGGAAGGCACAGTATTTCTCAGTCAGCAATGAGAGGAGGGCTATATTGGGACTGAGCTGAGACTTAAAACTTGGGTGCTAAATTTGGAGAGCTTCACAAGTAACATCAGGAATATCTATTAAATGATATCCTCTGACTCCAAACACGTTCTTCCACAGTCAGGTTTTCCTCAGCGACTTACTTACACTTTGCTCGGTTTTGCTGAAAACGGTGTCGTGATAGAGAGCTGAGGAGCAGCGTGTCTCAGATGGTGCTGCCGGATGCATCTGATCTGCAGAGCCTCCTTGGATTTAAGCTGTCCAGAATGAAACGTAATACTCCGCCATCCAAATGCTTCTGTCTTAATAAGGAGACTTTGCTTAGCACTCGTCAGATGACAGGCCGCATTTCTGTGGAGGAGAAAAAAAGAGTCATTGGCTCCTTTCTTCACTCAATCCTGTGGCCTCCCCACCCTGTGTTAAAGCTGAATAAACACTCTCTGCTCAGCGAGGTTTTCTCAACACCGACATCAAATTTCACACAATTTTGGTGTGAGAACCTACATTTAATGGGTCATTCTATTATTGACTTTTGTTTGCCAGCTTGCCTGCATACATATATATATCTATATCTATATATATAGATATATATATATAGAGAGAGAGATATAGATATAGATATGTATATATAGATATAGACATAGGGGGCTTGGGGGCACCCCTGTTATGAACACAGAACATACATACATAATATATATGTACATATTACTCCAAAGTAATATGTACAATACTGTGCAAAAGTCTTGAGCCAAACCTCATTTCTTCATACTTTGTTCTCAAGGAGCAACAAAAGTGGTTTCAAACAATAGCTCTCCAGGCTTTCTGAAGGTATTCCAAAGTTTTTCTTCGGACACTGACTGCTTGTCCTTATTCTTATCCAATCATTGCAAAGGAGGTTTTTTGTTTTTTTGATTGATTTTTTTTTTTTTTTTGGGCGGGGGGGTTGTTTGTGTGTTTGTTTTCGCTACCCCACTTATCACTGATCTATCACTGATCTATTCAAGCACATAATATGCACCTAACTCAAGGGATGAACCAATATGTGTCTGCACAACTTTTAAATTGTATCTCCAGGTTCTTTGTTACTAGCAGCCTGTTATAAAAACACAAGTGTTCTCATTTTCTTGGTCAAATCTACAGAAATACCAAACTCAGGAGAAAGGCACAATGGTGAACACAGAAAAGTAATGTCAGATTTTAATCCACCATACAATACCATCTGGAAAACATCTCATTAACAAAACATTAAGAAACAATTCTAAATACACTGCCAGTGGAAAAGCAAACCATGGATAGAAACACACAGTGGAACACTATCAGTGGTAGATTGGCCTCCCCAGACCCCAAACCTCAACATTATTGCAGCAGCGTGGGGCCATTTCGACAGATGGCAGAACAAAAGGCAGCCAATATCCAAATAAGATGTTTGAATGTCCTTCAAGTCGCCTGGAGAGCTACTCCTGAAGACTACTTAAAGAAATTACAGAAAAGCGTAACTAAGAGAATCCTTGGTGTGCTGAATAAAGGTGGTGGTTAAACCAAATATTGACTTTAAGTCTTGCCTTATATGCCTTATATATTGTCTTTCCATGTATGTTCATGCATGGAAAGACATGCTTCAGTAATTTGTTACAACTATTTCCAATTTTTCTGATTGAGACTTTTCGACAGTAATTCTTTGATTCTGTGGGGTTTTGATGAAAACAGTTTTGAAGATACACTTGAAGCAACAGTTGACGATTTTTTTTTCCAAAATAGCAAAGCCATTAAGAGCATATAAAGGACATGTGCTAATTGCACAAAGGTCAAAATGTGATTGATTAGGAAGCTAGGAATCATAAAGGAATAGCATTTAGATACCTCAGCTAACTTGACTCTATTCCTATAAATATAGTGGTTTAGGCCAGCTTCTTAAGCCAACACACTGGGAAGCCACAAGCGCTCACAAATGTGCACTCTCATTGCAATTTATCTGCTTCCCCCAGGCCTGGAAAAAGGAAAGGGTTGCTTTTGCTGCCTTCCAAAACCTGACTGGCTCACTAAAAGTAGTTTGTGCAGAAAAAAAAAAAAAAAACATGCTTTAGATGAGGCCCCCCCACAAATATGCCAGTGATCCCACATCTGTCCATTGGCTTAATTCTGCCTTTTATGAAGTGAATTTCAGTGTAAATAAACCATTAGGTTTGCATACAAGCATGCATCAGTGCTCTGAGTACATTTTGCTGATAACATTTTCTGCATTTGTACTGAAGTACGATTTAATTCATCTAATTCACGAAGCAAGAATTTACATTCATATCCTGGTGTTTTTATTTAATAAAGGGATCCTCCCACCACCAGTCTTTCCTGTTCTTTTGATGGGAGTGTCTTCGGGCAGCCTCAGCATAATGATCCTTTTATCGTACTGTACATTGTTATCTCTGACATCCAAGGCCCCAGGGCAGGAACTAAGCAGACCACACCAAATGAGTGTCTATTTATTTTCATGTCTATCCGCTCAGCTGCTTTATGACCGACTTTGCACAACTGTTTTATCTAGATCCCTAGCTGTGTGGTGAGTCGTCGCTTTGCTGGGAAAACTGTCGTGGCATCTGATCAAACGTGGGGCCACAAGACAGGCTTTGGTATGAAAATGCAGGTGTTGCAGAGCTGTGGGTTCCTGTGGCATTTCTCGCTGCGGAGAGGCCACTGTGACCCAGGCACATTGAACACAGTGCGTGTGTTCAAACAGCCAGCCAGAACCACACTGGAATGTCTCATCACCAGAGGTTCTCACACACACTTCACATTATGGCCCTTTCATTTAGTCAGCTTGGAGTC
The DNA here is from genome assembly GCF_000239375.1 of Pundamilia nyererei. NCBI lineage: Eukaryota > Metazoa > Chordata > Actinopteri > Cichliformes > Cichlidae > Pundamilia > Pundamilia nyererei. The sequence goes on along the minus strand of NW_005187436.1, from coordinate 2,496,764 downwards.
TGGAACTCATACGAAAACATGATATGAACCATCGTCTCCTGTTTTGGATTTACAACATGCAAAGTCTTTTGCTTACTGACATGGCAGTCGTAAGTAAGGAAAATTACTCTCCCTCGAAAAGAATTCTCATGAGAGGATGCATTAAGAAAAGTTTGTATGAAGTGATTTAGATTACATCAAGCAAAACCACAGAAATACAACACAATCTCAGCATCCTCCTCCTCTGGCCATCCGTGCCAGAGAGCTCTGACAGGCAGGGAGAACAGTGGCTGAGCTAGAAGTGCATACCAAGACATTTTATAGCCCCAAGGAATGGAAAGAAATATCGAGTATGCTTTTGGACCTCACAAAAAGCCCCCGCAAGTTAGCCCTCTCATATGTCTACCTCACTTACACCAGAGAGCCCATATATGGACACATATATGAAAGGTTTTTCGTTCGTGCGCAAACACGGAAACTTCTAGCCCTGTGACACGAAGGGCAAAAGATTGAAGGCAAATATTTGAATAGAGCTATCCTCGAGATATTCGGCAGCTGCGAACTCAGATGTACAATGCGACAATAATTGGTTGAGTACGTCAGCAAGTACAAAGCAATAGACGGGCATTTAAGTTAATGATAGAAAAACACACAGGAAAGAGGTTTAGAAAGATGTTTTAACAGCTTTAAATCCACCAAGAGTAAATTTTTGGACTCCTTATCTTAGATGTCAAAGCTGCCTGTAAACAACAGTTCACTGCACTTCCGGCTTGACTCGCCCTTCTGTGTACAAATAAACACAAAGGCCAAAAAATGTGATTTTGCTGGAGACATATTTGTAAAGCTGACTGTCTCACAAATCAGTGTTTTGTTTTTTTTCCTTTCACTATTTGTGCCTTGACATTTCTTGGCTTTTGAGAATTTGATTTTACACTAGGATTGTGGCATGGCATCCCACATAAGTGTGAAATGAATCGTGACAGTTCCCCACAGATGCCAACCCCACCCGCTTCTAGTCTAAGCTGACTGAGCAGCATCAGATATGGCTTACAATCTTCCCTCTCTGTGTGTCCCCCCTCTAAGAGGGGAAGAACACAAACAAACTGTCTGGGAGGCGCCCTGCCGAGGCCACAAATATTCCTCCATTATGACTTCTACCCACATTTGTGTTTGCTCTACTGAACGTGTTAACTTTTGGAATTTTCCTCCATAGCTCAGCTTGTTTTTTCTCAATAACTTGTTGTGGCTTTGGTATTGTCACAGAGGCTTTTCTGCAAACTTGAAAAATGAGCTTTAAATCTCAGCTTTGACCGATTATGAATTTCAAAAATGCATTTAGAAATTTATTTCAGGACTCCCAGGGAGCATCATAGACATATGTGTTTTTTATAAAACTGAAAGGTTTGTGTCTCATTCGTGGACTGTAAGAGGATTTTCTTTCCACAGCCTGTGGGATGACAGATCCTTTCTTTTAACAGCAGCTACTTGTGCTGTAGCAAAATCTTGGCACTGGAAGAAAGCTACCCATCTTCAGTGGAACACCTGCAGCTGAATTAGGTTGACCTTCATACCAAAGGAATTTGCCTTTGGCGAAAACTGTGAATTCTGATCAGCTCATACTGTACTTTCAGTGTTTGTCATTTAAACAATAGGTTTGCTGGGATTAAAACAGAACAAGGAACGTGCCGGTGTGATTTACACCCTTAATGACAGATTCATCACCACACAAAAAGGAGTGACTCAAAGTGTCACAGCCTTATTGCAACTATCCATCAAGTTAAATACTGTAGCTGTCTCTGTGCCATGGTTGGATGTCCACATGGTTAGATGTCCACCTGTGCTCAATAATAAACCAGTTCAAGTCTTACGACTACCAGTATATGTCAGTGGAACATTACTGTGGATAAACCAATCATCAGTAGGGCATGGGCTGGGCTTGGGTTACATCTTAAGTTGCACCCTCCCAGAACCCCATCTCAGTTTTTGCTATGCTAAATGCCCCTGCATGGAGCTATCTAATCACGGGGGTACCGTCCCAAAGGGCCAAGAAGTTTTCTCTCTATATATATCTGGATGATGTCTGCAGAAACCTTAAGATGGTATTTGACGAGGGGTCTGCAATCACTGTACTTCACTCAGCAGCCATGCACTCAACATGGAGGAGAACCGCCCTTGAAACGTTCACTGCTCTGTATCGGTGCAATCAGTAATACCGTGCATCATTAGAAAATAATCACTCACAAGTTGGCTTGTGGTTTCAAAGCATATGGCAAAACCTCAGGAAAGTTTTTAAGTGTTTTCCTGGAAGAACTTCCAGTCTTTGCATCCAATAACCTTTGTAAATGCACACAACACAATAAACAGAACAGACGCAAATGGATCCTTTCTCTAATGTAGTAACATTTAAGCCACGACTAGACCCTAAATATCTCTCCCAAGTGTCTTCTTATGCAAACATGGGTTCAGGCACAGCGGCCAAGTAAAGCTCGGCTACTCCCAGAGCGTCAGCTGAGGAGAACCGGACATTCCACATACAGAGTGGGCTGTCATTGTAGGACTAACAGATTAACTATTACAGTGTTACAATATTATAAAGCAGCTCCAAATGGCTGCTTTGTGTCATTTAAATTCGGGAGGATCACAAACGGTCCATAATTGAAAGACTTTCTTTCTACCAGCTTTTGACCTTTTTGCGTCTGTATTTATGTGTTTAACATGCTCTAATTCGATTATGTATGGCATCCTTTTTTAAACCCTTATTTATAAACATGTGAGCTGCAAAAGCTTTCACTGATTTGAATTTGAATATGACGATAGTCCCACCTGTCTCACTCAGCTGTCCCCTCCTGCAGACCAAATCATGATACGGGGAGACAATCAGAATTCCAACATGACAGAGTATCCCAGACCTGTCCAGAAAATAGGCAACAGTTGTCTGATTGCAAGTCTGTGTTTTCAACCCACAGTAGGACGGAATTCTTCCTTGACTGTGTTCCCCTCAGTTGTTTCCACCTCTAAGGATAATTGTTAAGAATATTCATGGCCTTTAAATGAGTATTTACTGTTTTCAACACAATAAATTCTTTACTGATGCGGCAAAGCTTTGTGGGAGAAGACTGCATAATAAGACTGAAGTTATTTATAATGTTCCAACAAGTAAGTCCCAAGAAAGCATTTATCTTTAAATCCCAGCTTCAATGCTGCATATTGTAGGACGTAGGCTTAGACTTATTTAAGGTTGGCAGCTTTAATGGGCTTCAGAGACCGAGTTTTTTCTTTTCTTTCAAAGAGCTCAAAATTACATGTCTAGATCTTTTCTTTTTCTTTTTTTTTTTCTTTTTGCGGCTTTGAAAAAAACAACACTTTTTCCATGTGGTGGCTTTCTTAAATGCCTTATGCCTCAAATACTGAAAGAGTTTGTTATTGCCTTCTCATTTGTAAAAATGAAAGAAAACTTAAGTGTTACCTTCAGCTGTGAGAGTACCTTTAATTTTCCAGTGGAATGCAACTTGGAGCTCGGCAGGTTTTCACTAATATCTGGATTTCATTCAAAATAAACATATTAGGCCCTGGGACATTCTTAATGTGCCAACGATTTACAGTAAAACATGATAAAAGGAGCTTATTTTCATTCCAGGGGTGCTACAGGAACTCTGGCATGCCTTTTAACTGGAAATACTGTTTAAGATAATGAATATGGAATTCCAAATCAAGAACAACCAGCAGTGCACTATAAATTATACATTACTGCAAACATAAATGGCAAACTGTGCATAGGTATTGTAACCAGAAACATCCACAATACTGTGCACGATATGGCAACAAACAAACAAAAAAAGGACTGAACACTCAAAGCGTTAAATAAATGAAGTGGCTTAATTTACTAAGTCAGTCATGCAAGACTCAAGAAAGACCGCCTCAGCAACCTTGCAGACTTCCTTATTTATAGAGAAAAGCTTTCCAGAGCTTTGATTTTAGTGTGAGAGAAAAGCAGTTAGACACAAACTCTGTAAACAGTGTCTTTCATTGCCATTAATAATTAGAAAACAAAGGCTGTCCCCAGATTAGCAAAATGCATTTTCTTTTAGGGCTCATGACAGTCAAATGTAAAACAAACAAACAAAAAACAACCACTAATGGCTAAATTGGAAAGAGACAAATAAATCAATAGGATAAGAAGTCTCATCTTTCTCTGGCACTGTAAAAATCATAATTTGCTCCTTATTATGTAATTATTTCTTTTATTCAGTCTGCTAAGCATAGCAACAATATTCTATAAAACAGGCCAAAGCCTGAGCAAGACAGCGATTATTTTAAGAGACATATCTAATGCCTTTAGACCTTCCACTCTTGGCACAGTGTCTTGGATCCATTACAGACTAAGGCAGGTGCATGGAAGAAAAGTCGATCCTAAAAATATCCTTGAGAAGACTAAAAGACACTTGGAGTGTCCTCAGTCACCGTAGTGTGCTTTGACTTTTCACTAAGTTACTGCAGAGGGATCATTACTTGATATAATTTCTGTTAGGCATATTGTTATAATCGCATTGAATAATAATTGCTTAAATTTAGTAAGGCTAGTAATAAATATGCAATATGATGTGAAATTGTCTTCTTCGTTGGTTTTTAAAACAGTAAACATTTCACAAATCACAAGCCAATCAGTGACTTAGCTGCTCTTATTGAAGTACAAAGCTGCCAGGATGCTGTGATGCCAGACAAATGACACATCAACGGTTTACATGAGGGATATCTGATACATTATCAGGTAAACACTTCCCTCTGTTGAGCCCCCTAGACTGTGAACAATGCCTCTAGGGCTTGCGTGGCTAACCAAAAGCATCTCATATCACAGAGAGCCACTACAGCATATTCCAAGCGAACTTACACTCAGCCACCCAAACACACTCAGGCAGAGATAAAGAGCTACCATAGACTACACGGTGACAAAAGCTTGTTCTGCAGCTGGCTCTGGTCCCTCTCCCAGCTTTTCCAAAGTAAGAAGAGATGCAGGAAAACAGGAAGGCACTGCCACTGTGAAATAAGGCCAGAAAACGTAATTTCCTTGCAAATTAAACATATGCCAACTTTCAGAAACTTTGGGAAAGTGCAGGCCACTCAATTCAGAGACAGAGGCTGCATGTTGCTTTTAAATGGGTGACCGGGGCGTTAACGCAAACGTAAACAGTCTTTTTCTGCATCTTCTCTGACATTAAATGGCAGGAACCCTTTCCGTGGGAGCATACCCATACTCGTCACACCCCATATAAAGGCGTCTCAGATGTATAGGAGCAACGAATAGCCAAGCAGATCCTTAAAAAAACGCCGGAGCACCCACACACGCCTCCTCCCAAAAAGTATTGGATGTCCAAAGGAATCCAGTCACTCCCCCACCACCACCACCTTGAAAGTACATATTTGACAGTGCAAAGTCAGGCAGAGCCTGCACTCCAGCTTAGCGTTCAGTTAGGCACAGACGCCCCAGCCCCTCTCCCACTCTATCCTTGGTTTTCCGTTGGACGTTTTGTCGGTGCCGCCGAACAACACTAAGCAGCCATGGATGCCATTAAGAAGAAGATGCAGATGCTCAAGCTCGACAAGGAGAATGCCTTGGACAGAGCTGAGCAGGCCGAGTCAGACAAGAAAGCAGCAGAGGACAGAAGCAAACAGGTCGGCTGTTTTTTTTTTGTCCTTCTTCCTTTTGTGGGAAAACCCGAAAGATGCAGTAAAAATGCAGGAATACCAGTTTAAATGGACCGCCTCCTTAAAACGGATTAATTATTTTCATGGATAATCCCAGTTAAGGATTAAAATTAAGAATAATCCATCCTTTAAACATTTTTTGCATTTTTAATGTCATTTTTGAAGAATGATAAAAAAGAAATCATCCTCTCCACTGTTTTAGCAACTGTTGATGTAACCCATAAACCATATAACCCAGAAATCATTTTTGATTAAGTCAATTTAAGAGAAATGTCGCTTGATCGTTGAAAACTGCATGTTTCTGTTATATTCTGTTTAACTGTATAATTTGTTCATATGCATGTGAAGTTAGAGGACGATATAAGAGAGATGGAAAAGAAATTGCGTATAACTGAGGACGAAAGAGATAAAGTGCTCGAGGAGTTCCAAACAGCTGAAGAAAAGCTGCTGACTGCTGAGGAAGTCGCCACCAAGGTATCTGATCCTGGAGTGCATGGGCTTCCCTAACTTTTCTCCTGTCTCTTTCTTTTCCGTGTGCTGTCCCCTGTCTCTCTCTCTTCTCTGTGTGTATGCGCTTTTGCGCCTGTGCGCGCTCACGCAACTCCGACCCTCCGCTGATCACCCCTGAAACTGTCCTGCACTGAAACTCAGCTTGAGGACGATTTGGTAGCTCTGCAGAAGAAACTGAAGGGAACTGAGGATGAGTTGGACAAGTACTCCGAGGCTCTTAAAGATGCCCAGGAGAAACTTGAGCTGGCTGAGAAGAAAGCCACCGATGTAAGTAAGGAAGGGATTTACAATGGCACCATTCCTACACGCTACCCCACATCTTCATTCTGCCACCTCTGAGGGAAGCGACAGTTCACCACCACTGCTCCAATCTGTGGATGGGGTTTTCCCCAAAGCTGATACACTACAAACTTTTATTTATTTGTTTGTTTGTTTGTTTTTAATCAACCATTTAGACCCGTAGTTGGAACTGTCGTTTCTTGAATTGTCACACGCACAATCACAGTCCAAAGAAAGTCGGTTTAATTGTTCAAATATAGCACTTTCAAAACATCTATGTTTAAACTCAGTTCATCCTCCCCTGGAGCCTCGTCGGTATTTCTGTACAAATTTGTAGCAATCTCTCGTGTTTGTGGACCGTGATCTCCGCCTTTTAGGTCTTTTCAGAGCGATAAGTCATGCAGACTGAACTCACAGCCTTCCCAAAAAGCTCAAGCGCCTAGATAAATATAGCCCACTGCTATATATGGTCAAGATAGAGCTCACATCTGCGTGCTGCGCTCTTTGCTGACCAAAGGAAAAAACGGTTCCCTATCAAAAAGTCTTGGGCAGCACACAAATTAAAAAGGAAAAAAGAAAGGAAAAGAAAGCTGCAGCATTTTTTTTCTCGATTGAATAAAAAGTTCTTTAAAAAAGAAGAAGAAAACTTTGTTTTGTTGCCCCACTGTTTTATCCCCTTGGTAATAAATGCGTGACAAAAATAAATAAATAAATAAAATAAATTATGTAAAGAATTTAGATTTTGTCATCTTAATGGCCTCATAAAGTTAGGTTTTTACGACAGGGGTCCCTCGAATGACAAGAGGTGACGGCCAACATCAAGTTCGGCAGATAGAGACGTTTGCTTATAAAACTCAATCAGACGAATCCGGTTGCAGAGGGGAAACAAGCTGTAATAATCTTTTAATTGGATCTCAAAGTAGGGGGTGGGTGGGTGGTTAGGCCAAAGTGGGTCAAAAGTCAATTGAGTAATTGAGTCTTCTCAGCTCGTATTTGATTGGACATTTCATTCCCTATAGAAAGCGTATTGTGGTGCCCCCCCCCCCCCCCAAAAAAAAAAAAAAAAAAAAAAGATATTTACCAGATAGTTTGTGGGTTGTTCGAGTAACTTTAACTACTACTTGTGTTTTATGGACTTGTTTTTCCCTTACATATTTTAGGATTGGTTGTTCCGTGATATTTGCAAAGTTTCAACGGCAGCCTGTAATTACTGTAGCCAGTGAAGACTTATTGAATGTCCTGCACTCTCCAAAACATTTCACTGCCACGTATGTACTGCTCGCGGCTGACCCGCAGAGGGGGCTGTAGCACAGTGTACGCTACGAGTACGCTCCGTTGTGTGTGGGTCTGGGTGTGCTCACGTCATTAAACAGCATTGGTATTTTGTATCTTTTACATTTTATTACATTTTATTATTTTATAGTGGCAGTGCAGCATGTTATCGCGGTCTAAAGTTTTGCACAACCCCGCAGGATACCGGTTATTTTTTCATGCTTCTTTTGAAATCACCGTACTTCCTGGTAAATACATTCACTGCACGGTGCGTCTCCAGAAGGCTTGCGCACTCTTTCGCCTCTCTTCACGCAGCCCTCTGCACAACCAAGGACGCCACCTCGTTCCTGGTGAAATTCTCGGAAACTGTGCTGCAGCGCAAAAGTGTAGTCCTGTTTTTTATATTATATATCTAAGTATATACAACGGTACATAAACAATGGCAGGAGTGACATCGCTGGATGCAGTGAAACGAAAGATCAAATCCTTACAAGAGCAGGCAGACGGTGCTGAAGACAGAGCCGAGAGATTACAGAAGGAGTTGCTTGCGCACAGGAAAGCCAGGGAACAAGTAAGCATGTTTACCGCGCTTAGAGCCTACCTGCGAGCGCACAATTGCCTCCTTTTTGTCTCTCTCTCTCTGTATCATTTCCTGTGCACTTGTGTAGAGTTCATGTAGGGCCATAGTTTGAATTGATACACAGTGAGATAGCGGGATTGCTCTTGACCCACCCCAGTGCTGGAAGCTGAGCTTTTACTTGGCTCTCCGTGTGCCACCGCAAGTCTCAGATGAAGCTTTGATAGCCCGCTGCTCCTGGATAAGCGCCTCTAATTGGCAACGTTAGGCCGCTGATGCCCTGTTGGCTCAGCAGCAACTGTGGCACTTTGTGTCATTGTATTGTCTCATCTCCTTAAACGAGTTCACTTGCATTTCCTTTACCGGTAAACCTGACTGTTTATATATATCTATATATACATATACACATATATTGCGATCCTTTAATTCATTGCTCCAGCCCAACCAGGAGCAGGCCACACATTTGAATAAAGTATTTTCAGCAACCAGGAAACTACCACTGTGGCAACATTTGAAGGTGCCAGTGTGCTCTGTCAGCTTATGCTCTTTGACTTGCCCTTATAAGGACAATATAGTTTCACAGCAACGAGCAACAGAACATAGCGGTAGTTATCTATACGGGAAATAAATCTTAGTGCACAGGCTCGCAGCAGTCAGAGTTAATCTCAGGCTTAGTGTAACAGCTTGTAATTAATGTTGACAAACTATAATGTATTAGAAATAGTAGTGACCACTAATGGGTTTATAGGTCATTAGAAACTTCCTCATCGTGCTTTAAAAACATCCAGTGCATTCTGGCCCAGCGCTGCACACTTTAACCTAAGGCTGCAGGGGAAAGCTTCTGAAAAGACTTTTGCCTCGTGTGCAGGCTTCTGCCGAATATCCGCTTTTCAGTGACACCAGAGCAGGTCTTGATCCCTGCTGAGCAGTGTCAGAAAGCAGAAGTAGCTACACGTTTGAATAATCATAAAAAGACCCACCTTTTTTTTCAATGTGTGCTCGTGTATATCAGCTTTTCTGCAAAGATACCACCTCATTTAACACAGATTCCATAGCTTACACTGATGACCAGATAAATTACACTTAAATGTTTCAAACCCCAGGGAGCCTACTTTGTAGCTGTACAATGCAAGCAGTCATTTTCAGAATTCATTAATTGTGCCAGGCCCTTTTGACTTGAGCCTTGTTAATGTCCTCTCAGGGGAGCTCAGTAATGAGGCGCGGCATTCAGCCTTATGTTAGTTTGGGGAAATTATCATTATACATAGTCAATGAGGAGTAGGCCTGGTGGGAGGGCTTTTCCCAACAGGTGGCTCACAGATAACACTTCAGAACAACCACGATTACACTCTCTCAGTGGGCATAAAAACAATGGTGGCGACACCTACTCTAATAAACAAATACATTCACCGGTTGCTTTCTTTGGACCGACTTTCTTGTTGTGCTATATGTGACTGATTTGTTGAGCATACCCGCAAAAACAATCTCCCGACATGATGTTTCTTCTTTCCTTAGGCTGAGGGAGAGGTCGCTTCCCTTAACAGACGTATCCAGCTGGTTGAGGAGGAGTTGGATCGTGCTCAGGAGCGTCTGGCTACTGCTCTGACCAAGCTGGAGGAGGCTGAGAAGGCTGCTGATGAGAGTGAGAGGTGAGTTTTGTGAGGCAGCTCAGGCTCAAACAGGGAGGTAAACAGGCCATGTGAACATGTTTCCACTCCTTTGTAGAAGTGCCTCTGCTCTTTTTTAATATCGGAAAACATTTAGGTATTCACCTTAGGAGCACATTAAAGATTTACTTGCCAGCACTACTATTTAACCACATATGGGTCCTCAGGGAAAACTGCAGGAAGTCTGTCAGGTCTCACCACTTAATTCTTAACATTCTTTGACTGTTCCCGCACACAGAGGCATGAAGGTCATTGAGAACAGGGCCATGAAGGACGAGGAGAAGATGGAGCTGCAGGAGATCCAGCTGAAAGAGGCCAAACACATCGCTGAGGAGGCTGACCGCAAATATGAGGAGGCGAGTTTTTTTTAAGCATTTAGCTTTGAAATTGATAGCTCTGCAACAGACGTTAATTCAGTTATAACAACCCTGAGCTCTTCATTCTGTTAAACTTGTTTTTACCCAGTTATAACACTTGAATTTTCACTGGAAAGTTTGTAATATGTCCTGTATCCTTTAAACCTTGTTTATAATTCACCAGAATTGGAGTTGCAAGGATAATCGTAAGCGGGTGAAACACTCTGGGCTGGATGTAACCCAGTGCTAACTGTCTCACAGTCATTTCATGGTTCTTTTTTCTAAAAACGTTGTTGTGCTACACCAAAAGGTTGCCCGTAAACTGGTCATCATTGAGGGTGATCTGGAGCGTACAGAGGAGCGCGCTGAGCTGTCAGAAGGGTAAGTCCTTTTGCCTTTTTTTTCACACACAAAATCTTTGCTTAAACTTGCACGTATGCTGGAATTGAAATACTCAGGAAGCTTCGAGCGCTAACACTTAAAAGTCTAGTAGTTGTTTCCATTTGAACAGTGTGCCCTGTGTTCTTACTGTATGTGCTGATTATTTGCATGCCCCTCGTGGTTTGAATGGTTTTGGCTTGCACATGCGCGCCACACCCACTAACAGGCGTGCTCGAAGAGTGGAGGATGAGCTAAGGGTTTTGGAGCAAAGCATGAAATCACTAGACTCCACAGTCATACAGGTACTGCAAACAGAAAGCATAACACACTTGTATCTCTCAGTGGCTCTTCTCACTGCTTTGCTTGCTGTGCTTGCTCCTCTCCTTCATTGTGCTCTTTAATTCCAAGTGCAATTAGACTGTTTCATGCCTAACATGGCAGGGGCTGTGCAAGAATAACACCAAAGAAAAGCATGATATTTCAATCCAAGCAGATAAAAAACACACTGCTACTGTGTTTTCTCACATTCCTGCTCTGTTAAGGCACTTTTGAGGTACTTGGCGTTCCCTCCTTGTTAAAACCCTGTAGTTTTTATTTATTATTTTGTTTCCTCTCCCCCTCCTTCCTTCTTTTTCCCTCCACCTTTTTATTTGTGTCTACCTTCGGCTCTGTCCATCGTCGTCTCCCTCCTTTTTCCTACTCGTCCTTGGCAACTTTATCCCCTAAAACACCAGCAAATGCTCTGAGCTTGAGGAAGAGTTGAAAACTGTGACCAACAACCTGAAGTCACTGGAGGCACAGGCTGAGAAGGTACGTGCCATCCTTCCGGGCGACTGCATGCTGTCAAACCCTTGCAGCTCCCCTGCAGACTTGATGGATGGGGCGCAGACGAGCCTCTTCACTTCTGTTTTTTTTTTTAACTCATTTCTATAAATGCAGTGAAAGTATTTATCTCAACGCACATGTTTGCGATTCCTTATAGCTGTTGTTGTTTTTGACCCACAGTACTCACAGAAGGAGGACAAGTATGAGGAGGAGATCAAGGTCCTCACTGACAAGCTGAAGGAGGTACAGTTTCACAATGCCCCATCTGGTGTTTTAGGCTCACACCAGGATAATTTACACAAGTTTCCACATCAAGTGTTGGACTGACTTCTGAATCTGTCTCTGTAATGCAGGCTGAGACTCGTGCTGAGTTCGCTGAGAGATCAGTAGCCAAGCTTGAGAAGACCATTGATGACCTGGAAGGTATGCTTTTTGGGGTTTTTTGTTTGCTTGCTTTTCTGCCTCCAAACCCAGAATGCTACTATGATTATTTTTCCAATGTTTATTGTATCATTGGAAGTGTTTTGGGTAAGTGTTTCAAAAAATCTCCTAGGTCCCTTTTTCACATTTCTTTTTGAACTCTATCCTGTTTCATCTTCTCTTTTTTTCAGACAGCATCTTATTTCTATTTTGGTACTTCTTATTCTTTCACTATTACATTTAGTTGGTTGCTTTTTTCAGTTCCAGTTAGGAATGGGTGGTTTTAAAGTTAAGCAGTGATATCAGGCTTAGGTGTTGATTTAGTCTTATAAGCACCACATTGCAGTGAAATACAGCCCATTTCTCAATGGTGCTGAAGAATCTAACCTTAGATCTGCTGCACATCCACTCTGTCTTTCTGGTGTAACTTTGTTTCCTTTTTCCCCCCCTCGTTTTTCTGTCCTCTCTCCATGTTTTTTTTTTCCTTCCCTGTCCTGCAAATGGTCTGGATGCTTCACCTTCCACCTCCTTGTGTCATGTTCCTCCTCCACCTTTTGCTTTCAATCACCGCCCTACCTCCCGCCCCACCCCCAACATGCACCTTTCACTCCTGGCCCACCAATAGATGAGTTGTATGCCCAGAAACTGAAGTACAAGGCCATCAGCGAGGAGCTGGACCACGCCCTCAACGACATGACTTCCATGTAATTTTTCTACTTGCCGTACCTGCTTGTTTCCACCATCATGCCCCCTCTCTCGCCTCTGGCCTGCACCCGTGTTACCTGCACATCAAATGCCTCACCTCTTTTGTCTCCCTCATTTATTATTTTACATGCTCACTAGAACTAAACATCTCATCTATACTAAAATTCCTTTTTTATATATAGTCTTATATATAAAGTTTCAAGTCTTAAAACAGAAATTTGTTCCCTCTGTACTTGAGCTGCTCCTGTAATAGATAATCCTGTCTTTAATTGTGTCCTTATGATGATACTGTATGCCTTTTGTGTCAGTATCTTTGACGTTTGAGAGTACAGAAAAAAACGAATGAAGTCATTTCATGCATGAACAGAACGCAGCATGATAATATTTAGATTCTTTTATGAGTTTATGTTCAAATGCCCATTGTAATATCGTTGGACATTTTCACTTCTTAAGCAATACATGCAAGCTGTTGATTGACAAAAACTGCAATAATGATTTTTTTTTTTTCACTGAAACTGGTTTACATGCTGATCCTCATGGTTACATGTAGTGTCCCCATTTCTACTAATATGGTCTACTTCCGTTGAGAAGAAAGGCCCACACGTGTGTTTGTGATACCCTCCTTTGCTATGTCAATATACCAGGTGAGGAGAAGAGGCCATAGCGTAGCACCAGTGTGGCTGAGCCCACAGTTTTTCCTAAGTAAAATTCCCAGTGTGTAAAGATGAGAGCCACAACTGTCTGTCAGTTGAGCGCTGCACCTCGTGATGTAGCAGGAAGGTGTTGATGTAATCACAGGAAGGACTTGCCCCAACCCTTCAGTGTGTGTGTGTGTTTGCAAGTGTTTTCCAATGCACAGGATGCATTTACACTGTGCATTGTGGTTTTTGTGGTGCCCTTCCGTGACTCCCGTGTGTCTGGTGTATTTTGGTTGGCATTTTACATTTCCGTAGGTCCCCCTCCTCCCCAGGTTCACTCTACTTCTTCTCTTCCACACAGATAAATTGTTTACACCTCATCAAAGACGCCTCCTGCCGGCTGAGCAGCATCTGTCTGCTCTCTCCAGCCTTTTCTCCATTTCCCCCCCCCTTCCCTCTCTGTCTTTGCTTCCCTTTCCCCCTCATGTCTTCATGTCAACATTACTTGCATCCCATCACTTGTACAGAATCCTAGAATCTTTCTGCGTTGTGTAAAAAAAAATAAACGTCCTTCCTTCTATGTAAAGCTGTATCTCTTTTCTCTGTCCTTTTTATTTTTCATTCATATTTATTTTTCACTGGCTCTAATAAAACCAGGAAGCCTTGATTTTAAGTTATGTTATTGAATCATTTTCTCTTTTTTTTTTTTCTTTTCTTGCATCTCAACAAACCACTAGGTCCTCACTCTTCCTTGGTGTAGTTTTATGGATTTCAGTCGATGCTCATTTTCTTCTTCGTCCAAAGTTTTTCTTTTCTGTGAAGCTGATATAATAGGAATATCACAGCAATACTGAAAGCACAGAAACCTCCAGCATCTGTAGATACTTGACTGAAAGCTGAGTCTAGTTGACTGATGCATGCAAGCACTTTTGAACATGTAGTATTGTGATGGGAGTAATTGGCAGGAAGGATGTTTGAGCTGGTGGTAATTGGTGTTGGGCTGTTATCAGCAAGACTGTGGCAACGTAGAGTAATGGTTGGCGTGCAGAGCAGTATGTAAGAGTTGTGGAACCTCATCTGACGATGAAATATTGGATGAAACTGACTGACATCAGTGATTATGACAAACAGGCTTTGTATGATATATGGTATCTTGTCATATATTTAAATAAATACATCATGACACATTCAGACTCTTTGTATTAAAGTCATTGCCATAAATTGTGAGAGATCAAGATTAGCAGGAGTGAGCATGAAACCAAATTTGGCCTAAAGACTGGCTGAGGTTTAGCAGCCACATTAAAGATACTTACAGGAAACTGAGTGAATAATCAAGACAGAGTAGTGATTGAATTCATGATTTATTTTTCTGTTTCTTCATTTTTCAACTTAAATGGTTCCATTTTAGGATTTAGATCTTTGGCTCTTTTTTTGTCACAATGCTCTATCTTCTGTTTCTTATTCTATGCACAGCCCTGGCTCGCCTCTTGCAGACAAAAAGAAAAAGCAGGAACCATCAAAATACTTTATTTTGTAATATCATCTATTATTATGGCTATTTAGACCTTTTAGAAAGATTAAACCAATCTCTCGGTGCTCCTTTCTAGAGAAGGTAGATGTCAAAGGGTATTCCACTTTCTCTTTTCCTGTTTTCCTCTGATTTCCTATTCTCTCTGTTTTTTCAACTTGCTTTCTGACTGCAAAGATCGCCTCTACCATCAACTTGAGAAAAACCGCCTTCTCTCTAATGAACTTCGCGTGGCCTTGAATGAGGACTAACTTGTTCATGCGTTTGTTCCGTTCACTGCGGTTTTGCTTTCGGTGTGCGTATGACAATCGGATCCAGCGTAAGCTCCAAAGCTCTTCCGTTTGCATTGCCCGAGTACGATGCCTGTGCTGCTCGATGTGTCTGTGTCGCTGCTGGTGGAAGTGTATTTGAAACCGTAAAAATCAGGGATTATCTTTAATTACATATAATTTTCTAACCTTTAGTTTGGCATTAATAAACTGTTATAACCAACACTATAATAATCTACCTGTATACTGTTGCTGTGTGTTCTGTGTCAGTTGCAGTGTATTTGTAATCTGCATGACTGCTTGCTATTCTGTGTGTTTCTGTTTGCTGTCAGTGCTGTGCAGGTCGGGTTAAAAAGCACTCAGATTTACCAACTGACCTGAACAATGTAGCCAGCTTGATTATTAATACAAGCTAACCAGCTGACTCACTTGTGTGTGCTTGTGTGACATTAAAATGTTTTCATTTTGATTGTTCTAACAGAGAAAGTATCACAAGCTAAAGAAGAGAACCTCGAAATGCACCAGATGCTGGACCAGACTCTAATGGAACTGAATAATTTGTGAAAGCACGGTCTGACCCCTCCCCTTGCCCCTCACACACACATACACTGTGGTTTTGGCTTTATGTATTTGCACCTTGCTTACCGTAAACCCCTTCTTCTCGTACCTTGCCAATGGTGGAGAACAAACAGCCAGATGCTATTCTTATTGCATCGTTCTGCCTTCAGCAGAACTCAAAGGGGAAGTAACGCTTAACCATTCCCTCTCATGAAGCCTAAACTGAGAAACACGGTTGTTTTCGCAAGCCAGTTTTTATCTTTGCCTTTTGCAATCCTTGATTTTTTTTTTTTTGACAAGTCATCTGGTGAAATGACCATTGACCAAGTACCATTGGTTACAAGATCGTTTTCTACAACTGCATTTAAGCTGATCTGGTACGTAGCATTCTGCCTTGATCATGCACATACCAAAGGACAAAGTGGAGAAATTTTGCACTTAGTAAAACCTCAGCATTATTCATACAACAAACTATGCTAAAAAAGAGTCATTACACCCCAGTGAATATACACATGAAAGTCATCACAAGTGTATGTATACCCTGACAGTCACTGTCAGTATGTATACTGGTGCTACTGTAATGTTAAAGAAATGGCACAAGACTTCAGCCCTTTTTGTTGTTGTTGTTTAAAACCAAGGTTCAAAATTGTTTCATTTTGTCTGTATAGTATGATTTTTGGTGTACCGGTAGTGCTTTGTTGTAGCATTGTTTTAATGTAGACGTCTCAAGTGTCATCATATCTAAAATGTAAAAAATATAAATATAAATAAAAGCATGTTTTGAAAGTTTTGTAACTTTGTTTGTGGTACATACGTAGACTTTTTGTTTTGTTCGTCAGAGGTGACCTGTAGTTGAATGAAGCTTGATTGCAGTGCAAAAGAAAAGAGAAAGCTTATTTAATAGATTTTATTTTATCTTTCCATATGTAAAATGTATTACATTTTTCAAATAGCTAAAAATTAAATAAATCTATTAATTTTGCAGCATTTTCAAAACTTCTCTCTCTTGTTTCTTTTCCTTGGGCCTCAGTTTGACTGCCATCTGTTCAAAAGCATTGTGTTTCTTTGGTTCACTCCAGCTCACCCAAAACAGCTACTATATTTGTTCAGTTCAGTCATTTACCCTCTGAAATATTCTAAATAATTGATCCAACAAACTATAATAATTTTACAATAAAACATCAGATATACACTCACTGGACACTTTATAGGTGCACTGTGCTAGTACTGGGTTGGATACTCTTTTGCCTTAATTCTTCATGGCATAGACTCAACAAGATGCTGGAAACAGCATTTGTTGTCGGTTAAGAGATTTTGGTCCATGATCCCATGATAGCATCACACAGTTGTTGTAGATTTATTGGCTGCACATCCATTATGAGAATCTGCCATCCCAAGGGTGCTCTATTGGACTGAGATCTGGTGACTGTGAATGCCATTTGAGTACATTATCATGTTCAAGAAACCAGTTTGAGAGGATTTGAATATTGTGACATGGAGCTTTGTCCTCCTGGAACCAGTCATCAGAAGATGAGTACACTGTGGTCATAAATGGAGGGACATGGTCGGCAACAATTTTGCGGCATTTAAATGATGCTCAGTTGATATTAAGGAGCCCATAGTGTACCAAGAAAATATTCCCCACACCATTACACCAACAACCCAAGACTGAACTGCTGATACAAGGAAGGATAGAATCATGCTTTCATGTTATTGTTCTATTACAGCAGAAATCAAGACCAGGTAATATTTTTCCAATCTTCTATTGTCCAGTTTTGGTGAGACTGACAGAAGTGGCATCCAATCTGGTCTTCTGCTGCTGTAGCCCATCTGCTTCGAGATTCAGCGTGATGTATATTCAGAGATACTCGTCTGCATACCTTGGCTGTAACAATTAGTTATTTGAATTACTGTTGGCTTCCTATCAGCTCAAAGTAGTCAGGCCATTGGCCTCTGACCTCTGACATAAACAAAGGCATTTTCACTCAGAGAACTGCAGCTTACTGGATTTTTTCTCATTTTTGGCCCATTTTCGGAAAGCCCTAGAGATAGTTGTGTGGGAAAACCCCAGTAGTTTGGTAGTTTTGGAAATATTCAGACTAGCACATCTGGCACCAACAACCATGCCACGTTCAAAGTCACTTAAATCACTGTGAAACCCATTCTGATGTTTGATATTAACTTAAGCAGGCAGCCTTTTCATCATATCTGTATGTCTAAATGCAGTAAATTGCTGCTATGTGACTTAACTTTTGGTGTTAAGCAGTTGAACATAAGTACCTAACAAAGTGGCTGGTGAGTGTACTATATAGTATGCGAAGTACTTCATTTTACTTGATAGATATCAGTGAAGTTAAAGTTGAAAAATAAAATTAACTTTCACGTACTATATGCACATACAGTACGATTAATATATTAGTCACTAGTTTATGTTGGCACAGAACACTGTACTTGCAGCAGTTAAATAACTGGCAAGCCCACTGACATTCCTTTGCTGCCACAGCAGTGGAAAGATAAGGGTCTGTGTGTGGGTGAGAGAGAAAGAGAGCCAGAGTTTATTCTCAATGCGGTTGCACAAACCTGAAGTTTGGTCTCTAGCTTGTGTATGTAGGCCTATTGTGGTTATATGGGTTGGCATTCTTAGACACTGCAGATGGAATGCTCCCCACTGTCTGTTCATGTGTGTCTGTGTTTTTTTAAGCAAATGCATTTGTATATTAATGAAATGCATATTAAGAACGATGACTTCACTTCATCTAAATATCAAATTATGTTAAACAAATTGTGTTTAGAAAGCACTGTTCAGCATCAGCTTTTCAAAACTGCCAAACCAATATTAGCTGGTTAGCCCAATCCCCAAAATCAAAACGGTGTACTGAATACTCTACAATCCCACGTTAACTGCCGGGAGATCAGGATTTACCCATGATAATAACACACCTTGTAAAAAGTAGTGTAAACAAGTTGCTGTAAATTCTATGTTAACTTACTGACATCCAGCTACAAGTCTGTTACTGTAAATTTAATTCACATGAGATCCCGTAATTCAATTACTATAAATTAAATAACTGAAAGCTATCATACATTTAATTTACAGCATATTTACTGTAGATAATACAGTAAATTACTACCAGCGACTTTACTGTAAATGCAGTTGTAGCATGATGTAAAAAGTGTTTACAGTAAAGTTAGCAACTTTACTGTAACTTAAAGTAACTTTAACTTTAAGTAACTTTAAGTTACTATAAACAGTTGTTTCCAGTAAATTAATGGTGTCCAGCTGCCAGCAAGTTGCTGCACAGAGTTACAACAACCTATGTACAGCACTTTCTCGTCTGAAAGCCAGGTTTTTTACTTTTACTTATTTATTTGATTCTTTGTGTCATTATTAGTAAAGTTAATCTACAGAATAAACTGTGTTTTTAGCATTTATTTCTCTAAATGAATATCCCTGCTGCTGTGTGCTTGTCTTTGTGTGATTTGTTGTAGTATTGTTAGCACTGAGTAGGCCAACATACACAGTACACACGTCAATAAATGCTGATATTGTTCAAGGACAAGGTTTTATGTTCCCTGGTCTCACCCAATGACTGTATAAAAGTCATTGGTCTCACCTCTAGCTACAAACCCTGCCCTATTCCCCTCGATCAACGTTCTTTGAATCATGATTTGATTTATTTGGTCTTGTTCGAGGCGTTCCGAACGAGGACGCGTACAGGAAGTAAACAAGCTGTTGGTAACGGTGAGCAGATCATTGACTGGAGCCACTTGTCGCCGACAAAGAAGGAGTGCTTTCTCACGATGTTGCGTTTGTTTTTGTCCAGGCAAAGTACTTTTTGTACCAAATGCAGCATGTTAGCAGCGCGCGAGTCGCCTGTGACGACCCCGCGTGCAGGAGCGCGAGCCAGGCAGCAGCGGAAGTCAGATAGTATTTTTATTCAGCAACAAAGGCGATATGTGGGAGGACCAGCCTTTCGTAAATACCGGTTAAAGTCCACGATTTGGATGTATGGGGTTGGAGTGGGGATCGCTTTAGCTGTCGGGCTGAAATACAGCAGCGACGGTGCCAGCAGTTTCTGCGATGTTAAAGTTACGAGAGCAGAGAAGACGGATCGATACAAAGATGCTATAAAAGTTAGCAGAGACCTTGTGGAGCGGATAAAGGTAGGCACAGAGGTAGGCTTATAACTTGCTTTGTAATTGATTGACTAGTGTCCCTTTGCTCTGTCTTATTAACCCGAAGCCCACCTGTAGCAACTCGGTGTGTTTGTGTGTTGGCAGGATGAGGTCGGTGCTCCGGGAGTGGTAGTTGGCGTCTCTGTGGATGGGGCTGAGGTCTGGTGTGAAGGTTGGTGACCATGCATCGCACTATTTTCATCCCATCCCACAATTCCCACATGCACAGTGTCCCGCATTTTTAGTGTAGGGAGTTTACAAAAGTTTTGCTCAAAGTGTGATTCAAAAACAGCTAATCCAACACAAACATGACGTGACCGCACAGAAAAACAGCTGAAATAACGACTGCTATTATAGAAAAGAAAATAACCTTCTCCCATACGATTCTGAGAACAAACTAGGGCTCATTTCGGTACCTCCGGTGTGTACACTTTTGCTTTAAAATATAAATTAAATAAATAAGGGAGCGCGCACACATCGGATGTTGATGAATGAAATGGTAAGTCTTAAAATATATCCTACCATACACTGTGTAATTTGTTGAGAACAAAATTGTGTAATAATGGTCAGTGGAAACCATTATTATTAACCCCTTGAGCGCTGGATTTTTTTACAGGACTCTGAAAAACTAAATACAGCCTTACTGCTTCCATTTGAATTACATGGATAACTCACAGCTAGGTGGTGCTAGTCAAATGCAAATGCACACTCACTGATTATCAGCAAGTGTGAGTAGTGTGAGCCCTATAGGCTTCAGTTAGCATGTTAAATGTTAAAGTTCATGTCAGTATAATTAGAAAAAAATAAGCAAATATGTCTTGTTTGGACAGGGTTTCAGGAGCCTCTTCTCTCTAAAAAAACAAACAAACAAAAACATGGCATGTGGAACTATGTCCTTTATACAGATCAGACCAACGTGGAGATGTTTGGCAAAAAACAAACAGCATATCAACACAAACGCCCCATACCAGCTATCAAGGCACAGGACTTAGGCACCTTGCAGGCACTGATTCAGCCATGAGCTCCTCTATATACCAAAGTCAAATGTGAGTCCATCTGTCTGACAGCTAAAGCTTGGGGCAAACTGAGTCATGTGATAGGACAATGATCCCAAGCACAGCGGCAAATCTACAACAGAATGGCTGAACAAATCAGTCAAAGTCCATACCTGAGTATGACTAAAATGCTGTGGCAGGACCTTAGGAGAGTAGTAGATAAATGAATCCCCACAAACATCAATGAACTGAAGCAAAGTTTTAATAAAGTCTGTCACATTATTCTGGAGGAATAATGTGACAGACCAACTAAAGGTGATACTACAAGCTACTGAATCATGGAGTGCACTTTAAATATGTAAAAATAGACACTGTTACAAATGTTTTAACAGTAATGTAACACTGGCTAAAGGTTAAAAAGGTTAACAGTTGTTGTACAAGAATGGCAGCAAGTCCTAAAATTTGTTATTGTTGCTATTGTCACTGTTGGCAGGCTCTGAGTGGCTCAAAACAGACATTTTAGGTCAAAGCATGTAGCTGCTTTTGACTCAACTGGAGGTAGCCCACTGGTATCTGCTTGTATTAGTATTTCTGCATATTTATCATAGATTGTATTTAAATTGTGCTTTGTTGCAGTGCTAAAAAAAAAAAGATACATTTAAAGGGTCTGTGTTCAGTTTCCTTACTGCAGAATGTTTTAAAATATATAATTTATTAGGTTAATGAGTCATCTGTAAACACCGGTATATTTCCCTAAAAATGCATTGCCATTCTTATGACTTTTTAAAACACTTCATCTAATTTAGGAATTGGTTATGCTGATTTGGAGAATCGTGTCCCATGCACGCCAGAAACGGTGATGAGAATCGCCAGCATCAGTAAGCCCCTCACCTCTGCAGCTGCTGCACGACTGTGCGAGGAGGGGAAACTAGATCTTGATGCCCCAGTCCAGAAATATGTCCCACAGTTTCCCCAAAAACAGTTTGATGGGCAAGACGTAAGCAATTTCAAATACTGCAAAAAAAAAAAATGACATGCAGTATCTTGTTCTTCTAGCATTCGCAGTGTTTATCTATTTGTTTGGTTTGTATTGTTTTTAAGGTCACAATAACCTCACGTATGCTTCTGTCCCACCTGAGTGGCATTCGGCATTATGAGAAAGATGCAAAGAAAGTGAAGGAGGACAAAGAGAAAGCCAAACGACTTTTAAAGCCCCCGGTTAAAGAAAAAGAGAATGAAAAGAGCTCATCTGAAAGCAAAGACAACAAAGCCGCAACAGATCAGAACACCAAGAAGAAAAAAGAGTTTGAGCACGAGGAGTACTACTTAAAGGACAACTTTGAAAGTGTCATTCAGTCTTTGGACCTTTTTAAGAATGACTCCCTCATTTTCAAACCTGGTAAAGCTCAAACTTTATTTCGTTGTTTCTCTGTATTCACAGTTACAATGCTAACATCTTGATGGGATGTATGTTTTACTCCATGCATGCAGGCACAACCTTTCTGTACTCCACTCATGCCTTCACGCTGCTTAGTGCTGTTGTGGAGCGGGCTGCTGGTCGGCGATTCCTGGACGTCATGATGGATATGTTCCGCGAGCTGGGAATGCTCAATACAGTGCCCGATGAGAATGACCCTATTATTTACAACCGCTCTAGGTAGTGTATAATCTCCAGTCTCAAGTTATGTCCAAATTGCCTTAAAAACATGATGCTCATGCTTGTTTGGGTTTTTTTTGATGAGGTATAGCAGTGAGTTTGTACTACCTGTCTATGCGATTCCACAGGTTTTATCATCACAACAAGCGCGGACGTGTTGTGAATTGCCCGTACGTAGACAACTCCTACAAGTGGGCAGGAGGTGGTTTTCTTTCCACTGTGGGAAACCTGCTGCTCTTTGGAAATGCTCTGCTTTACAGCTACCAGGTGGCTCACTTGCAGGATACTAACGGCTTGCTTCCTGGATTTCTCAAACCCAAAACAGCGATAGAGCTTTGGGCACCAGTTGATGGGACTGAAGCCAGCTGGGATAAGGACGGACTGTATGCTCAAGGCTGGTTGGTAGTGGAGAAGGTGCAAAAATATGGCCAGTGCAGGAAGCGCAGACACTATGTATCACACACAGGAAGTGCTGTGGGCGCTAGCAGTGTCCTCCTGGTGTTACCCAGCGAAGAGATTGACCAGTGCCAAGGACAGACCCCGATCCTCCCACAGGGGGTGGTGGTCACCATCATTGCTAACATGCAGTCCGTGGGACTCAACAACACTGCACTGAAAATTGCGAAGGAGTTTGATAATGCCAGAAGGAAGTAGAACTGTTTACACAGGTGTGTGAGTTTACCTGCAAGAAAACTTTGTGATCTTGTGTCATTTTGATAGAGCTTTTCAATGTGTCTGAACTTTAAGGAAATAAAATTAGTCTTAAGTATCCATTTATATAAATGTTTTGAGTTTATTTACATTAAGCATTTTCTCAATTACAGCATTAAAGTAAGGAAGACATTCTGCCACTAGACGGAAGCAGTCCCCGCCTCCCCCCAAAACAGACTCTGATACAAGTTTCTTGGATTTATATAGAAGGCAGTTCAATTCTCTTTAAAACGTAACACGTCAATCCAGAACATTTTTTTAAATAAATTACTACTTTTAAGTAAAAAACATTTCACTCACAATTTATTTAAATCAGCTTTGCGTATTTTCTTCCTTTTAGGGCCGTCTATATACAGATATTTCCTTAAAGAGGGGTGGGACACTGACTACATATTTTTTGCTCTCTAATGGTTTCACTGTAGCATTTTTAAAATACCAATATCAACAGCCACAGTGTCAGTCCTGACCTAATGCTGGCAAGAATTCTAAAGTGAAACCATTCAGTCAGCATTTACAATGTTGTTTCTGCCCACACATTTTTTTTATTTATTTATTTATTTTTTTTAATTTGTTAACAAATACAAACTATGGGAAATGCAGTCCAACAAGTTTGGATTTCCTCCTCTGTGCAGCAAATTGAAGCCAAGTTGGTGACACCATTCTCATAAAACTCCTGGGATCACCCGTGCCCCTGTTTTTGTTAGATTTAAGGACACCGATGAATAGCTTGGGATAAGCTAATTATACAGACCCCTACACACATGCATGTGTGTTCATGCATGTGTCCAGCATTGTGGGATCCAGTTTTAAGTTTTAAAAACGTCAAAGTGCTGACATCTTTGTAAAGTGAGATCTCACTGACTGGTCCAGGACACCTCAATGAGCAATTATACTTTAAGAGATGTGATTAGATGTGAGATTAGGTTAAGAGTGGAGGTTTGGAATGAAGCATTGAAGAGGAAGAATTACTAGTGCGTTAACGTCTCACAAGTAAATAAGAGTGTGTAATGGCATGTCACCAGAAATCACACATTCAAATCATTTAAAAAAAATGATGGAATATATTTACAAATGCAAAATATTTTCTAATAACATACAGAAACTTAGTTTATAATCCCACAATTGCCACAAATTTTAAAAAGTCACACTTAAACTGCACTTTAATATGTTTTGACAAGGTGAAATGTGATTTAACATCAGAGCAATGGTGGTGTGACACTCGTCAATTTGCCCTTTAAGGTCAGTGCAGTAGTTTTTCACTCTCATTTTTTTTTCTTTTTTTTTTAGCTTTTTTCAAAGTCATTTTCAAAACCTCAGATAGCATGACAAGATAAATGACACTTCTCACAATTCGTTCCTGAAACCATCAAATGCACCACCAAATCAAATCAGAAGGAAGGATCATGCTCTTGATTGTACCTTCCAGTATTCTTGGTTGTGGTTCTGTTGTCTCTGTTCCTTCGCTTTTCGCATCCTGTGTGGTGGTAAGTAATGGTTATAAGCTTAGAAAGTATGTACAGTAATACAAAGACGTCCTGGTGCTACTTACAGATGCTTTGAGAGTGTTTACCTAAAACCACAATGTACTTACTTGCGTATGTAGTAGACAATAAATCCCAGCACTATCAAGATAAGGAGAGTAATGACAATCACAGCTGCAATTAAACCAGCCTCATCTGAAATGGGCTGTGTGACTCCGAGCTGGAACTGTTCACATCTGCTGCCTTTGTAGTTTGGGTTGCACCTGCAGGCAGATAGCGTTGCACAAATATTTGCAAATTCACAAACAACATTGCCAGGTTGGGTAGTGTCCATATTTTTTTACATTAAGATTTTTTTTCTAAGACAATTAAAAACACTGATTGATTTCAATAAACTTACACACAAGAAAGTGTGTCCATGGAAGATATTTTATAACATGTCCCTCCATTCATGCAGTAGGTGGCATCCTCTGCACTGCAAGGGTTTCCATGATCTACAGAGATAAAAGAAGGTAGGATAGTTATAACAGAGCTGGAAAGATGCTTTTTCTTAATATATAGAAATTGTTCGCTCCTCAGAGCGTTTTAGTTTTATGATTGTTGGTATTATTACCTGACATCATTGATAATGTTCTGTTTTTCCTGCTGTCTCACTAAGAACACAAGGAAGAATTTTGACAAAGAAAAGTACATGAGCACTCAACACGAGGAAAGCACGTTTTTAGGCAACATGTAAACAATTGCTGTGAATCTGACAGGAGGAGCCATAGCGTTATTGATTATTATGTTAGAGAAATATATCTCTAATATATCTGTTTGAATAAATCAACAATCTGCCCTTACCAGCTCATAAAATCCCGGCTTTTGGGTGGTTAGCGCAGCTCCTGAGTCTAAGTCATAATGACACCTGGATCTCAGAGGACGTAGTCTTGAGAGTGAGCTCCTCCCTAGGCCTAAAAAAATGTTGAGATTGCAGTTTGTCCGCATTGCAAGTTAAATGTCAGGATACAGGCTGGTAATGTTTTAACATGAAATGAACAGTATTGTTGTTTTTGTTGTTGTATAAGCAAATCAAAATGGTTTTTAGAGGTCTGCAGAGCTTCCTGGAGGTCATTATATGGCTTATATGACCTCTGTGAGTGTTAGAATCGAATGAAGACTGATTACATGACATATTGGTTTTGCTTTTGTAGGATAAGTTTCGTCAGAAAACAGGTGACGAAACCGACTTCTGTGAATGCGAGCTTGGTATGTCTGGGTTTGGTACAACTGAAACTGAATGGAGTGGCATGCAAAGAATGTGTGAATGTAATCGTGGGATGAGTTTATAGTCAACGGAAGTACTGCACTAATTCTTGCATAGAGATAATTACTACACTGCTTAGAACCGTTAGGTGACAATAAGCTGGCTATTTTTAATCTTTTATGATCATGTTTTTCTAAATTTATGTAACCCAGCATCATCCAGTGTGGCAACGGTAAACTGATTTAATTAGTTATCTGTTCAATTTGTGATTATTTAATGCCTCCTACACTTTTCATTTAGCTAATATACCGAGGCACTGTTTTTCAAAGGATGTACAGTTAAGAACTAATTAACAGTAGCCAATCACTCAATGAGGCTTTATAGATAAGTTTGATTTGTATATACGCTGCTTTGTTTCCTGTATTCTGCTCTTAAAACTTTAAATTTATCAAGAAATACTTTGTTTTATGACCTTTATGAAATCCCAAAAAGTTGATTCTGTTCATCATCATCAGTGAAAGAAACATTTCATCACTCATCCGAGTGACTTCTTCCGTCTCAGCTGACTGCAAGTTTCCCCAATCTTATAAACAATACATTTGCAGAATGACTGAAACTAGTAGCACTGACAAACCTTTTGGGATTTCCTTACCTGGATGATTGAGCATGCATCAAGACCTTGATGAAAAAATACAAAAGGAGACGTTCACATTTTTCAAAGCTGTCTTAAAGCATTAGCTGATGCTCATTTATTGACCTACTTTGAAACAGGTTTGACTTGCTGTAATTATTTTGTTCTATTCATATAGGCCATTACAAAAAGGCCTTTCATAATGATCATCTAGTTGGCAGTTGGAGTAAATATCCAGTGGGAGTAACTGTCTTCTTGTAACTACATTTCTTATTTGTTTTTCTTTCTGCTGCAGATAAGGAGGAAAAGACTGTATGGAAATAAAAGGTTTTCAGAATAAAAAGGCTGACTTAGCAAGATATGCAGTTAAAATTATATTAACTTATCTCATGATAACCTAAATATATTTTTAATGATTTTTTTCAACTTTGTAATATGTTATATTTTTCTTTGTATTACATCCTTAAATTGATGCTTGATCCACTTCTAAGCTCATCCTGACTTGCATTAACCTGCAAAGTTTCTTCTTATAGTTTTGATTTTATTGTACTTCAGTGACTACAAGGCATCCATGGACTGATCTAGCACAGCAGCCCCAGTGCTCCCTCCACCATGCTTCACAGCTGGATTGAAGTGTCCCTGCTCGAGTGCTCAAATGCCTTTGTTTCCTCAAACCTGGTCTACCTTTTTTTCCTCTTGCCAAAAAGTCCAGTGTTTGTCTCACCTCTTCACAGAACAGAAAATTAGGTAGACTGTGATATTTTTGTCAAGCTGTAATGATCTTGCTGTGTTCTGGGTGTTTCTTCACCTCTTTCAGGATTGCAGGATTGCAGGATTGCTGAGCTCAATAACCCACCCTTCCAAGAAGTGTATGGAGAACAGGTACACACATACTTTTTATTCAGCCTGCGCTTTGAGTGTGTGTGTTTAATAAAGATAGGACAGTGCCATTGTTTATTAGTTTCATGGGTTGGTGTTTAGGTATCATTTTAATTTAAGTTTTAGAAATCTATTGGAAAGTGGTGGTAATTTTCTTTTAACTGTACCGGTACTTAAAAAAGTTGCAGTGTCATCATACATTTATAAGTGCAGGCTTGATAGCTTAGTGCACTAAAAGTGAAAAACCTCATGAGCATCTATTAAGGGATGACCTACTGTTTTTTATTTTCTGCAAAGGGATCTAAAGCCTTGGCAAATTGTTTAATACCGTTTATAAAAGCCATTAGTCACAACTTATGAACCCTTTATAAATGCTGCTTTATGTGACGTTCGGGGATCTAAGTCCTGTTAATGCATTTTAGGATGCAATTGAAATGTCGCAGAGAGCCTGCTGCTGGGTGTGCTGCAGACTGATAAACTGCATTAAAATCACCACCGAGGGTCACAGAAACACTTCACTGTGAGTATTAGTGATGTGTTTTTTCTTTTTTCCGCGCGGGTGGGTTGTTGTCGCGAGGAGCTCTGAAGCTCAAGAGGTGAAGTGAAGCGAGAGTGGGCTTTTTCCCTTTTTTTTTCTTTCTTTTTTTTCTTTTTTTTACGTCGACGCTTCCAGGATGGCATAGAAAGGAGGACTTTTGCGGGCTCTAATGGCTTAGTGGGTACACTGACTGCATACATGCTTGATATGACATCATTGCGAGGGTTTGGGGTAAATCTTAGGCTATCCGTTTCCCTCCCGGAGCACTGCTTGTCACACATCTGTAACCGCTGGAATCCTTTTTTTCAGCACCTGGACAGCTCCCGCTCGTGAACCTCTTATTATTATCGGGCACATGGAGTCCCTGATGTGATTCTGGGGGAAGCCCTGCAAGCACATCATGCCTCCCTGCGAAGATGTCGTTATCACCCTGATTCAGTGACAGCCTCGTCGTCTCCTTCTGAAGGATGGTGCTTACAGTCCGGAGTAGGTGTTTTTGTCGTGCGCTATCTTCTGAGAGGCGATACGGGTGCTTGGCCAACGCAAATCTAAGGCTAATCGCAACCTACACACAGCAAGATCCGAGCTTCCCTCACATTGATCATCATCATCATCATCCACGGCGAGGAGGGAGATATAACCATCATCACTGCGAGGGCAAAGGAGTCACGACCACACTTTACACAATGTAGAGCAAGA
The DNA here is from genome assembly GCF_000239375.1 of Pundamilia nyererei. Taxonomy (NCBI): domain Eukaryota; kingdom Metazoa; phylum Chordata; class Actinopteri; order Cichliformes; family Cichlidae; genus Pundamilia; species Pundamilia nyererei. Next base: position 2,468,084 of record NW_005187436.1, on the reverse strand, counting down.
CAACACAAGAGGTTAGTGTGTTTAATTCCCCCGACCCCCTGTTTCTCTTTTTCGAGGGGGTGTCTAATCTAAAGCGCACCGAGGAGTTGATGTGTCTCAGTTGGGTTGAGCATGAACATGAATGAGGCTCTATGGCCTCTAAGAACAGCGCGGGGGGGAAAACAAAGCACGTTAACAGCTAACTGTTCGTGTAGCAATGACTTGGTGAAAAACGTTTGCAAGTGAATCTCGATTGCGCTAAATACAGAAAGCCTCAGACAGAAACGAGTCACAGGGAACTGAGAAGAGCCCAGGAAAATGTGCTGCATTTGTGGACCACCCCCCACCCACCGACCCTCGCTGATGAAGTACTTACTGAAGGCTGTACTTATAGTAATAAGGGTCAACTCAATTTGCTGATTGTGAAATTCGAGCTTTCTGATAGAGAGATGTCCAGAAATATTTTTGGTATGTAGTGCATTATCTCCAAAAAGGATTGGCACATATCTTTCAGTAGACTTGCCTTTCCAGTCACCTCCACAGTTACTCCTCACTTTTGGCACAGTGTTAACCTTTTTGACTTTAGTCACCTCTCACTGGCCAGTTCTTTCTTTCTTCTTGCACGTTTAGGGGGGTGCTGCAACGAAACAGTATCACCCTCAGCCCTTGAATGACCTGGGCTGATTTATCCTGAGTAGCATTTAATCTGCTGTGCTTCAGTACATTACTCTGCTGTGAATGCTGACTCCTCACCTCTGAATGTCCGGAGGCTTTTGCTATGCCTTTGTATCTAAAACACTACCGCAAATTCATCAAATGCCTTCTAAATAATGAAGGCATGGCCAACACTATGCTATCATTGCCATTATTTTTGCTTGTAATAGTCAAGATTTCATTAAATCTTAATTAAACGGGTGGCTGTGTTTTTGACTTTCCTCCCAGGTCATGATGTGTCCGTTTCAGTAACCGGAATGGGCTTTCACTAAACAGGCTTGGACATCAATGGTTCTCTATCCTGTGGCACAAAGAGCTAGCATCCTGGTGCACTTGCTATGCAAGAGGTGTGATGTTCCTCAGCCCCTGATTCACAGAGCGGAGCGTATATTGGAGGAGATTTAAAATCCATTACAGTTTATTGCTCCCCAGGAAAATAGTTGAACAGAGCATAGCTAAAGCTGGAGTTGGAGCAAGGCACCTTCAGGAAAAACATAAGCACCGATTTTTCATTGATAGCTCTGAATGCATTTGTGCTGCACGGCTACAATGTAGACGCCTCATAATTTTGAGAATTGCTGTTTATTGTTAACCTTGGGGCAATCTGCCCACAAGACCTATTAGTTGCTGCTCTGGAGCTCCCAATCATAAGCCACAATAAGTTTCAGAAGAGGGAGCTTTCCTATTATTTACCTCTTTATGTGCTTTGTCTGTTTTTATCTTGTGTTTCCTGTATGTGTGGCAGGAGCCCAGTCTCTGCAGCGGTGAAATCATATTTCACACTTGGGGTTATTTAGCGTGGACGTCTATTTGCAGCAACAAGACCTCGACATGAGCAACACTCAGTAAGTATAACACCCTCCGGAGTCTTGTTTGAAACCATGTGTACGAGAGAGTGTGAAATCTTAAATCTCTATTTATGAACATGTTGTATTATGCGCAGTTAGTCTCGGTGTGGTGGGATATGATTAGCAGAATGGGACCTGCACATGCTCGTGTGCCTCCCGTGAGTGACTTTAAACAGGGGATCAGGGAGAAAGTAGCGCTTGTCCTCGTCCAAGTATTTCCGGGAGCGAGAGAATGGACTGCCATCTCTTAACATTCAGGAGGGATGTTCACTTGTCATCTTCTCTTATTAATAATTACTCTGTGTGTGGTCCTCAAGACAGGCCGAGCATTCTGACGACAGCCACAGCCGTGGCTAAGGGAAGGGTAAAGAGAGTGAGCATGGGAATGGAGCTGAGGGGAGTAGCGTGGAGTGGGAGTTGAATGCAAAATGGGTTTAGTCAGCTGCATCTTCTGCAAGCCACGGGGTGCTGCTTCTAATACATACAAACAGGGGCTACTACCTGGGTTACAGACCAGCACAGAAGTAGAGGACAGAGGCGCATGACATCTGTAACCAGATCATATAGAGAATCGTTGACTGCTTAGTAGTACAGACACATGATTTAATGCTAAGTGCAGCTGACTGTCTGAGAAGTGGCAGATGGGGAAACTCGTTCAGATCTTCTGAATTATTTTCACCGCTTGAATCTGTATTAAATCTCCCACCTTCCTCCCACATGTGGTGTATTATTTTTTTCTAGAAATATGACGTTTATATTTTTATATGATTAAGTCTTTTTTCTGAGTGTCGTAGATTGGACAGATAGATTAGATTCCCCTTTAAGATTCATTAAATAGCTTAAAGTGTCTAACTATATAGCATATATGTGGCACCAAAACCAAGAAGTAATTGCGTCTTCCTCACTGTCTGTATAGTCAGTGAGGTAAATTAATGACCTTGTTCTTTTATGCGATAGAACTTTTTTTTTTTTTAATAAAACACCTCTATGAGCCACGCTGTTAGACTAGGTGATATTGGTGCTGGTCTGTATTTGTTTTTTAGCAGGGATCTCTGGATACTACACGTGAATGTTTCAGGCATCAAAGTCAAAACAAGGTCCCACTGAAACTCAGCATCACAGGGGTCGCCAAAAATATCTGATCCCTATAAATGCACCATTGTGGCAGAGGCTTGTGATGAAATCATGACAGCGAAGTGCTGTGCACCAAGGAGCAGCCAGTTTGTCCGCATTCTAACTCACTGGGTAAGACAAAGCAGCTGGGTTATAGATGGTCGGCCAGAGATACTGTGGCAGCGAGCGCTCCGAATGACAATGATACCAGTGCCCTCTGCAAACCAACAGTTCGTGCTGAGGCAGCACTTTTCAATGCAGTGACAGAAGCTGGAGATTTATTGCTCTGAACAGGTTATTTAAAATATTAAGTGACAGGCAGCAGTCTTAACCTTTCTGACAGAATCCAATAATCCATGCCATCTTCTTTTTTATTACCTTGTTATCATATTTTGTTGGCAGTTTAAAGTCAATATTAGTAATTATTAATATAGCTACAAAATTCTCATACATAAACAAGACGAAGTAAACAAGATGAAGTAAATCATGTTCATCCATAACTCAATGAAGTACAGAGATTTGACGTCACTTAATTAAGCTAAATTCAGTTTCAGTCTTTCTTTCAAACTGAATTTAGTTTAGTTTAGTTTCGTTTTGCACTCACGGTTAAGGTTACTATTAGGTTGCTGGTTCAGTTCCAACAAATAACAGAAATCCCCTTTGAGGTTGGGTCAGGAAGTGTAAAACTCTGCCAAATCAAGCACACATAACTATCTACTTCCTCCTCCTCTTCTTCTTCTATATAAGGTAGTTTTTACTTCATTGGTGTTTAGATTAATTAAAATACATATTAAATTACAGTTTTCTTACATGACAACCTTAAAGACCTGGCTGTATTAACCAATGCCATGTGTATGCATCTGTGTGGCATTTCTAAACATTAGCTTGTGAAGAAGAAAATTGCATATTTTGGTTTAGTGTTAAGCTCTCAGTTTTACTCTGTATAGGTGCAAGATTTTCCCTGCAGCCATGCATGCTCTCTCTTAACCTTGTTGCTTCCTCGTGGCGTGTACTAATATTGCATGCTTCCGAAAAGAGACTCGCCTTTGGCATGCTGCCGGCTGTCCTTGCCTGCATCACTGAGGGGGGCAGCAGGGTGTTCATATGTGAAGATTCCACTCACTCCCCACAATGGCAACCAGCCACTCCACTGCACCCTGCACATAATCACTCCTGGCCTGCTTTGTGATTGTCTGAAAATGTGATTTTGATGCACTAAACAGTTTGTGGCTGTCATCAGTCATTAGCGTCCTTGTTGCAGCTGGTCAGAAGTGCCAACTCGACAGATAACAACGCAGGCATGTTTTGTAGAGGACAAAGTTATATATGGGCGTTTGACCCTGAAGCTGAGCACCAATTTCAAGCTGGACTCGCATAACAGATGTGTTAAAAGGAGACAGTCTGTGGCATTTTATCTACGAAAATCAGGGTAGAGTGTTTTGTTTTTGTTTGTTTGTTTGTTTGTTTGTGCAAATCTAAGAATATATTTCAAGTGAATTCTTGTGAGAAGAACAACATAAGCTTTCAAGGAAGTCCAATACACAGCTGTTAGTCAAGAAATAAATCAGGAAAGAGAAGGACCTATTTTCTTTGAAGGTCTCCCTACGTTAACATTTACCATGAAGGTGGGTCTGCTCAGTGATCTTCTACTAACTGGTTCCACCCTTTCTGCTTCACCTCCAGCGCAGAGGTTGTAGAATTCACCAGCCCAGTGGCTTTTGATCCCTCTGCCTTGTAATCAATGACTTCCCCCACTGTTAAGTACTCCGGTTATTGATGTCTCCTCGCTGGCTGCACTGGGACTGCAGCCAAGGAATGTGACTCTTCTCTTCCATGGTGCCTTCTCCTTGTCTGCTATTGGTTGAGCTTGTGATATCACAGCCCTCCCTGCACATTTAAGTTTTAAGATCTCATTCCTAGATCAAGTGACACCTTGTCCGGTCCTGCCAAATATAGCTAGCGTCACGGAGCACACAAAAAACCAAAGGGGGGAAAGATGGTTTGCTCTGCAATGCCATTTATAAAATTTGACAAATACAGTTTTGTTCAAAGTGTAAATACTGTAAAAGATGGATGTAGCCAACATGATGTCACCTAGGGGTTTCTAGACTGTGCATTTTGAAGCCTCAACATCAGTGTTTTGGTCTCCACTGTGTTACTTTTTTGAAGAGCAGCTGAATTACTAAGTTATCGTATAAGACCTGTAAGCCTGGTAAATGGTAAATAGACTGCAATTCATACAAAAACTTTTTTCTATGCTTAAGTTCTTTCTAGTTAATGTTCACACGCACACACATTCATCAACGTTCTCATTAGTAAAAGGGTGGTTGTGACTCATGTAGAGCAGATACTCTACTAATCGGAAGGTTGGTGGTTTGATCCCTGGCTCCCCCAGTCTGCATGCCAAATATCCATGGGCAAGATACTAACCCTGAGTGAATGTGTGTGAGCAGATAGAAAGTGTAGAAAAGGGGCTTGTATGAATGGCTAAATGAGGTGCTCAAGTAAGAACCAGATCGTTTACCATTTAGTAGATGACCAGCCACCTGACCCTACTTATTAGATGTATTCACAGACTGTGTGGATGCACTGCACAGACATTATTAATTCGAATTATTGCTAAGTTGTCATGGTACTGGGTCGTGTGACCCAGTGTTCTGAGTTTCTTGATGTTTTGTTATTCATTTGAGTCTAGTTTCATTTCAGTTTATCTAGTTACATTCTGTCATGCCTAGGTTACAGTTTTAGTTCATGATTTATCAAGCTTCCTTTTTGTCTCATCCCTGTGTTAAGTTTCCCGCATCGGCTGGTCATGTTAAGTCTACGTGTGTTTATCTGTCATTTTTCATGTCCAAGTTTTCTTTGTTTGTCAAGTTTGAGTCATGTCTGTGTCTTGTTATGTCATAAACTTCCATTAAAATGCCCCAAAGGGCACCGACATCCCATATCAGCACACCTAACCTATCACATCTGTCAGTCAAAGCTACCAGGCCCTGTGTGACAGGTGTCACTAAAATATAGAGCACAAGCATGCTGTGAACTAGTAGTTATTGTGTGAATGCTGTTCCTGTTTCTCTTTATTGTGTGGATGCTGTAGGCATCCACAGGATTTTCACCATTCAAATTTCACAATATTCTGCTACTTCAGCTCATTCCTGCTATATATTTTTGTACTTTGAACTATTATACTTTTTAAAATATTAAGCTTTTTATGAATTTTTTTGTCCCATTGAAATGAATGGACCACATTATCAGTGTGGTCACTGATTTTGCTTGCTGGGGTGAGCTGTGTTTTAGCTCAGTGAAATGAGCAGCCGTTTTCAGAGCAGGAGGCCCAGATTCAAATCCCGCTTATGGCATAATTTTTTTCAGTTAACTTTTTTAACTCTTTTCAACACAAATTTCAGCTTCTTCACCCCTTTTCAGCAGAATTGTCAGTTTTTTCACCCCTTTTCAGCAAAAATTCCAGATTCTTCAGCAGTTTTTTTTTATACTTCTTTACCCCTTTTCAGTAGAAAGGTTTGCTTCTTCACCTCTTTTCACCAGAATATTCAGCTTCTTGGCCTGTTTTCAGTGGAATTTTCAGTTTTTTCACCTCTTTTCAGCAGAAAGTTCAGCTTTTTCACCTGTTTTCACCACGAATTTCAGTTTCTTTACCTCTTTTCAGCAGTATTTTCAGTTTCTTCACCTCTTTTCAGCACAAGTTTTTGTTTCTTCATCTCTTTTCAGCAGAATTTTCAGCTTTTTCACCTCCTTTCAGTTACCTGAGAACCAGTTTGGCTCAGTGAGATGAGTATTTACCTTGGGACCAGGAGGCTGCGTTCAAACCCTACTCATGGCAGCATTTCTTTTCAGTACATATTTCAGCTTCTTCACCCCCTTTCAGCAGCATTTTTGGCTTTTCACCTCTTTTCATCACAATTTTCAGTTTCTTTACCTCTTTTCAGCAGAAACTCCTGCTTCTTCAGCTGTTTTCAGCAGATTCACACTGCATTTTCGCAGGAAATGCAACTTTTCTAGTTAAAATTGTAACTGTGCTCAGTTCAGGCAAATTTAAGTCATGGGTTTACACAGATTAATGCAAAACAGTGGCTTCCTGTAAGGTATGGGGCCAATCCACATTTATTCTACTTTGCTGTAGAAAGCAAGAGTCTTTTCTCATTAAAGCTGGTGTGTGTTTTGTTTTAGTGAACATACTATTTCCATGTGTGCAGTTAGGTGTTGAGAAGCAAGAACACAAAGAATTTCAGGATGTCGTGGTTGCACTGACTGAGACGTTTTCCTGGTGAGAATATTGGGTAATTTAAATAAGCGGCACATTTTCATGCAACCTTGCTCTAAAGGCTGCATGAAGCACTGTCACTTGTGCTTTATAACTCTCGCTGCTGCACACAGACAACATGTAGATACCAGTTGTCGCTATCGTATAATCAGCTAGAACTTGCAAAATTACTCATGGATGACTCTATCAGCAACCACTTCAGTTCTCTGACTTCACTGCTGCTCTGTTTATGGTGTGTATTGCATGTGACAGGGCTCCTCCCCAGACCGGAGCCTCAGAGCTGGAGGTCATCTCCCAGCAGGTAGAGGACGACAACCAGTGTGTGGCCCCCGTCCAGCTGGTCAGCTTCACCTATAGAGATTTGCCTTTGGCGGCACTGGACATATCCCTCGCTGGATCCCAGCTCATATCTAACCCAGATGAAGAGGATAGCAGAGAGGGGTGAGTCCCATCATTTGTTTGCTTGGCAGCTTGTGGTACCCCTTGGAGTGATTATATAACTAATAAGCACTTGTAACAAATAAAAGCAGCACAATGAGGTCAGCTTGTGATTTGTGTCTCAAACTTTGTGCATTTTGAGACAATTGGAAACAAACCAGTGGCACGATTGCACATGGAAATTTTCTATAATTAATTTGTGTACTAAAATGTCCCAAAATGTAATTATGTATTGATTGATGTTCTGGATATTTGCCTCCACAATTAGGAAGATACTAGAGATATGGTGACTGAGTCATTGTGTCTGCTTTTGCGTGTTAGTGCCACATTCATAATTAAGGCAGAATTGCAATTACTGCAATCTATAATCTACCCTGGCGGGGGAGAAGCTCTGCCATCACTCTCTCCATTGCTCGTTATTGCACATTGTAATTACACCTGGCATATTGAATCATTCCGCATTTTATATTGGAGTCCGAGAGTGGGGGATATTTGGCACTGAATTTATTAGTGTCACTGTGTTAAATGGACAATGTCTCCACTGATCTGTTCATTTCAGCTCAATGACACAGCGATTTCTCTCACCAGACAGGCTTCTGTTCACAATGTTGATTTCTGGCAGGAAAAAAAAAAGAGCACTATAGCTGTCCTGAGCTGTCAGAGCCCTGGTTCTCTCCATGAAGCCTGCTTGTCCTGCGTTTGTGTTGTTTGCTTATCACCATATCGCTGTTTGGCCCAGTGTTCTCAGGATAGGACACACCCCTCCTTGAGCACCCCTGTAGCGAGTGTCCATGGCTTTCCACTCAGGACGCGTGACTCACAACCCTTTTGGCATGCTGCAATGCTGGCATCCATGCAGAAAAAGAAGACGAAGAGCATAAGGTTAATTGGAGCATCCATTTTTGTTTTTTTTTGGGGGGGGGTGCCATCCAAGCCCTGGTGTGTCAGATGAAAATATCCCGCTGCACTTTGCCTGATATGGCCTTGTCCAGGATGATGGCTCTGCGGGATGAAGGGCGAGAACAGATGGGTCCTGTCCCGAACACCCACTCTGTTATCGTACCTCATATTTTTCTCGCTCACTTGCTCACAAAATGAACAGAAAACAAGTGCATAGCAAAGCCACGGCAAAAGGGCAGGATCTGGCAGCCCAGCAAAATGATCATCACAGCAGGCAGTCTCAAAGGACACCATATGAAGCCCTGGTGCCCCAGAGATTTAGCATTGTGCTATGAAAAACTCATGCGGTGTCAAGATGTGACTGTGAAGGATTTATGAAATCACCAGTGTAGATATGATTTGTGATGAAAAGTAAGTGGGTATTTAAAGCTGATTGAAGAAACCCCCTCTTTGTTTTTGGCGAGATTTGGAAGCACTCAGCACACTGATGAAACTATTAAGCAATCTCTCACCCATGAGAGCGTCACGCTATGTTCGATGACCTTTTGCAGATTGGAATTCCTGATTTTCAGGTCACTGGAATTCCAGCCACATACCTGTCATTACTTTCACAAGTGCATTTGTCATTGTCGCTCTCGGTGATAGCTCCAGCGTCACAGGTTATAGCTACCTTTATGAATCAAGTGTGTAGCATCCAAGGAATGACACAGCGGTGGCCACAGGACTTTAAATCAGTCAATGCCAGCGTTCAATCAGGAGTGATGACTTGATCAAGCTATTATTATCTGTAATTGCGTTGGCCTGTAAATACATTTTCTCTTGTTTATTGGAATGTGCTCTTGTGAAAACTCTTCTACTAGGCATGTAATTGGCTAAATTTAGCTCTCTGTAAGTGATAGTTTATGGGACAGTAAACCTGCTTTGGTCGTGTTTTGGTTTGCAGTTATTTTTTGCTTCTGTGTTGGTGATTAGAAATTCTTTTCTTTTTTTCTAGCTATCATCACTTACTTTCACTCACTACAGCTCATGTCAAAGGCCTGCGTCTTTTCTTCTGGATATTCTGTGGAAGTAGACAACTATGTGCAGGTGTGAACAAACTTGTTTTATACCAGTAGTAGGAGATGGAAGACGATGATTCATTACTCAAGTCGAAATCCTCCATGGTGAAACTTTGGTTGTTGTTTTTTTCTTTTTTTTTGGTTTCTTTCTTTTTTTTATTCCTGTGAAAAGTGAGCAGAAAAACAGCATACCAGAGATGCACATTTAGTCCTGCATAGCAGCTTCTCGTGGCTCTTTATCAGGAGACGTGGGCGACTACGTAGGAGGTGGATGTTCTTGTGGACTACCAGGGGCACACACAGTACTTGCAGATTCGGTGCAGTGGTGAGCAGGGAGGAATTATTAATAGATTTTTGGCTGCTCACTTTTCCCCAAAACTTGCTGTAATGTCCATATTCAGGGCAGTGCAACTACCCATCCACCTTTGGTGACTTAAATATGGCCCCTTATCTTTTTATATTAAATAATAATAGTTTTTTTGTCGTTGTTGTTTTTTTTAATATAAGCACACTAACTACCCAGTTGTAGCAACCTAATCAACCTTGTGGCATTTCATGTGTAACAGGGCTAATGAAAATGGCCAGACCAGCCAGTTGTTTGTGTGCATCCAAAGCACATACCTACTGACTGTTAAAATATTGTAGTACTTGAATTATTTGCAAACCTGGAAGCTGTACAGAAAAAAAATAGCAGCGCGGTGAAGTGGGCATCTGTTCAGTCACAGGTTACTCTATTTCTTCAACACAAAAAATCTGTTTTGAAGCTGTGAAACCATCACTATCCCTCTAAAAAAAAAAACTCTCAGAACTCTGTCGGCCAAGAAAAAATTATGACTGGTTTAAGCAATGGTACAGTAGCAAGGTGGCATATTTAGTTTTGCTTTACTCCTTGAGCTTAATGACCTTTAATACTAGGTGGAGTCTGATGCAACAACAGTGTATACACACAAAAGCCAATTGTACACTGTTTCCCACACATAAAGCAAGAATGTAGACTGTGTGGACCTCACAACACATGTTCTTTAGAATCAAGCAAGTACACTGAGGTGGGGTTGAAAATCAAGCTCAGAGCTTGCATGTATTGTTATAATAAATACCTGTTGTTTCTAAACACACCTATTTATACTAATATGTACAATTTACCATTCACAAAGTTTATTACAGATCATTTAGTTCGTGCTCAGTTTTATTGGGTGTGTTATTATCATTGGAAATTGGTGGTGTAAATAGCTGTGAGGCTGCATATTGGCTTTCTTTCCTTGTGTGAACTGACGCGCCTCTTTGTCTCTTGTTTGCTATTCGACTGCTGCCCATGTTTGTGTCTGCTGGGGTCCTCTTTAGTTTTTTCTTCAGATTTTTTTCTTCTGTTTGTTATTGAGATCACTAAATACATATTTCCAGTTGTTTTTCTCTTTTCTGCTTTGCTAATAAGTGTTTTAGAGTCCCATTTGGGACTTCTTTGCTGGTTTCTTTAGCTGTTATGGCTGTTATTCAAAAGCTATTTTGCAAACAGAAATTCTTTGTGGAAGTAACAATAAGGGAGTGCCTGCATCTGTTCATGCGTAAAGGTTGGACCAGAAATCAGGCTTGTGGACATGCACACTGAGATTTATAAAAGGACAATATATATGCCCCCGATTACTGATATGATTTTTTACAAAAAGAAAAGAATGCATCTGCACAATTCTGTCAGTCCAAACGCACTTTTAGATGTGTATCTACAAAGAGTTTTATGCTTCTTTCCCTTAAAGAGTGTCTGCCTGGCCTCAGCCTTTAAACCCCGAGCTGTACATCTTAAGCCTGTCCTGTCTTATCATCCCCAGATCAGCCTGCTGTCCACAGCAGTAGTAACATATGCCACTGATTTCCAGGGGCCAGACTAGGAGGTGTGAAGCACTGCAGCAATGACAGATGGTTCATATGGGTTAACCTGCCATTTTGAGCGGAGAAGAGAGGCGGAGAGGATAAAGAGGAGAGAGAAATGGAGCAGACGACTTTCCTCCGCACTTTAATTCTCCAAGCTGCCAGCTGCAGATCATGCTAGATGATTCTGTTTGATGAGTGCCATTTCTCTGTGTGTTGTGTGGAATTAGCCCCGTGCCATGTTGCATGGAAATGTTAGACGTTAGATAAGGAAAAATTGTGCCCAGGCACCTGGACTAATTGCACTTGCTAACAAAATCTTTATTTACTGCCTGAAATAAAGCTCTCCACCCTCTTTCTCCCCATGAAAATGCATTAATATAGCAGCATGTCAAACTGCACATTATAAAAAAAAGCCCAGGGTTGAAGTGCTCAAGGTTGAAATAAGATGTAATAATTAAAAAAAATCCAGACTGTAGAATATAGCTATGAAGTACACTGCCAGAGTCTAGTGTGAAGCTTGGCAGCAGCAATATGTCATGGGGCTTTGGCACCAGAGCCATACTGTACCTGTTCTTTGTTGATGGATGTCTGAAAAGAGAACAGGATTTCTCTTTTTTTTTTTCTCTTCCCTCTGACTCTATTTCAAACACACACAGTAACAGTCCTCTCTATCAAATTGGCTCTCTTGCCTGGCACCATGTGCGACACAATAGATGACATTTGAGTGCAGGGTTTGAGGGTTTGTTAATATTCACAGACATGCAAAGTGTGAGATTGCTTTTTAGGCTGAGAGCGAGAGAGATCAAGTGTCCTGGTGAAAAACCATTTATCAGGGACAGCTTGTCTGCTGCTCTGCACATGGAGCCCCATCCATCTCCATTTGCTTGGTATCTGTGGCCCATTTCTCTGGCTGGGACTATCGCCGAGCCCCTTCTGCTAGGCTGTACCGTGGAGTGAAGTGATGATAGCTGATTGCTTTCCGAAACCAGTGGAAATATCTGGTTATACTGAGAAGCTGCATGGATTTTCCCAAAGAAGGTTAGAAGGATGCAGGTGGCACACCAGACACACATGCTAGGTCCTTAACTGTACTTATTGGCACATGCAAAAAGAAGCAGACCAATAATATTTTTCAGACAGTATCAGTTCATCAGTCATAAAATGATTTTTACACAACATAATGCAGGAAAAAAAATGCTTGAGGTGATGCAGAAGTAGTGTCATGCTCAAGTCAGAGGGGTTCGAACCACTCAGTCATGATGTATTAGTTACAGTACATCATGCATAACCATTTGCCACTTTTTAGGTACACTCGTTCAATTGCTTGTTGTTGCAAAAATCTAATTAGTCAATAATATGTCAGCAACTCAATACATGTAGGCATGTAGACATGGTTGAGATGGCCTGCTCAATGAGGACAAAAGACAAAAACTTCGATGATGGCATTGTTGTTGGGGCCGAATGGGGGCTGAGTATTTCACTGCTGAGCTACTAGGATGTTATCACAAAACCACAGAGTTTACAGAGAATGATAAAGTGAGCCACAGTTCTCTGGATGAAAGTGCCATGTTGATGTCAGAAGTCAGAGCAAAATGACCAGACTGCTCTGGGTTAATAGGAAGGCAATAGTAACTAGAACAACTAGTCGTTACAGGTATGCAGAAGAGGATCTCTGAATGCAGAATCCTGCCTTGTATTAGCTGTTTAACCTTGTGATGGTGGTGTAATGTTTTGAGGGATACTTTCTTGGCACACCTTGGGCTCCTTAATATCAGCTGAGCATCATTTAAATCCTACAGCCTACCCGAGTGTTGTTGCTGACTACAGTGTACCCATCGTCTGATGACTTCTTCCAGGAGGACAATGATTCATGTCCTAAAGCTCAAATCATCTCAATCTGGTTTCTTGAACATGATGTGATTACCGTGTTCGGACGGCCTCCACAGTCACCAGATCTCAATCCAATAGAGTACCTTTGTGACATTGTGAAATGAGAGATATCTCATACCAACATATCTGCAGTGTCTGTGTGATGCTATCATGCCAACATAGAGCAAAATCATCACGGGATGTTTCCAGCATCTGGTTGAATCTATGCCACAAGTAATAAAAAGTCAAACTTGCTACTAGGTATTTGTTATAAAATATGAAGTACAAAGAATTAATTATATGATGTATACATATGATAATTTTTACATTCTTAAAATAATTATCTGTATTGGTCTATTAGTAGTATATGATTCATTAATAAACCCATATTTTTTAAAAATCTTGAATAAATCTTTTTACCTTGGTTTAGTACAGATAATTTGTCAGATAGGAATTTGTAAGATATTACTAGCAGCACTTAAGGTGATTTGCTGCTTAGCTGGTTTCTTCTTTCAGGATTTCTTTCCTTCTTTTGGTTCTAATAAGACATGACTTGATGACTCATCGGGTATTTTACAGGTTGTAAGTAGGCATTTGATTTCATATTCAATAAATCTGGGCAGTGCTTTCTCAGGAAACTGAAGTTCTCAAGTATGAAAAAAAAATCAGTGTTCTGTATCGTATCTATTATGAAATGCCTCTTTAAGTGTAAAAAAGTAAGCTAAGAGATAGGTGTAAAGCAGAGTGCTTGAAGAGCCTGAATGAGATTAAGTCTTCTCAGTGCTGCTGTGGAGTAGCCTGCAGGCGCACACGGTTGTGGTCCATTTTCCCCTGTCCGATCCTGCTGAGTTCAGCAGATTGGTGCGAATTGGTTCAAGTTTATAGAGGAGGAACCACAGGGCTATATAGTTATTTGAGCAGGGCGAGAGAAATTGAGAGGAGACAGACAATCTGAGTCAAGCAGCACTTCAAAAATGTCTTGCTGTCAGATAGATCCACACGATGTCTGCAACTTAAATCAGAACATAGGATATCAACATAACCACTTAGATGAAAGTATCCATACAGCTGTATGTGCAATGCTCATGTGTAAGCACAAAGATGTTAGGATGCAGAATCCAGTTATCAATAAATCCATCCCTCCATCCATCTTATTCAATTCAGGCTCATGGGTGGGCTGGTACCTATCCCAGCTATCGTCGAGCGCGAGGCAGGGCACGACCTGGACAGGTTTACAGTCTGATGCAGGGCTGACAATTTACAAATCATTTTAGCAGTTGAAACTCATTATTGGATGTCACGGTGGGGCAGTGGTTAGCACTTTTGTCTCACAAGAAGAAGGCCCTAGGTTTGAATCCACCATCTGGAGTTTGTATGTTCTCCCCATGTCTACACAGGTTCTCCTTGGGTACTCTGGTTTCCTCACAAGACCAAATTAGGGGATCCACCTTTTGTTAGGATAATTTGTAAACCACTACACTTCAGAGATTAACCTTCCCCAGTGTTTATTTATTGGGAAAGCAGAGAGGGTGACATCTTTCTCTGTCAGTTTATCTGCTCTTTTTGTAACTAATTGAGGTGTGGATGTAAAAAAAAAGAAAACAAAGAGTTATTTGTCTGTCTCTTTGTTACCATGGTGGCCCTAGTGGGTTAAAGAAAGGTCAATGAAGGTATGTGACTGACCTGTTACCAATTAACCTAATTAGCCATGAGACTTTCTACTGTTAAGTGTTTTATAGCCTTGAAGGCAAAATAATTTTGTCTCAGATTCAACATTTAATATCTGTGTGTACTATTTTCAATGATATATAGATGATTTTGATGATTTGTAAGTCATTTAATTCATAGACACACATCCCAGAAGCTTTATAAAATTAATCTAAGGAGCAAATACTGCATCTGTTTGGTTAAACTCATGTTCTGTGCTCGTAACCTGAAACCAGTGGTCACATTCATTCATTCTGAATGGCCACTAGGCAGTGATCTGGGTCTTGGCCTGGTATTGAATGGACACTTTATGTATTTTAGACCTAAATCATAATTAATGGTGAATTTATGGCAAATGTCACCGCTCTGCACCCTGGTGTCCTTATTTTATTTTCACTGAATAGCCAGTCAAGAGTTTCAGAAGGTAATTTACAAGACAGCATCAAGAGCAACTGTATATTAGTGCTTAATGTTTGCAGTTGTTTATTGCTTCCCTTTATGAGTGTGTGCGTGTGTGTGCTGTAATCAATTAATCAATACCTTTGAGGAGCTCATAGTCACTCATTCCTTCTGGATAAATTTTCCCATTTGCAGCCTCCCCCCTTCTCTCCTACCCTACAAACTTATACACACAAATAAAGCACCACTTCCCTTATTTAATTACCATCTAACTTGTACCTGATGAGTTTACGCTGTATTTTATCTTGTCTCAATTACTGGAGACAGTATAATAAAAGACATGCTCCTAGCATCCTCATCTCAGTGAGAGTTACTTAGCTGGGGATGGAGCCAAAACGCTGTCCCATCTGTGTGAATGGGCCCCAGCAGAGCAACCAGACACTTTCATCAGTGCCAGTCATTCTGCTTAACGTCTTTGTCTACTTTGTTGCTACTATAGTGGCCATTCTGCAGCCAGCATCATGTACAGCATTGATCGATCTTATGATCTAATCCCCTTTTTCGCCGCTGCTGCCGGACTCCCTTCGATCTTTTGCCGCTGCAGCCACTGGTACATTGATGTCTTTATAAACCTGTCCACAGTTCATGCTACCCCGCATCTTTATTTCTTTAATTTCCTCTGTACACAGTGTCCCTTAAAGTATACACATGATGTTTCCCTGTGCACATACAAGGCACTTCTTTTTTTTAGATTTGTCATACTTGCATGTTTCAGATCATCAAACTGATTTTAATTTTAGACAAAGAAAACCCAAGTAAAGACAAAATAGTTTTTAAATGATGATTTAAAAACTTAACTGCTCCTTTGTTTAAAAAAAAGAAAAAAAAAGAGTAAATGCTCTCCCTTGTTAAATCATTAACTGCCATTAGTAGTAAGGGTGGGAGTGGGGGGGAGGAGGAAAGGGTTGCAAAGCCATTTTTAGGGCTTTGGGACTCCAGCAAGGAAACCTGGAACAGTGGTTGATGGTGAACCTTCCCAGGGGTGGCCAGCCTACCAAAGTTACTTAATAATTCTCAACTCAATAATGACTCATTTGGGTCACAAAAAAACCCAGGACAACATCTGAAGAACTGCAAGCCTCACCTCTGTTAAGGTCAGAGTTGATGATTCAATAATAAGAAAGAGACTGGGCAAAAATGGCATTGATGGGAGAGCGCCAAGGAGAAAACCACTGCTGAGCAAAAAGAAAACAGAGACTCGTCTCACATTTGCCCAAAAAAAAAAACATCTTGATGATAAAATTTAACTTTATCAGGTTTGAGACTTGTTACATCTCGATTAAAACTAAGATAGTATTTCATAAACGGAACATCATACCAGCAGTCCAGCATGGTGGTGATAGTGTGATGGTCTGGGGCTGCTTTGCTGTTTCAGGACCTGGACAACTTGAACCATAAATTCTGCTCTCTAACATAAAACCCTGAAAGAGAATGTCCGGCCACCAGGGGCTGAAGGGGAAAAAAGAAATGAAACAAAATAAAGCTTTTGGAGACTTAAATCTGATTGAGATGCTTTGCCATCATCCTATATTGGCCCCAAAACACTCAAAAACGCTCCAAAGTGGCTAAATTCAAACAATTCTGCAAGAAAGAGTTGGACAAAATTCTTCCACAGTGATCTGAAAGACTTATTGCCAGTTATAACAAATGCTTGATTGCAGTTCTTGCTGCTAAGGGTGGCACAACCAGTTATTAGGTTTAGGGGGCATTTTTTCCCCCTAATATATAAAATTACCATTTAAAAACTGTATTTTCTATTTACTTGGGTTATGAAGCATTAAAACTTGCTTAACGAGCAGAAACTTTTAAGTGTGACAAATACGCACACAACTAAAAAAAGAGGACGGGGCCAATTCTTTTTCTTATTATATGCGTGCATGAGAAATCCTTGAGGTATTACTCATTTGGTCTGAACCTGACTTGACCCCGCAAGAGAGTGAGGTGATTTTCTTCCTTGGCTTGCTCCATCACTGAAGACTCACTTCCTCATAAATACTTCAGGTTCTCAGTGTTCAAGGTTTAAAGCGATTTCCCTAAAATTAAGTTTCTGAGCTTGGGCTAATCCATCACTGCCATTTACTCTGCTTCCAGACAGGGTTTTTCTTTACAGGTTTATTAAATTAATACCTTTTCTGCCTGGCTTGTGGGAAAGGTCTGAATGAATTATGATTCCACACAGTATGAGTTAAATCATGCTTTTCAAACATGAAGATAAGTGAGGTGTCTCTCTTGGCGTGTGTGTTGCTCATTCTATCTCACTCTATCTAACTAATGGTGCACAAATGTCCTGTGACTGTGTGCGAGGCACATCATTAGGTAAATCTTTCTCCTTTTTTTTTTCTTGGCTCTTCTCCACTGGCAGATGGGGTTTGACATTGTTCCCTGGGAACGGATTGGTGCTGGGGAAAGTCTCCGAGGTATTTGCTAATGATACCGTTATGCTGAACTACCTCTTTGTCACCTCAGGTGTTGAGCTACTAATCTGTTAGTATTGGCTGGTACAGAGGGTTGTTGCAGAGGGCCGAGAGCCACTGGGAGAGCAGTGGCACAGTGTGGCCAAGCTCCAGCCCCTCTGCTGACCTTGGTGAAGGATAGAAAGGATATGAAGCTGTGCTACACCAGAGCTGTAACTGCAAAACTGCAGCACTGCTCAGGATCGCCTCTTTCTTCCCACTTTCAAAGACAACCGTGTACTACTACGAAAGCCATTTCTGAAACAGAAGCATCAGGGAAATGAAAATTTAAAAAAGTCCAAGAAACAACAGTAGTCAGTCATACAGGCTGCAAATAAGTCACCATTTCAGCTAATTTATGTATATAATTGATTCTGAAGGTAAAAATAGATATGAACAATGCTGCTGTTCTTGTCTGCAAAAAAATCTATCTATAGGACTGATGGCCAAAATTACAAAAAGGACCTAAAAATGAGAAAAATCCTTGAACTAAATTTGTATCTTTCTCTGTTCTCGTTTTCATTCTTCCTGTTCCAACTGCCCCTCCTTCCTTTCTGGCTCTCTCTCTGATTCTCTTTTGGATGAATCCCAATGCCTTTGAACCGGCTGCACCCCGCTTTCTCTCTCTCAGTGTCTGCCTCCTTCATTCTGAGCTCAAGCAAAGGAAAGAGTAGAATAAATTGCATCCTCTCTTCTCCTCTGACAGACATTGCCCGTAGCTTTACTCCTATGGGGGACAGGTAACAACAGATAGTGGTTATTTTCAAAGGACAGCACTGCCTTTCTCAGTGATGCTTGTGAAAAAAGATGGCAACCCCGTGTGTGCGCATACACACTTTCCTGTTTAGAGTACCTCTGGTTAGCGTGCCTGGTTGGATGCATGACTGTACACGCATTGGAAAAGCCCTGTGTGGCTCCTGCAAATGTATCAATATTTACCGCCCATAACTCCCTACGCATCTCAACAGGTCAGTTTCTGATTGGAAAAACTTGAAATGGAGCTCAAGGGTGGATTTAAGGCAAGTGTGACACTTATCTTCAGCCACAATGTACCTGTGCAAAGAAGAAGCACACTAGGGACACTCCAGACTAATGGAGTGTTCATATATCACCGTGGAGATGGCTGTATAAGGCACCAGTGGGAATAATAGCATGTAAAGTGCATCAAAGCCGGGATCGGGCAGTCCAACTAATACAAGCTTTGCCTCTACTTCACTCTCAAACGCGCAGGCAGGTATGAGAGGAGAAACAATTCTTGTGCTGAGAACAAAACAAAGTTGAAGAAATTGTCATTTAGTTAAGAAAACATCTGCGTCATGCGTGTATATGTGTCATGTGTGTGTATATGCATCCTCCAAATGGTGCAAGTGCAGCCCCACTGTTGTACCAGGAGAGCTACATTATTGAACCAGTCAGTCATACTGAGCTCAAACACGAGGGAACCAAGAAGTTAACTTTCAGCCAGGCTCTTAACAAAAAAAGTCAACAAGCTAGACAGTTTCCTGAAAGAAAGTTTTGCCTTCTCAAGCAGTGAAAAGCAGAGACAAGAATTTCAATTTAAACTTGAGTGACCTTTCACCTCCTTTCTTGGTGCTCTGATGTTTTAGCACTAAATATATCTTTACTGTCTACAATTAGTGACTGGTATTGATTTAACTACACTGCTTAATGATGGCAGAAAAAAACAGACCTTAAAAACTGAAGGAAAGGTTGCAGAAAAAGCCAGAAAGAGAAGTTTTAAGAGGAACTGAGGGAAAGGACACCCTTTAATTCACACTTACGATTTCTTCATACTTATATATCATTTCAGTCCTAGTGAACTGTGTATTTATAATTCACATTCACTTTTTTAAATTCTTAAATCTAAGGCTGTAAATTCGTTCATTCATTTCTTGCATTTTTTATGGCGTACATGAGGAATAGTGCCCTCTGCTGAAAAACATTTTAGGAGAATGCTGAACTGAGAAGGTTGAATACACTACAAATTTGCTCAATTTTGATGTTCCGTGTGTTTTATTGATTCGACCTTGAGTGTTCCCGTCAGATCTGAGTTCTGTTCAGCGAGACTCACGGCGTGTCTTCTCTGCCTTTCTGTGTCTCACACCGCCTTGCTCCCCCTCCACTCAGGTCAAACTGGCTGAAGCCATGCTGTGGACGAAGGGCAGCGCTGTGGCAGGTCTGTCTGCTGTCGGCAGGCTTCAACTGCTTCCTAGTGGCCTGTGTCATTCTGGTGGTGGTGCTGCTGCTGCTGGAGCTGCTCATAGACACCAAGCTGTTACAGTGTGAGTGAAAAATGAGGGAAAAATGTGGCTGGGATTTTTTTTTTTAACTGGATACACCCTCATTTGCATAAAATGAATCATCAATGAAAATCATTGTGACGTAAATGTGAATTTAAGCAATCCTTGTCAAAACTACAATGATAATATATATTTATTAGTATTTTTAAAATCGTATAATATATTATTTTATAAGTAAAGAACTTTGACTAGAATACATTTCAGGCAAGTTTTTGTTTTTGCAAAGAAACTAAATTGCTGCTAACCTCATCTCGTAAATCTACTGTGTAATGAGAGAGTGTCATTTATGATCTGTTCTGGGACCCAAGGCTCTGATCAATCACGGTCTGGGGGGAAAAAAACCTTCCATTAGTATTCCACAGTTAACACTGAATGGCAGGTGCTTGAAATTCCAGTCCGACCCATCTCACCCCAGTATCACCTTTTATCTACATTATCTGGCTCGGTGGAGACATCCTCATCTGTCATGAGCAGAGAGTCGGGAGCGTTGGCCTTTTTGATGTCAGAGGGCTAACACACATGGTCTTACACCAGCAATATCCAAATGCATTCAGGTCTTTACTGTTCCCCCGGGACCGACTCACTGACCAGACAAAAGGAAAGTGAGACAAATGCGTGAAGGGAGATAGCGGACAAAGGAATCGAGCAACGCGGAGTCGGCTGCCGGGTGATTGTGGGGAGGACTGGAGGAAGATGAATTGACTGATAGACAGATCACTGAGCACAGCAAACAGAGACAGATGGGGAAGACGTGGGGCGTGACGAGAAGCGCTTCAGCTGACAGCGTAGTGCTGTTTGAGCTTGTCCACAATTAGCCTGATGAATAGAAAGAAGGCGCGTGCATGCACAGTATGCACTGGTTTCATACTTGTCATGATGCCTCATTCTTCAGTTGCGTTTTCCACAGATTTACTGCAACCTGTCAGTGTTATGCCGCATGTACACTGCAGGTTGTTTGTTATATTCCTAACAAAATCCAGCATCAACCTTTAACCACAGCTATCTCCTGATCAGTTTTTTCCTCTCTTTTTTTATTCCCTTTAGTTAATAATGCATTCCAGTTTGCCAGCATCATCCACTGGATCAGCCTGGCCATTCTTTCTGTGTTCTTCACTGAGGTGAGTCTTCCTCCACTCGACGCACAAAAACAGTCTCACTTACAGCTGATGCAGCTGCCTCTTGATTAATGCTACGTTGTGCAGTATGTGTGGGCAAGTGAGTTACACTGGCAGATTCTCATTACAATACTAATAACGCCATGAAATGCCCGATGCCCTCTGTCACGGCATGATTAGATTGTGATTAGTGCAGGTGAACAAGAGCACACCTCCATTTATCGCACTCATATATAAAAGATTTAAAATCGTGCACACGTACCCTGAATGTGCACGTATAACCACTGCTGTTAAAGCTGGCACGCCCGGTTCCTTCTTAGGTTGTTCGATTGATCTGCGGCATTTGTTTTTAAACTGAACCCTTCCAGCTTTTCTGTGCTGCCAGTTTTAAATAATTTCGCGGCCCCAGGTAAGTTCATTGTATTGTATTGATCACCGTTTTCCTCAGAGCCAGCCGCATTTGTCTTAGTTTCTTCAACTTGACCATCTGAGTGGTAACTTTTGTTTCGCTGGAGTCAACAGAGGGAACCCCTCAGTGTTACTCTGAAGCAGTGGATTCAGCAGTTTGACTGGTTTGTGGAGTTTGTTCAGAATGGCAGAAGATGGAGGTTTGTTTGCTCTCCGCAGTCACTGCTGTGTCAGCAGAAGGAGATAGTGCGGTATCTCTAATTTTTGCTCTTGCTGCGTGTGAATACAACTGATGAATTCGCACTGAAAGAATAAAAGAGGGGATGAAATGTCCCGTTTATTATTGACAATGACCACAGACTGCACTCTATCTCTCTCTGTCTGTCTCTCTCTCAATTTAGCTGTGATTGTATTCGTCCATCTTGCTCCTTTGTAACTTGCTCACTGTCCCTATCTCTGCCCCCCACCCCCATTCCTACTGTCTCAGACCGTGTTCAGGATCGTGGTGTTGGGGATATGGGATTACATCGAGAACAAAGTAGAGGTAGGCTCCCGTGAGTCCCATTAGTCCTGACTTAGGGCCCTCTTTCACTGCAGTGTCATTCCTTCAATGTCATAGCTCAGACTGGCAACTACATAAGCTCAGAGCAGTATAGCAGTAACCTGGTGTGTGTGTGTGTGTGTGTGTGTGTGTGTGTGTGTGTGTGTGTGT